>NC_064849.1:83981487-84310653 GCF_024139225.1 Suncus etruscus
TACATTCTTTCTTTCGTTCTTTCTTTCTTTCTTTCTTTCTTCCTTCCTTCCTTCCTTCCTTCCTTCCTTCCTTCCTTCCTTCCTTCCTTCCTTCCTTCCTTCCTTCCTTCCTTCCTTCCTTCCTTCCTTCCTTCCTTCCTTCCTTCCTTCCTTCCTTCCTTTCTTTCTTTCTTTTTTTTGGTTTTTGGATCACACCCGGCAACACTCAGGAATTACTCCTGGCTCTATGCTCAGAAATCGCTCCTGGCAGGCTCCGGGGACAATATGGGATGCCAGGATTTGAACTACCATCCTTCTGCATGTAAGGCAAACACCTTACCTCCATGCTATCTCTCCAACCTCAAGGGAGGCATTCTTTTTTTTTTTTTTTTTTTTTTTTTTAACTTTTGGATTGACATTAGGTGTCTTGGTAGAGGAGACAAAAAAGATAATGTGTGAATCTAGAGTGAATGAAGAGGTTGGGAAAGGAGTCAACTGTGGACTTGGCTACATGACGGTATCTGTTGGGACACTGCTTTGCTCAGGTAACCCACGGAGACAAACTGCATCCAAGACTTTTCGTTTAGGTTGTGTGTCATTCTCTTGAAAAATCACCATCCCTCCCACACTACATGACCTTCTTGTTCATGAGAGCTCGTCACTTCTTTTCACTCAGCTATTTCAAAGCAACCAAGAATTCTGTTTATGTACTTACATAGTGCTCCCAGAGACAAATTGGTACAACATAGGTAAAACTGGGCGATATTGGCATTTCTCTGAAAGCTAAACTTGAAAATACAACTTTAAAATCTCTCTATGGGGTGGAGCCATAGCACAGTGGGGAGGGCATTTGCCTTGCACGCAGCAAACATGTGTTTGATCCCTAGCATCCTATATGGTTCCCTAAGCCTGTCAGGAGTGATTTCTCTGCACAGAGCTTAAAGTAACCCCTGAGCACTGCTGGGTGTAGCCCCTAAACAAAACCAAACAAAAAAATTCTCCCAGAGCAATAGTATAGCAGATAGGACATTAGCCTTGCATATGGCCAGCACATGCTTAATACCTGGCAACCCATTCTGCTCCCGCAAGCCTGCTTGGAGTGATTCCTGAGTTCAGACCCAGGAGCATCCCTGAGCACCATTGGATGAGGACTGAAAAGAAACAAACAAAAAGCTCTCTAGGAAAACCCTATTGTTATTCCTCTAACTGGAGGGCATATCAAGGTCATTGCAATGGTGCTTTAAGGACACTCTGAAACCCTGTGGATTGCCCAGACTGTTTCCTAAGCACACCCCCAATGTCACATTAGGGGATTCTTCAAAGGTTTGGTCACAGGGGAAGATCAAGAAAACTCTTTTTCCAAATACTCATTTACTATCCAGTGATTAGAGTGTTTGGGACATACTTGCCTGGGCCATCTCACAATTTCTTCATGCAACTCCAGTAGCTCTCCATGTTTACAAGAAATATCTGCACCTTCATCATGAAAGATCTTTTTTCGGGGCCAGAGAGATAGCATGGAGGCAAGGTATTTGCAGAAGGATGGTGGTTTGAATCCTGGCATCCTATATGGCCCTCCGAGCCTGCCAGGAGCGATTTCTGAGCTTAGAGCCAGGAATGACTCCTGAGTGCCATTGGGTGTGACCCAAAAACCAAAAAAAAAAAAAAAAGATCTTTTTTAGGGAAGGAGACATTCCAGTGTGCAGCCAGGCGAGGTGGGTGAGGGGACTTGAGCAAAGAGAGACACAAAACTGAAGACTTTTTAAGTATCCCTTTTATTATTGACATTTTCTTTTTCTTTTTTTTTATTTGTTTTTATTGGAGGGCCATATTGGGAAGCCGAGGATTGAACCAAAGTCCGTCCTAAGTTAGCTTTGTGCAAGGCAAATGCCCTACTGCTGTGCTGTCACTCCGCCCCTATTATTGACATTTTCTCATTTGTGTAAGGGGTGGGAGTATTTTGTGTAAGGGTGGAGCATTTGTATAGGGGGTGGAGCAGCCTTTGCTCAAATGAAGAGTTACCTCTTTCCTTGTTCTATTTATTTATTTATTTATTTATTTATTTATTTTGTTTGTTTGTTTGCTTTGGGGCAACACCCAGTGATGCTCAGGGGTTACTCCTGACTATGGGGTCAGAAATGGCTCCTGGCTTGGAAAACTATGTGGGACACCGGGGATCGAACCAAAGTCCGTCCTGGATCAGCCGGGTGCAAAGCAAATGCCCTACTGCTGGACTATTGCTCTGGCCCTTATTTATTTTTTAAATTATTTTTGAGAGAAGTTGTTATACCCAGAAATGCTCAGGACTCCTTTCTGGCTCTGCATGATCACTCTGACAGTGCTCAGGGACCTTATGAGATGATGGGGATTGAACCCAGGTCTGCCATGTGCAAGACCATTACCTTATCTGCTGTGCAATCATTTGATCCCACCCTGTTTTTTCTTTTGTCTTGGAGAATGCAGGTCAGCGTCTTACAGCTGTCAGTGGCTGAGGGTGTTCTGAAAATGCTCCTTATTCATTGCTAGTCTCAATTATCTCTTTTACTTAGTGATTCATCTTTTGTCCTTCCCCTTACTCTACATTTTTATGGCAAAAGGTACAATCTAGGTGACAAATGTGCCTCTTGATGATCTGGGGAAAACCGAGTGAGTTAACTAAAGATCAGGGAGAGGTCAGGTTTGTAGGTCATGCAGCTAGGAAAGGCTTTTTTTTTTTCTTAATGTGGCTCCTCACCATATCAAGGAAAGTTAATTTGCTCCTACCAGAGTTATTTCTCAGACACAATCAACTGGAAGAATTGTGGCCTGCATCAGCCATGTGACTTCTCTGTCTGAGTCATTCTGCCTTGTTTAGAAGGCACCGCAGCATCTATTTTGTCCTTCAAATAGTAACTGTGCTTTATCTCACCTGCTAAGAATGTGCCAGCCATAAACCCAATGGCTTAGGGGCTGTTGTTTTTGTTTTGTTTTGCTGGTTTTTTTTTTTTTAATTCTAGAATTTAGGATGAAGGCTTATTACCTCAAGGCTATGAGAACAGACAAACATGTACCCATCAATGTGATGGGTGATGGGGACAGTCAGTCGTATCCAAACACATTTCTCCAGTATGAGAAGCTCATAGGTCTTGTAGGGATAATTTTGGAAAACAACAACAACAAAACAAACAAACAAACTTGATGTGGAGGGCTTGAAGGTAAAACAGTAGGAAGGATGTTTGCCTTGCACATGGCTAACTGGGTTCAATCCTGAGCATTCCATATTGTCCCTGACGTCTGCCAGAGTGATTTCTGAGCATAGAGCCAGGAGTAACCCTTGAATGCTGCTGGGGGTGGCCCCAAAATAAAACAACAACAAAATAAATGAACTTGCTTCGTGCTGTTCTGGTACCCAAGACCAGTCAGTCTTAATTTTTTTCTACATTAAAATTATTTTAAATGTGCTTTCCAAGCAAACTCACCTCTACTAATAGAGCTGAGACCTTTTATTGTTTTTAGCACCTCCCGCTCTACTCCCCAAATCAGATATCATTGTCTACCATTTCAAACCATCTACTAATGTGAGTCAAGCCATTAAACACCGTGTGGACGACACTTGAAGAGGTAGTAGAGAGGAGCAGGGCGCAAAAGCAAATCCTCACACAGGGTTTGAGACGAGAAAACCCCGACTCTGGAGCTCAAAAGTTCTTTATTGCTGATCCTGTGACCTTGAACCAGGAACTTTGCCCAGCTCACCCTGACACCACAGTTTCGGGCAGGCAGCCAAGAATCCCTGCCCGGTGACATCCTCAAGTTGCTTCCAAGACTTTTCAGTGCTTGCCTCAGCCCGCTTTGCAAAAGACACATGGCAGCATCTCCACCCAGCGCTTTGGGATGCTATAAGGGATTTGCAAACCGGCGAACCCCGTTTAATTTGCACCCCATTTAGTTCAAGAAAATAAAATGGGACAAAACAAAAGAACCCGAGGGACTGCAGCCCTGCCCGAACACAGGAGTGTTCCCGACAGGAGTGCAGGAAACAATAGTTGGTGGGAGGGTCCGGGGGTGGGGTGCTCAAGACGGGGTGCCGCTTACTTTTCCGCACAGGGAACCAGGAGAGACCCGGTGTTTGAGAGCGAGGATGAAACGTGATGCCAGAACTGGGCTCGAGGAGGACTAAGTCCGGGGACTTCGAATGTCACGGAGACAATTGCAAATAAACCGGATACTCACAGCAGGAAGGAAGGATCTGGAGAAGGACCAAGGGTCGAGACCCAGGGGCAAAGGGAGGACCCGGGTTCTAGGGACTTCTGCTTGAAGGGCTGTGAAGGGCCCAGGAAAGAAGCATGAGTGCCCTTGAGGGAGAGAAAGAGGGCTCGAGCAGGATGGAGCAATGCAGAGCTGAGGCCGTTTGCAGAGTCCTGAGCTAGCGCCCCTTAACTGCCGGCTGGCAAGCGCCCACCCAGGGGGGCTGCAGCTGAACTGCGCGCTCCCCCCACTCCAATCCGCATAGGAGTCCGAGTTCTCCGGGTAACGGTGCCGGGACCCCTTGGCCTCCGACGACCCTTCCTCGAGTGCTCCCCGGTACCCACGAGAGCCACATCTCCGCGCCACTGGGAGGGAGACAGGCAGCGCTCCCTGGAACCGACGTGCGCGGTCCTAGAGGGGAACCCCCCAAAACTCCCGCACTACCTCCATCCCGTCCTCCAAGCCCCCCCCCCCTTCTCGGGGTTCGCGACCGCCCCCTCCAGCCCTCCGCCTCTCCCCGCCAAGTCCCCCGCCCCGCCGCCGCTCTGCTCCTCCCCTGCCCGCCCCGCGCCTCGCGCGCGCCCTGGAACCCTGGAACCCCGCACCGCCGCCGCCTCCAACCAGTGCAGCCGAGCGCTCTGCTCTGCGTAGCAGCTGCTGCCGCCACTACTGCTGCTGGGCCCCGCATCCCCTCCGGGCCCGCCCCCCTGCAGCCCTAGGCGCCCCGATCCCCGCCCCTGTCGCCCCCCCTTGACCTCTCCCCACCCTTCGCTCCCCGCATCCCGCGCACCGCCCGCCCCCCTCGGCGCTCCCCGTGGCTGTTGCGAAAGCCGGGGCCGGCCAGGAGGGCGGCGGCGGCACCATGAGCTTTGAGGGCGCCAGCCGGCCGCCCCGCGGGGTGGTGGAGAACCGGGACGCCGAGCCCCCGCCGCCGCCCCCGAACCCGCATTCCCTGGCACCGCTGCCCGCGTCCCCTGATCGCGCCCCACGGACCCCGAGCGCCGAAGATGCACCCTCGCCGCTGCCGCCACCCGCCGGCCAGGAAGGCTCGGCGGCGGCTGCAGAGTCCGGGGAAGCTCCGGGGCGCCCTGGCGAGGCGGCTGCAGGCGATGTGGAGCCCCAGGCCGGCGCGGCCGAGCAGCCGGAGACGCGCTCGGTTTGCAGCAGCCGCAGCGGTAGCAGCAGCAGCAGCGGCGGCGGCGGAGGTGGAGTAGCTAGTGGCGGCGGCGGAGGCGACCAGCGAGCAGGGCACCAGCATCACCACCAGCCCATCTGCAAGATTTGCTTCCAGGGCGCCGAGCAGGTAAGGAAGGCCCGGAGGGACCCTGGGGCGCCCCGTTTCTGCAGGGAACCGGCCGTTTCAGCACCACGGACAGCGCTCGCTCGCTTGCGCTCTCTGGGATGTCTCTCTGGGCTCCGACATCCCTTTCTCAGCCAGGCTAGCTAGGCTGCTTGGTGGATCCCTGGCAAGCAAATACTGACTTCCCCGCGCTTCTCTTTTCCGGGTTTGAAGGCTGATTAAAATGTCCCGGTAGAGAAAATACGGTTTAATTTGTTCTCCACTTTTTATTCCCTTGGAAATACTCCCTTACCGTTTTGTTTTTTTTTTTTTAAAGCTTTTAATGGTACTTTCATGCTAAGGCCCGAAGTATCTCTTTTGTGAATTCAAAACATTGCTTTGGGTTTTTATGTAAGCATTTTTCTTTCCTATAAATATTTCCCAAGGCTAGAGCAGTCTGTAGAGTTTTAAATGGAAGTGAGTGACACCCACACCTTTTAAAAGGGCAGAGTCTTTCCTGATGGCAGAGGTTGGTAGCTAAGTCACCCTTGAGATGCAGGTTGCCGTTTTCACAAGATGAGGTGGAAATAGACTCGCTTTGACCTTGTCCAAGATTATCCGGCCGGAAAGGTACTTTCTATTTACTCGAAACACAATTCGAAGACACTTAAATTCCATTAGCGGCGCATGCAAAGTTCCAGGCGGGCACTCCTGGAGACAGTGGAATAAAATGTGTGGTCTGAGGAAACATTAGGTTTAATATTTTTCAAAGTAAGGAAGTTGCATAAGAATATGCAGGCTTTCAATGATACAGTGCCCCCAAGTCAATATTTATGATGTTACATTTAGAAGGAAAAAAATAAAAGCATAAGGCTATTGCAGGGCACTTTCTGGGATGCCATGCGATTCTTCTTTAGCAATGATTAAGAATAACTGCGGTGGAAATGCATCTGACCAGCCACTTAAGTTATTAAAGAGATTTAATAGTCCAGCTTTTCCCCCAAGGGCACTGGCGAGCTCTATCTTTGCAGACATCTTGTATGTTGCTAGAACATTTATGTCCTAACACTAAGCACTAGCTTGAAAATAGTTTCAAGACTTTTGTTGTATTCCCATCAGAGTTATTAAAAATTTAATTTCATTTTCTCAGGAGTTTGAGGCTTGTGTCCTTCCGGGCACAAATGGCTTTGAAAGGAAAGGAAGCAGGAGTCAGGATTTTTTGACAATCAAGATTGCAAAACATTAATATTCATACTCGGGCTGTTTTCTGTTCAGGGGGAGCTGTTGAATCCTTGCCGGTGTGATGGGTCAGTTCGTTATACACATCAGCTGTGCCTACTAAAGTGGATCAGCGAGAGGGGTTCTTGGACTTGTGAACTGTGCTGTTACAGATACCATGTCATAGCCATTAAAATGAAACAACCTTGCCAGGTAAACTTTTGCAATGTCTTTTCCTCTCTTTGCCCACATCCCCAAAATAATTTGATGTAGTTCCAGATCACCGAGAGTGTACTTACTCCAAAGGATCACTGCCTAGACTATTTTAAGAAATATTTTTGGTAAATCAGGGTAAAGCTAGGATGCATAATATGTGGAGATGTGCCTCATGGAAACTCTGACACTGTTTAAGTCTGGCTACTTTATTGAAATGGGTTTCTTCACTCCTTGGTGAATGAAATTGTATCCATCTTTATTTCTGAAACGATCCATTGGTAATCTGTCTAAAATCCAATGACAGATATTTTTCTCATTAGACAAGTTGAGGATCATTTTAGCAATATTTTGTTAATTTAAACATCAGTGTCTTGGATTGGGTCTCTTTGTGAAAGTCAATGAAAGGAAAACTGCAACTGCACTAGTTTGGAAACTTTGGTTGAACTTGTCCTAACGTGAATACTTTTTTAAACCTAGTTAAGGCTTAAATTTTCATTTATTGTTAAAGTTTGCCTGCATTTATTTGTTATGTAGTCAACTACACAGTGAATAACAAGTGTTCCTCAAAGTTTCTATCAATACTAATACAGAGATTCTTGGTATCATTAACATTATGGTTTATCCATATAATAACATGGCATTCATAAACCTACAAATGCCCTTGGGAAAGTAGTGTTTTTTTAAATAGTAAAAGTGATTCAGGATTTTGACTAGACCAATGGAATATAAAATACAAAGCATTATGAATATCATCTTTCTGAAACCAGTGAGAATGGCATGGAATTAATGAAAGTGGGCATGAGGTGGGCATGAAGTTAAATAGACATGAAAGACTAGAGTAAAAAAACTACTCAAAAACTTCTTGAGTAGAGTAGAGGTTTAAACAAAGATGGTAAAGAAATGGAAGAGAAAATTTCAAAGTTTGAGAAAGTATTAAAAGCTATTTTTCCTGATATTTATGCTAATTACTTTTCATTGAGCAATCTAATATAGGCAAACTTATTAGTATGTATTGTTTGAACCCATTGGCCTATTTGGTAGGGTATTAATAATGTAACTTTTATAGCTTTTAATTTTTGCTTCCTTCATGGAACTAGCCATTAGTTGGCATCTCTGATGGCTGCCATTTAAGGCATGATTATCTAGCATGAAGTGGAAACATGCATTTTCTCAAGGTAACCTTTGGCTCAAAAGTAATTGGGAAAGAAGAAGAATCATGGATAAAAATATGATCCTGTAGAAAATGGACACAAGCTTGACACAGTTGCCCAGAGCCTCTAATTGATGGAGCTATTTGGACATCAATTTAAGCATCTGTCAGTGTTGTCTTGAGAGAAGCAGATTGAAACATTTCCCCCAAACAGGATATGAGTTGTCTAATTGGCTCAATAATACTTTTATGAATAGAAATATGTGAAGATGATAAAATGAGAGCTTTGGGCTCCAATGAAACACTCCATGAGTACCATTGTAGTCAAGACTTTTCAGAGCTAAACTCAAATGCCAAAGTTTCTAAAAACTTGAATTTAGAGCCGGTTTTTATTAACCCATTTAGGAGAGTTGATACTGTAGTAAGAATTAGTTTCTTGGAGACTGGAGTGATAGCACAGCAGTAGGGCATTTGCCTTGTATGTGGCCTACCTGGGTTCTATCCCTGGCATCCCAAATGGTCCTCAAGCCTGAGCTTAGAGCCAAGAGCAACCTTCGAGCACCACCAGGTGTGGCCCAAAGAACAAAAAAATTAGTTTCTCAATGTCATTTTAATGCCCAGAACAAAAAAAAGTGCTACTAATAAATTCTAATCTCAGAGTAAAATAAATTAATTACTACTGTGCTTTGCTTGATGGAAATCAATTCAGTAATTATTTTTTAAACAAAATTTATCCCCAAAGTGTGAATTGATATAAAATCAAAACAAAGCAAAAGCAAAAAAAAAAAAGTCCTCCAAATTTATTCAGAATTACTACTTAATTTTGGATTGATTTCAAGACACAGGTCAATAGCATTGTGATCTACAGCCTTGTCAGTGGTTACAGTGAGCTCCAAAATATTATTTAGAAATAAAGTTGATATGAGTATGGTAAGTCAGCTCATGCACAAGTCAATGGCTTTCTGGGATTATATTATATGCATATAAAACTCAGCATACTCAACAAAACAAAATCATTTATGAGCCTTCCCAAATATGGATTCTTATACCTAGAAGAACTTTAGTCTCAGATAAGTTTGAGCAGTTTGGGGGTGTCTCTATACGGCTGATCCACATACTGAACATTTACTCTGAATTTTGGATGACTCCCTTGCTGGTGTGAAATCAATTAGATGCTCTATCTGTCACAGTCACACTTGGACTAGCGTGGCAGAGATTCATTTTTTCATGGTGTAAGATTAAGAAAGAAACATATTATGACCACCCCAAGACCCTTTGTTCTATTGATAGAGCCCTTACAGCTGTGAGATACTGGCTCCTTGGGTGTATAACAAAAAAAGAAAATACAAAATATACTGAGGGCATTTTCCAAACACTTTCTCTGTGCTGGGCATGTTTTAAGTGCTTTGCTTCAACTTTGTAGTCTTTATAATAGATTAAGGATGTGAGGGAATTCTCTAGTTCATACAAAGGGAATCTGGAGCAGAGTAATGTTAAATAACTTACTAGGCATAGAGCAAGTAAAAAGCAAAGCCAGACTTCAAATTGAATCACATATCTTTGAGACCCATAGTCTTGGTCACCATGTGCCATGATAGAAAGTGTTTTTTTTTTCCATCTCAGGAATATTTCTGACAGATTCTAAATTGTCTTGTGTTATGGAAGTGAAGGAGATACTAGCTTGTTCTTGAATCTTTAAGATGCTCTTGAGAATTTGTTTCTTATTAGCAAACCCCCATTGTTTCTATGTTTTCCATCATAGTCTTCTTTAATGTTTGGGGTTGGGTGAGGTTATTTGGATTTTTTTTTTCCATCTGGGGATGTTCAGCATGGAACTAGTGTGACTGGATTGGAGCACACAAACTGGTCCACTCACATGACTTGTTCTTAGAGTTGAGGGGGACAGACTGAGATACTTGTTCAGTTCTCTTGCCCTGGGACTTCCTCACAACATATTAGTTGTGTGACACAAGCAGAAAAAGAAAGTTTGTACCTCTCTCAAATCACATCTTTGAATGAAACCTGCTTTCTTGAGTCTGCCCTGCTTTTAAAGATAGCGACTTCTTACAAAATGCTCTAGGAGATAGTTTCCAAACTGACCCTACCAATCTACCCTTTGGGCTGTTTAAGGCTTTTAAAGGGTCCATATAGCGCAGCAAGGCCAACTCTAATTTCCCATTCTGGACTCAGTAATGGGGAAGATGAAAACAAAATAGCAGTGGAGGTTGACTCCAGTGTGTTGTGCTTTTTGAGTCTCAAGAATTTTCAGAACTGATGATTATTATTACCATGGGCCTCTTGCTGCTCAAAGAGATAAAGCAATAGAGAGAAAAGGGAACATGTGGCCAGAAAACCAATATGTGAGGAAGGACAATGTGTTGCAGAAGCCTTAAACCTAAGTTGTACTTGTTTTTCTCATTGAGATTAAAGTACTTGGAAAATTTGGGTTTGAGTCTCCTTATTTCATTGGAGTTTAGTGATCTCAGCTATATGATTCAATAGAAAGCGGCTGTATCCTCTACAGTATATTTAAGTTATAATTACAGTATCATTAGCTGTAGGAGTTAATTAAGACATTTAAAGTAATTAACATGCATTTACCTTCCTACCTACTTAGGAAATCTATTTTATTGATTAACATATTCAAGATGATGCATTAATGATATTTTTAAGATGAAAAAACTAATTCTGGTGTGAATCTTATCATATGGAATAAAGTTAGTGGCGCTGCAGAACATGTGAAAGAAATTTATTTTGGTTTGATGACATTTCAAGCTAATTTATATGTATCACATTTATGAATGCTTTTTTAATCTTTTTGAGAACTACAACTGTTGAAAAGATCACTTTAAATAGGTAAACTATTCACTTGATAAATGAAAACTTCAAAGTACTACAATATTTAGAATGTAATGCTGAGAGAGGGAAATGGATTTTGCAAATATAAAGCAAGAGCTATTTATCTGGTAGTAGTTGTCTTGCAAAAAGTTACTTACTACTTTGTGTCTTAGTCAAGTCACCTTGACTTAAGGCAGAATAATGGCACCTATTTTGCATTGTCATCTGCAGCAGTGAGTATTGCAGAGAGTGTATAGAACAGTACCTGACACAAAGGAGGTGAATTTAGTGGTCACTCTGCTTTGGCTCTTTCCATCAGCTCACAGAGTGATTGACAACAGCAGTGCTTACGGACTCTGTTTTCCTTTATTTCTTGTGACCAAAATGACCATAATGACTCTTTTTGTTGTTCCATATATCCACCCTAGATTTTCACTTTCTACTTTTTCT
The DNA here is from genome assembly GCF_024139225.1 of Suncus etruscus. Classification (NCBI taxonomy): domain Eukaryota; kingdom Metazoa; phylum Chordata; class Mammalia; order Eulipotyphla; family Soricidae; genus Suncus; species Suncus etruscus. The sequence continues at coordinate 83,992,842 of NC_064849.1, forward strand.
GGCAGCAACTAGTTTTGTTTTTTTCCCCTGAATAACAAAACAAAATAAAAACAAACAAACAAAAACCAGAATCTGTTATTCTAAATACAATTACCAATCTTTCACAATAGTGACAGAGAATTCGGGCCATTCCCACCACCAGTATTGACCTCCTTTCACCATAGTTCCCAGCATGCATCCCATAAGTCCACTCTTAGCCTCCTGGATTGCTAGTGTAACAGGTCTTGTTTTGTATAGATTGTTGTAGTTTGTTGATTTGTTGTAGTCTATTGATTCTATTATCATAGGCTTTGGTTTGAGTAATTAGGTTTGATAAAGTCTAGCTTTTTAACCAATTTGTAAAAATGTTTCATAGTATTCAATGAGATTATTCAGGACCCTGCCATCATAATTTTTGAAGCGAGGCTCTTTTTTGAAAGAGGTATTTTCACCTTCAGAAATTATGGAGACATTCTTACCAGTGACAGATCTGATGCTTTATCATGTAGCGGAACACTGACAAAGGATCATTGAAAATTGTGATTTTTGACAGTGTGCAAAGTCAAACTCAGCAGATGAACTTGAGCAACTTTGCATTGTCCCATTATCCTTCTTCAAGAATTGCACTTTGTGGATTGTCTAGCCTGCAGGTACATGACCTGCTGTACAGGCTGGATTATCTTTTTATTTGTCCTTCATCAGCAGTTCTTGCTAACATTCTCTGGAGGGTTAATAGCAAATGACAAGTCGAGGAGAAACTTTTTATTCCCATGCTGGCAGAGCTGAGAAATAATGTTCAAATGCCATATTTAAATGCATGTACTAGCATATTTGATAGAAAATAAAAATGTCAAAAGAAACAAAGAACACATTGCAAGACAATTTGCTCACCTTTGAAATGAATTTTGTTTCATTTGCTTACTAATGCTCCCAGCATATGAGTCTTCATTTTGTTTCATAGCATAGATTGATGATTCTCTATGGAATAAAAGAGAAATAGGCGATGTGTCCTACTGCTGTCCCCTGATTTACTGTGTAGGCCACCTGGGAAGTGAGTTTTCAGTGTGTCTCAAAACTAAAAACTACTGAGAAGAAGGTAAGAAAAGAGAACAATTTTCTGGGCATTGTGCTTGTTCTTGTATTAGTTTTCTTTCAGTTCTTTTCTTCCTTCATTTTTTGTTTGTTTTTGGGCCATAGCCTGCAGTGCTCAGGGCCTACTTCTGGCTTTGCTTTGAGATCTCTCCTGGACTTGCTCTGGGAATCCTGTGGTGGGCCTAACCCAAGATGGCCATATGCAAGTCAAGCATCTTACCTGCTTACTATATCTCTCTGCCTCCCCTTCATTCATTTCACTCTTTTCCTTTCCTTTGTTGTTTTTGCAGTGTCTTGGGATCACACATTTCTGATTGTGATGCTTGCACATTGAGGGGTGTTGTGTTAAAGATCCCATGCTTTTTATGTTGGTCCCTGGCATTGCCAGCCATTTTACTGCTGGATTCATTCTTGACTTGTGGGGCAGTGCCAGGGATTAAACTCTTGGCTTGATGCCTGGAGGGCAGTCACTCCACTCCTGAGCTCCATCCCCAGAATTTATTTTTATTTCCAAAAAGACAGATAATTGAGAGTAATGATGTCATCTCAATGAGTAGTCTCCAGAATTTCTTTTCCATCCCCATTGGAATTGGACTTTTTCCTATTTTTAGTACGTTCATTTTATGTGATTAGTATAAATAGTCTACTTTAGGATTTTTAAATTTCTGGGGCTTCTTTGAGTATATTTTCCCAATGACATCTTTCCCCTCTTTGTTCTCTGTGCCCCTCTACTGCACAAGTGAAAGCCCCTCCCACTGGGTGATGCTGGGCAATCTATCAATCAAAGCTAGTGAGGGCAGCTAGAAAATTTGGCAGTGACTGACTAATTGGGTAGGAGAACCTTACTATGCTTCCAACATGTGTTCACTTGATAGCACTTACCTTGTTATTGAAACCAGAGCTCAGCAAATCTTTTCTGTAAGTGTTTTAGGTTTTGAGGGTCATCAAAACTACTGTCCAAGCAGGAAAGTTGCTCTAGACACTCTGCAAGTGAATGAGCCTCACTGTATTCCTGTGGCATATTACCTGCAAGCTCTGAATTTGAATTTCATTGCAGCTTTACTATGTCGTGGAAATAGCATTTTTCATAGCCTCCCACCTGAAGAATAATTTAAAATTGAAGGAAACTAGAGAAAAGGGAGGGCATTTGTCTTGGGTTTGATATCCAGTACCATATACAGTATCTTGAGCCCTGCTAGGCATGATCCCTGAATGCAAAGCCAGGAGTAAGCCCAGAACACTGCTGAATGTGACCCCAAAACAAACAAAAAAAGAAATTATAAGCTATCCCCCCCACAAAATAGGTAGTGTGCTGGCTTTTATCTACCTGGAGATTGTGTGGTAGTTTGCTAACCTATATTAGGATGAACTTACGTGTTTTATGATCTCAGAGGTAACTAAACAATGAAGTGCACTTAAATGTTTGTATGTATCTTTGTTAAACAGCTTAATAATAACACACAATCCTCAGACCAACTTGTATGTATCTTTGTGACTTTGAGTGGGAATTTATTATAGATTTATATCCTTTAAAAATAATGATGCCGTAGCTCTATAATTAAAGGCTAATCACATTTCAAGTTAATATTTCTTAATCTTAAGTCATAAAACTGTTATTTCTTTTTTTGGTCATATCAGACACAAAATCTAAATTTCCAGAATTTACTTTCATTTAGGCAGGCTATCTTGGAATAAGTATCCTTAACATAGCATCCTCTGGTCTCTGAATGTTGGAGGGCATTTTGGACTCTGTGTTTTTTAGCTCAGAGGTTCCACCAGTCTTATTTGGTTTACTGTCCTCATTTTAGAGGGAAAAAAAATCTGCATTCTTCTGAAAACTTTTATTTTCCTATTTGGTTTTGGGCACATAGCCAGCAGTGCTTAGGACTTACTCCTAATCTTACCTCTGGCAAACACCTGCCTGACCTACTGTATATAATCTCTATGGCAAGAAAGCAATCTTTTGCAAGAAAAAAAGGAGGAAGCACCACCATTTTAGTTAGTTGCACTCTGGACTACTACAATCTATTCCCCTTCACTCTTCATGTTCCCTCCCCACCCTCATCCAGGGATGGGTGTCATCCTTTTTGGGAAACTGTCCTAGTAGCAGAACAAGTTTTCCCAAAGTAACAACACTCCAACAGAGTGCTTAGAAAATCTTCCCTGAATTAGGTCTTAAAGTGATATTGATCCCAAGCTCACTTTCTGGGTTGTTCTATCTGTGGGACAGACATACAGTGTGTATTTGAGCTATAAATAAATGGATGAATGAATGAATGAATGAACAAAATGTTTTTTACCAGATGAACAAAATGTGGAGTGAGCTAGTCTGCAGTGGTAATTTACTTTTCAGAAATCATATTTCATTCTTTGTTCCTGTATCAGTCATTGACTTACTGGGTGTTACTATTTCCACTCATCCTGAAATTAATCTTTAAATAATCCCACCCCCCACCACTCAACCAGGGTTATCTGTTCAGTTTTCCAGTCCTACCAAAAATGTCTTGAGAGTGGAACCTATTTTTAAAAACCTAGACTAAAAAGAAAGTTTCTAGTGAGATATATCTGCTCTTTTCAGAAATTGAAATGTCAGGAAAAAGAAGTCAGAGAGAAGGGAATTTCCCATGTGCCACTCATGTGCTGCTTTGAAAGATTTCATCCAGCTTTGGGTTGGTTCAGAGAATCTGAGTGTGTTGTTGGAAATTGTAGAGAATGTCAACTGGGTACATTTGGTGGGAAATTGTCCCACCACCTGTCTCTAAACGGTTTACTTTCTTGCATTTGTGTTTGTATGTCTGTGACATCACTTTCAAAGTGCCTTTGCTCTAGTGACTGAGAGAAGAGGGAGAGAACAAATTCTTTCCTCCTGCCTCCTGCCTCTTTTGTCTGGGTGTGTAACATTGCTGGGATGCCACTGAAGTTTGCTAAGGGATGGGAACAAAGGAAATAGCCTCCTGCTATTTTCATTCTTTCTCTGTTCACTGGATGACTGGGAGGACAAAACAATAGTGCTTTGGACCCTGGCAAACACAAGCCCAGGCAGATACTGGGCTGGGGGGAAGATAATTGCCTATAATGACAAGGAAGTGGATGGCAGATACCAAGTATTAGGCCAAGAAACTGCATGGTGGCTGGTGCTTCCTCCGTCTTTGGCTCTTTGACAGCATCTTGCCAGTGAGCTGAAGGGCTCATCGCTCAGCATCTGTTCTACTGGACAGGACCAAATAAAGTCCTGGAGAAGTAGAGGGGACTGAAAATGCGGATACTCCTGAAAGCCTTTCTAAACAGACTAAGCCAAGAAAGAACTTTGCTTTTATTTATTATTTAAAAAATTACCCTATCTTCATCCATTAATTTTCCCCTCCTTCCACTTTTCTTCCACTGTCCACCCCCCTTTCCTTCTGGTAATCTTAAGTTTGTGGCTCATAGTCCACTGATCTATTTTTTTTTTTTATTTTGTTCCCCCACCTGTATTTCAAGGAGAGCTTTCTCCAGGAATTTCTTCTCTTGTTCTTGTCCTAGATTTTCTTATTATCCTTGTTCTTCTTCTTGTTATTGTTCCTTTTCTTCTTTCTTCATCTTCCTCTTTCTTTTCCTCTTACTCTTCTTTATCTTCCTCTTCTTCCACCTTCTCCTCCTTTTTTTTTTTTTTTATTTTGGTGCCACATCTACTACTACTCAGGTGTTACTCCTAGCTCTGAGCTCAGAAATTGCTCCTGGGCACCAGGAGCCAAACTCCCCCCTGGGAAATTCCTAATACCATTCTGCTCTGGCACCATCTTGTGCCAGATTTGTTGTTGTTTGTTTGGTCTTGGGCCACACCAGGTGACACTCAGGGGTTACTCCTGGCTATGCACTCAGAAATTGATCGTGGCTTGGCGGATCATATGAGATGCCTGGGATCAAACCGAGGTCTGTCCTGGGTTAGCTGCATGAAGAGCAAGTACCCAACCACTGCGCTACTGTTCCAGCCCCAACTTGCATGAGTTTTGATATGACATCCTGACAATGAGGAAACAATAAAAACTTGATCTAAGAGCAGATTGCCCTATCTCATCACCTAATAATAAAATGAGATCAGAAGACATGTTGTCCTTTGATCTGTGCAAAAACCAAGACCGCTAACTACAGAAGACTGACTTTGACAACCATGACTGGGTATAAATTATCCTGGGACAAAAAAGAAAGACCCTAGCCTAGGCTTCAGTCTAGGATTTGTATAAAAACCAAGATCTCTAATTCCAGAGGTCTGACTGAGACAACCATGACTGAGCAGAACTTTTGGAACCATAATGAAAGACTATCCTAGGCTTCATCCTAGGATCTGTGCAAAAACCAAGACCACTAATTACAGAAGACTGATTACAACAACTGTGATGGAACAGAACTTCTAGAACAGTAAAGAAAGACTCTATGCTAGACTTCGGCCTATGATCTGTGCAAATATCAAGATATCTAGTACAGAGGCCTGCTTTTATCATCCACAACTAAGTGGAAAGTTTCTAGGCACCACTAAAAAACCTTGGGGTGTGATAATGAGCATGTATGGAGCCTGTAGTTGTTCCCATGACAGTATGCTTCAAGGGCAAAGAAACCCTGTATCTCTTAGGCCAAGGGAATTCCCTTTCTAATTTCCCCAATGCTTAGTGTGCTTATGCAAAGAAAAAAAGCACAAAACCTTGCCACACCAGCCCTCCTTCCTTTTTTTCCTTTTTAAAAATTCTTTTTATTTATTTTTTCTTCTATTTTTTGTTCTTGTGGTTGTTACTTTGTTGTTTTTTTGTTGCTATTGTGCTTTTTTGTAGTTGCTGGGGTTTTTTTTGTGCTTTTTTTCTTTTTTCCATTTCTTCTTTAAAATTGATATTTATAGCCTTTAGACAGACTCCTCCTAGTTTTCTTTTCCAACGAAACCACATGACTTGAATCATCTTGTTATGCCTCATAAATTGAGGGGTGGGGAAATGGATGGTACTAGGACCAGTTATATGAACATTGAGTGGAAATAAAATAATAATCAGACTTAAACACCAAACCCAAAGTCAATGACAACAGAATCGATACCCAATCTAACAGGCTATACACAGAGAGGACTAGTTACAGTAGCAGTCCAGGGGGCAAATGAGGGAGTTATGGGACACATGCTGGGAAAAGGGGTGGAGGGAGGACAACCCTGGTGGTGGGAATAACCCTGATTCATTGTCACTATGTACCTTAAATATAATTGTGAAAGATTCGTAATTCATTTTGTTCACAATAAAAATTATTAAAAAAAATAAATTGCCTGGAAGGCTCAGGGGACCATATGGGGTACCAGGGATGGAAGCTAGATCAGCCTGTGCAAAGAAATACCCTACCTGCTGTGCTATCTCTGGGAACTATTTCTTATATCTTTCTTCCCTTTGGAGTAGGTTGCTCAGAAAATGACCATTTAGAACCTTCAGATCTTTCCAGCTTTGCTTTTATTTTAGTCTCTTTGAAATAGTTTTTTTAAATCACTTTATTTAAACACGTGGTTTACAAAGTTGTTCATAATACATTTTCTCCCCTACAGTTGCAAAGTTGCTCATGATTAGTTTCAGTCATAGAACGTTCAACACCTTTCACCAGTGCACATTTCCTTCCTGCCACAATATCCTCAGATTCTTTCTTGCCCTCCCTCCTTCTCTCTCCCCTGCCTGCCTCTGGGACAGACATCTTCTTCTTCTTCTTCTTCTTCTTCTTCTTCTTCTTCTTCTTCTTCTTCTTCTTCTTCTTCTTCTTCTTCTTCTTCTTCTTCTTCTTCTTCTTCTTCTTCTTCTTCTTCTTCTTCTTCTTCCTCTCTCTCTCTCTCTCTCTACTTCTCCCTCTCCCTCCCTCCCCCTCTCTCTCTCTGTCATTGTCTCTCCTTTTAGAGACTGTTTGCAATATTGTTAATGAAGGTGTGCCATGCATATCACTTTAACTCCTTTCAGCACCTAGTTCTTGTCCAGAGTAATCATTTTCATAGTGGTCCCTTCTCTGCCCTAATTACACTCTGCATTTTGTGATAAGCTTCCTCCCATAGACTGATCCTCCTGGCCCTGTCTCTGTTGTCTTTGGATATTGAGATCTTGTATTTTTCACTCCCCTATCATTGAATTGTCTTCATCACAGTATAGCATGGTTTACAGTCCTGCCTCAGGCTTCTTTCTCTTTTTGGTATGTTAATTATGTGCAAGTGGCCAGGGCTGGAGCTGAGTGTTTGGGCCCTTCCCTAATGCACTTAGTTCTTATTTCCGGCCTCTCCGGAGAGTTATATATGGAGTTGCACTTGTGCCTGGGGGCTCAACTGTATCAGGACTTCAAGTTACAAAGTATTCCAATAAACATGAAAGTATTTTCAGAAATTTGCATAGGCTCATTTTGGTGCATTCAGCCCATTTTTTTTCTTTTTAAAGCAAGATATAAGGGAAGAAACAGCTTAGAAATATAAGGGACTTTAGTTCAGAAATCACAGGAAACACCTTGATTCATTTTTTTTCCCTACCAAGGCCTCTTCCTAGTATTAATTTCTTTGCTTTTGCATCTGTAAAAACTCTTTCATAAAAATGCATGCAGTGGTTCTGCCATAGATTAAAAAATAATGAGGATAAAAAGCTTATAGCAGAGCAGAAAAGAACAATGGGGTTACCATGCATATTATTAGCATCATATATTTATTTTCTTTTTCTTTTACTTTCAGTTCTCAAAAACTTCTGCTTCTAGAAGGGATAAGAGGAGGGGAGTGTTCAGGGGACCCTCCAATTCTTGGGGGGAAACACAATGAAAATAAGTGGGACAATTTTTATCTATTGCATTCTCCACAACTAAGACATTTACAAATCAGACCTGGAAGTTGAAAGGAACTGGGGCACTTTAACCTTCCTAAGTGGTCTTCCTCTTTTCGGGGGGACTCCCAGACCTACTGGTATAGTCTTGAGTCTGGCACTCAGGCTCAAGACTTAATGCAGAGGAGATTGAATTTGGTAGAAATTTTATAACAGAACCTTAATGAATCTGCCAAGGAGATGGGTAGGTGGGGATGGGAAATGGGGAATGCCAAAGTAATGGCGAAGGAATTTGACACTGGCAGTGGAATTGGTGTTGAAATACTTTTTGCTTAAAACTCAACTAGCAATAACTTTGTAAATCATGGTTTTCAATTCAATTAAAAATTTTTAAAAGAAAATTAAATAGAATAATTGTGATACTCAATAATGATGAAACTGGGCCTATCAAACTATTACCATGTCTTAGGTATTTATGAAACATCTGTCCAATGATGAGAAACTGTTCTTATGAATAAGTCAGTGACTCATCAGTGAACCAAGTAATTGACCAATAAATGAATAAAATGTTTGTACTATATTGTTCATAATGCTTTCTCTCAGTCAAAATAAATAAGCATTAATTTATTTAAAAAATCCTTTGAGGATTTGAGGAAAATTTGAGGAAAGGAAAGAAAGGGCCAAGCGGTTGGGAACCTTGGGCATGGGATTTCTTGAAGCAGGATGTTCTAGAAAGGTGAAGAACTTCTTTGGTATTTTTATTCATTGATTTTGGTTTTGGGGCCACACTAGTTAGTTTTCAGGGCTTACTCCTGGCTCTTTGCTTCTGGCTCAGTGATCACAGAGGCTCTGGAGGGGCTCTGAAGTCATATGGGGTCCTAAGGTTGTCCTGATACAAAGCAAGTGCCCTATCCACTGTCCTTTCTCTAGCCCTTCCTTTGGTAGCTTTTAAACTGAGGGGTGGAGCACTGTGCATTGAGTTTAAAGGTGGTAATACCAAGAATTTGGAGAAGAAAAACAGCAGGTATGGGCAATTATCTTGTGCTTATTCTGGGCCCATTCTCATGACATTCACACCAGAGATTTTTATTCAATTCTTTTCTAATTTCATGCAACCTATTTTTCCTCCTGTCTATATTATAACCCTTATGGCTTCCACTAAAGTCCTTTTCAGATCTGGACAATTGCTGTCAGCAATTGGAGAAGTGACATGAGGCAGAAAGCAGTGCTAAGCCACCGAGATCACAGCTGAGCTTATCCAAATATTTGGAGCAGTTTCTTATGGCTCATGGTTCTTGGGAGGGAGAGACACTTAGTCATGAAAATCTTTTTGAGCAGTTCTGTAAAAATTGTAACAAAGTGGGGCCCCTTTACCCTATATTTTCTCTGTCTCCTCTCCTCCTTCCACTCCAACCAGGAAGCTGCAGGTAATATTGTTACTGAAAAAAGATATGAGAAAGGAACATGCTATTTTCAGTATGGACATGAGTAAGCTCTACTTCAGTAAACCTTAAAAGAAAATGCCAGCTGTTCCTCATATTGCCTGTGGGGAATATTTTAATGCTACGTGATGATGAATGGATGGAGGCAATTTAAATAACAGGGCCTAATGATAAATGAATATGTGTTTCTTTTTATTCTAAGAGGATATCTTATTTATGGGGAAGGGGTAGCCTCATTACCTTCCCTTTGATAATTTTCTACTAAGCATGATCAATATTTTTATTATTAATCTTAATAATAAATTGTTTTATTAATAATCATGCATTATTTTATTTTTAATAGTTTTCACTCTTCCAGAAGATTGGCTACTGTAGATCAGGGTCTGACTGAAAGTGAGTGATACTGTCATCCATCAGGAGTGCTGAAACCATGGGGAAGGGTGTCAGAAACCTTGGGTAAAACTGGAAGGGCCACTTTCTGTTTGTTCTCTTAAAAAAAGGTGATTACAACCTAAGCGGAGTCTATAGTTAATCCCATGACAATATACTCCAAGGGTGGAGAAACCCCATATCTCTTAGGCCAAGTGAATTCCTTTTCAAATGACCCCAATATTTACTGTTCCAGTGCAGAAGGGAAAAAAAAGGCAAAAAGCACAAAACATTTTCTATTTTTTATATATTATTTTTTATCTTCATTTATTATTATTATTATTTTATTTTTATTTACCTATCTACTTTTTGTTTATTTCTTTGTTTTGGTGTGGTTATTGAAGTTGTTGTCCCTATTTATATTTATTTATTTTTTCTTCTTTTCTTTTCTTTCTTTATGTGCTCTGCCATGTTTTTTATCTCAAGACTATGGCTTTTTTTTTTGTGGTGCTTATTGTTATTGTTGGAGTGCTCACTGGATATTTGACACTTCTTTTTGTACTGTTGGGGTGTTTCACCTTCTTTTTCTCCTTCGTCTCTCAAACCAATGATGAGAGCCTCTAGAAGGATTCCACCCATTTTTGGCATATTAGACTTTTACCCCAGTATATTACTTTTCTCTTCTTCAAACAAAATCACATAACTTGAACTATCTAGTCCTGCCTCCCAGTTAGAGGGGGAAATAAGGAAGGCACCAAGACCAAGACTACTAAGTAGTAAGCTAGGTACAGAGGGGACTACATATTCTAGCAGCCCCGGGGGTGAGGGAGGAGGATATGGAGGTAGAACGAAAACGGAGGTGTTGGGAGGAAAAATCGGTGATGGGAATCCCCCTGATTTTATGTAAATATGTACCTAAAATATTATTGTCAACAATATGTAAGCCACTATGATCAAAATAAAAATTATCTTTAAAAAAAAAGATGATTTCTTTGGGGATGCTGAGTGATTTTTTTTTTTTCTGAAAAGGGTTTAATAGGCTACATATGCTTGGGAATCTCTGCTTGGCTAAAAAAAAAACACCAAACAAACAAACAAAAAACAGACAAGGCCTTAATGTTTGATGGTGAGGGACAAGAAAAAAATAATTAAGATAAAGTAATAAAGAATCTGTTAATAAGTCACAGAAACAAAAAGCTATGCTAGTTGAACCATGTAATACTAGATTAAAGCTGGAGATAGCAGTACAAAAATTATGCTTTGCTTAATAGAGATTCAGATGTTTCTGTACAGAAATGTAGCTAGCTATGTGCTATGAGTGGGTTAGTACATACTTCCCTAATACTGGCTCTTGGACTGGCCTATAGTCTTGGCAAGGCAGTACTAACCAGATCACCTAATTACTGGTTGACTCCAATACCATTCGCATAAAAAGGAACCAGTCTTGGGCCTGGAGAGATAGCACAGCGGCGTTTGCCTTGCAAGCAGCCAATCCAGGACCAAAGGTGGTTGGTTTGAATCCCCGTGTCCCATATGGTCCCCCGTGCCTGCCAGGAGCTATTTCTGAGCAGACAGCCAGGTGTAACCCCTGAGCAACTCTGGGTGTGGCCCCAAAACCAAAACCCAAAAAAAAAAAAAAAAAAGAAAAGGAACCAGTCTCATACAAGATGATAGTCTTGTACAAGGTGAAACTTGATTACTTTGTGCCATAATATTGAAAAGTGATCAACAAAAGAATGGGGAGTTTTTGGGGCGTTTGCCTTGCATGCTTAAGGACAGTGTTTCGAATCCGGCATCCCATATGGTCCCCTGAGTCTGCCAGGAGTGATTTCTGAGCATAGAGCCAGCAGTAACCCCTGAGTATTGCCGGGTGTGACTCAAAAACCAGAAAAAGAAAAAAAAAAGAATGGGGAGTTTTTAAGGAATGTAAGAGCCAACCAACTCTTGATAGAGTTCATACTGCCCAAAGATGGAATAATGTGAACAATGAAGTAAATAATATAGAATTGGATTTTAGCTTACAGTATCATCAGTCATGAGTGCATATTGATTTAAAGAAGTGATTGAATGGTATGATTAGCATCTATTACCTCCATTAAGAGGGGTGCTCAACTCTCCCTGTCCTTGAGCAAGGGCTGCCTGTGCTCAGTGACTTATTTTCAAAGCAGAGAGTGGTTATCCGGTGGAAAGGGCAGAGGAGGGAGAGATTACCAGGAAGCCTTTCAAGCACTTGCTTAACCGGTAATCAGGTTTCATGTTATCATTATGTGCCAGGATAGGATAGGATGAGGCAACTTCTATGTGGTTTTTCCTTCCCGAACACCAAGAACCCTAACTCTAACCTAGAGAAAACATTAAAACTAAAATAGGGAGGTAGTGTACAAAATAAAGGAGCAGTACTTCTCGGTGTCCTGATATCCCACAGCAGTGACCAGAAAGATCAGAGGAACTGTTACTAAGCAGAAGAATTTAAAGGCAATGGGGAGGAGTGAAGAGAATGTGAAGTCTGGGGTGGTGCTGGGACAGGAGGCCTTGATGGAAGAATTAGCAGACTCCTAGTGAAAGCTGGAGCTTAGTCCATAGTAAAGTTCCAGTCTTGGCTTATTTGTTGTCAGCAGAAGGAATCACTGTTCCTAATATAGAGGAACTTTTTGTTCTGTCTTTGCAACTTTCATGACAATCTAAGATTGCTCTTAAATTGTTCTTAAATGCCAACATGAAAAAGGCTAAGAGGTTGGGAAAGGCTCACTGATGAGTTGTCATCTGAGTTTAGAAGTAGAGGTTGATGGTGATCTCACCTTGGAAGAGTGTTTTGGGACAGCAGCTATGCCAGACAGGACAGAACTTGGTTTGTTGCGGGGGTCTGGAAAGAGCATTGGTGGTTGTGTGGAGAAGGAGAGAGTGATGTTGGGGAAGGTAAGGTGTGCATGATCATTAAGACATCAGGAGAAATTGAAGTTATATTCTTAGAGCAGTGGAAAGAGGTTTACAGTATGAGATGTCTTTGTGTGGGGATCAGATTGGAGGGAGACTGGGCTGAGAGTAAAAACTATGTTGGATGAGCTTAATGCAAGGAGGAAGGAGAGGAAAAGTCTATCTATTTAAGAATACCTTGAAAAAAAAAAGCAAGATTTATTTATTTTGTTATAGTTTATTTGGCCACAACATCACTCCTGAACTGACACAAGATTATTTAAAGCCTTTATTTATCTCAGATAGTGTCAATTGACATATATTTTTGTAGAAGTACTTGGATCTATTACAGGGTGTTGACTCAGAACCAGTGATGGGTATGGTAGGGCCTGTATTATATTGAAAATGCACCATACTTTATTTTAAAAGTCTCAACACTTTGGAATTCTAAAGCACATATGGCCCAAAGTATGTTTTTGAGGAGGTGATTTTGATTTAACATGGAGTTTTTTTTGGAGAATGCTCCATATCCTCTGGAGAAGAACATGTATTCTGAGGTTGTTGGCTGGGTTCCATAAATGCCTCTTTGGTGGAATTGGGTGTAGTGTTTTGTTCAACCTTTCTATTTCTGTGGTCTACTTGAAAATGATGTGTTGAAGTCTGCAATTATTAATTTTGAATTGTCTTTTCACCTCTGTTACTATTTTTGCTTTTTGTCTTTGGGGACTTGTCATAAGTGAAAATATGTTTATAAGTGTTATAACTGTTTGATGGGTTAGCCTATTTAGTCTAACTAAATTCCTGAATTTCTTCCTGGTCTGCAGTGATCATTTTAGCCTAGTTTGTCTGATCCTAGCTCTGTTTTGCTTACCATTAGAATGTTATATTTTTCATCTTGCTTTGAACTTATTTGGTCAATAAACCTAAAAAGAAATCTGGATTTGTTGGTGGCTATTCCTGGAATAAAGCCTTGTGGAAGACCACATCGTTGAGGTTGCTTTTTGTGTAAGTGAAATGATCAAATTAGAAATGGTAGTGATTTTGTAGTCATGGTGACTGCAAGAAATATGAATTTGTATGCTTTAAATTTCAAACTGAATATTCTGTTACCTTGAATATTTATGCAATAATTTGTGAATGATTGTGTGATTTCTCTTCTATAGTCTTTAGTCCTATTACCTGATAGCTAATGAAAGTCAAAGAGGGGGCCGGAGAGAAAGCATGGAGGTAAGGTGTTTGCCTTTCATTGATTTGAATCCTGGCATCCCATATGGTCCCCTGAGCCTGCCAAGAGTGAGTTCTGAGCATAGAGCCAAGAGTAACCCCTGAGCACTGCCGGGTGTGACCCCCCCCCCAAAAAAAAAGAAAGTCAAAGAGATTATTCAATACAGTGCTTTTTAATCTAAAAGGGGGGGGGTAATTCTTGTTACTATGGTAGCCATAATAATCATTTGTTAATATGAGTATGTTGATACAATCAAACTTCGTAACCTAAACTCATCTTTTAAGAAAGGTGTCACACATACTTTGAAGAGATTGAGATTATAAGAGGGACGTTGTGATAGTATGGAAAAAGCATGAATGATAGCAATAACCATACCAGTTTTGAATTTTAGCCCTGCTATTTGCTGAGCTACACAACCAGTGGGGACATGGTATGTGTTCATTCCTTATTGTTGTTAGGAAGGTTAAATCAGGAAATATTTTCATGTTCTTGGCATGGGACAGTGCCTGATTAATTCATGATATTTTTAGAACAAGGTTCTTGATAGTCAGGATCTGATTTTATTGTTTATTCACTTATTAATCCACTTGACAATCTAACAAATAGGTGTTATTACTTACTATGTGTAAGAGCTTGGCTAGGGACTAGTAATGTATGAGAAATGAATAAAACAAATAAGCATATCAGTACACAGGGGGCAAATATTTCAGAGAGGGAGATTCATATACAAGTAAAATATTCTAAATAAAAGACTTAGTTAATTCATAATAAGTACTCAGAAAAAAACATAAGGCAATAAGAGGCATATAAAATGCTGGGAGTCAAAGTTTTTGGCAAAGTGATTAGAAAAAGGTAACACTTCTTTTGCTTTGAGTTTGATGGACACAGATTTTTAATATATGGGCTTCTAGAAATAAGGTCTGCCAGTAAATGTTTGCCAGAATTAGTTTTACTACTGAGCTCATTTCATTTTACATTTTTGTTTTTCATGAGTGAACTGGAGAGGTCAGTATTTACAGCTTGTGGTTTTATAATATATAATATTATATTAAAACTTCTGCAGTGGCCCCATTTCCTCAATGAAGGATATGATGGTAAAAAGTGGAAATCGAGCTCCCATACAACCCAGCTATACCACTCCTAGGAATATACCCTAGGAATACAAAAATACAATACAAAAATCACTTCCTTACACCTATATTCATTGCAGCACTATTTTCCATAGCAAGACTCGGGAAACAGCCAAGATACCCTTCAACATATGAATGGCTAAAGAAACTGTGGTACATATACACAATAGAATATTATGCAGCTGTAAGGAGAGATGAAGTCATGACATTTTCCTATACATGGATGTACATGGAATCTATTATGCTGAGTGAAATAAGTCAGAGAGAGAGAGAGAGAGAGAGAGAGAGAGAGAGAGAGAGAGAGAGAAGAAAGACACAGAATGGTCTCACTCATCTATGGGTTTTAAGAAAAATGAAAGACATTCTTGCAATAATAACTTCCAGACACAAAAGAGAAAAGATCTGGAAGTTACAGCTCACCTTATGAAGCTCACCACAAACAGGGATGAGTTTAGTTAGAGAAATAACTACGCTTTGAACTATCCTAATAATGAGAATGTAAGAGGGAAATAGCAGACCTGACTAGAGTACAGGCAGGGGTTGGGTGGGGAGGAGGGAGATTTGGGACATTAGTGATGGGAATGTTGCACTGGTGATGGATGGTGTTCTTTACATGACTGAAACCCAAACACAATCATGTATGTAATAAAGTTGTTTAAATAAAAAAAATAAACCCCCCACCCAAAAAGAATATATTAAATATGGGGGTAAAGGAAGTGAATATAGGATGCATGCTGGGAACGAGGGTGGAGGGAGGACAACTTTGGTGGTGGGAATTCCCCTGATTTAATGTCAATTTGTACCTAAAATATTACTCTGAAAGATATGTAATCCACTTTGGTCAAAATAAAAATTATTATTATAAAAAAAAGTTAAGGTGTTGGTTCAAGGAACAAGAAAATAAAATACATTTGTGCAGATATCAAGAGAATAAGCAGTGTAAGAAGAGTGTTCCAGATTTTAAGGATCATGAGACTTAACTTATTCTTCTTGAGTTACTTAAAATATTACTTTATATCACCACATTTGTTGTGTTGTGCTCTAAAGAATTAGCAGCAAGTTAGGGTCTTTAAAGCCCTATTATATGACATATATGGTTCATTTCCAGTTTGTAATTACTTTTTTTAAATTTTTTATTTTTAATTATAAGAACAAAGATGCAAAGAAAGAGGACAAGGTAAAGTTACAGTGGAAGGACAATCACCCATAAACAGAATTCTCAGTAGTCCCATTGCTGATACCTTAACTTTGAACTTTCAGCCAAAGAACATTAAGAAAAATAAAACAGAACCCATGTACAATTACTTTGTCCCTCAAGTCCCCAGATTGTAGTACATAATATTTCTTAGCAGCACACAAAGCAATCTAAAGACAGACATAAAACTTATGTAACTCCTTAAACATTGAAGGCACATGCATATTAGTTTAAGTTAACCTCAAAAGTTTAAGTGGGTTGTTTTTCTTAAGGATTAGTCAAAGGAAAACAGTAAAAATGGTGTTAGAGTGGCAATTATTGTTTGCATAGGCCCACCAAAATATAGGGACATGGAAAGGAAAAGCCTTGACCTAAATACAAGGAGACCCTACCCCTGAAGTTTCCTGGCATAAGACCAACTTTAGGCTCCAGGCAAACTAATTTGTCCAATCCAGGTCACTGTCTGTAGTACCATTACACTTTTATTTCTCACACAGTCTCTGTTGTTGGTATCATGTTTCTGTATTAAAGATTCTGAAATCTGCATATCCTATATTGCAGTCAGGATGGTGTAGAGCATCATCTCATTTCACCTCACTATTAAAGGACAATGCAGAGAACCCTGACCTATAAGCAGGTCGTTGTTGTTGTCAAGTTTTCTTAGTGTTAAGGGAAGTCTCTTTTGAGCAGGTTGATGTCAGAGCCGTGGTAGTGTCTTCCCTGGTAGAGGATTGCTTCCAGGTGTTGTTATAAAAAACATTGGATGTTTTGTAGATAGCTTCCCTGGTTCAGGGGTAAATGGAGGATGCCCACTCTTCTGAGGCCTGTGCCAGGTCATTATATCAATGTTCAGGGTGTAAAGGCCCCATTGCACTACTAGATTTGTGTGTTCCAATCTCTATTAGATAAGAACTTATTTGTATGTATAGTATTTTCCCATTTTAATGTGCCTACACAAACAAGGAACAACACCACATGGTGTTATCGGCACATATGGGGGCCAGAAGAACAAGTCCAACAATCCCCATGACATGGTTCAATCATAAGCATTAAGCCGAGGGACTCTTCCACCAAAATTCCTTATTGAACAGCTCACAAAGAGAAGACAAGATAAAAAGTGGGTAGAATCGTCACGGTAAAAAAATATTTAGAAAGAGTTATAACTGTTAAAAAAATACACATAAAATATTCAAAAGACATATGTGTCCATTTTTATGTCTTTTGAAATAGTTAGGGCTTGTAATTACTTTTAATATTGTTTTTTATAAACAATAATTAAACATGGAGAACTTCTATTGGGGATTAGACTGAGCTATTTTCTCAATGATAAAGTACATGATCCTTTTCTGTTAAAGGACATGCAATTTCGAAGAGGGGTTGTTTTGAAGAAGTTTCATCATGTCCTCTAATGTCACTTAGGAAACTTGGCTATTTTGAGAATCAATGTTTGATGCTGATATTTCTAAGGCAATATAATTGGGAGATATCGAGGTGTCTTGTACAGGACTTGGCTACTTGTGAATGTCATGCCATGACATAAGGCAGGAAGAAGACTTTTACTTTGCTCTTGGAACCACAGAAATTGACATTTGGCTTCCAAAATCCATTTGAAGTGGCTTTAATTTATCTGTGCTGTGGGATGCAGAGCAGCTCATATTTCCCAACACCTGAGCCATTGACAAGGAATATGAATATAAAGGGACTTGGAAGGGTGAAAACTCCTTCCATCTCTTCAGAACACTTTTTAATAATACAGAGACATTTTATTTGAGTGCCTGGTACTTGGTCAACTTAAGTGGAATAACCGACTGCCTCCAGTTGATGGGATATGTCACCTATCAGTGAAAGCCCTTCACTTTCAAAGTCATAAGCTAAAGTTGGTTATTAAACTTTTTTTCTTATTCAGGAGAAAAATGATGGCCATCTCCTGGGGAGTAAGATGTTATATTTCTGAAAATACTAGGCCAAGAGAGTAGATAAAAGATCTCCCTTGCATCCTTGTTTCATTTCCTGAGCTTACTGGCTTGTCTTCATAGCAGATTAGTCTGAATGATTTAGCCAAAATTTGAAAACTTTGAAAGTAGTCAATAGTGGTTGATTGGGGAGGTTTTCAGGAAAAAGCATTAAAACAAATGTTGGTGGCCCTTTCCCAAGTGAATGTCCCAACTTCACTGCAACTCTGCCCCCTAGTGTTTTATATTCACTCAGTTGTGCTTTTAAAATTGGGTGACATCAATTAAATAGTTCATTAATTAGCTCCTATGTGTTTCTGTATATTTTTCATCTTGTTGGAGAAAAAAATTGAGCCTGGTTTGATTTACTGAAAAGGCATTGACATCTGTTAGTGTTTACATACATTGCTCAAAAAAAGGTAAATTCTTTTTCTGACTAGATTTTTCAAGCATGTTATTTCTCTTTTTTGTTTTTATTCCTCTTAGTTTGGGGGTGAGGATGAGTTGTATGTAGTTAAGTCTAAAAGATTTTTAGGAGAGCTAATACTTAAATAAGCAATGAATAGAAGGCATGTTAGCTCAAGCAGAGCGGTATAGCCATGTAAAGTTATTTTAGGGGCACTGAAGACATATAGTATAGTGATTTTGGTGACTGCCTTGCAGTCAGGTTTGATCCCCAGAATCCCATACGATCTCCTAAATTCCACCAGTCCCTGAACAAAGCCAAAGTGAGCCCTGAACTTCACCTGGTCTACCCACATCTCCCGCAAAAACCTGTTATTTTAGGGAATATATTCAAATGTTGATTGCCTATTGTATATTCTGGTACAACTGGTTTAAACAGAACATAAAAATATAGCATCTAGTGGTCTCTACTAAGATATTTGTAATATATTGATAACCAAGTATTTTAGATAATTTTTTCACACAAGCAAAAAAAGAGCATTCTTTGTTTGAATTGCTATATGGAAAAGCAAGTATTGATCAAATAAGTGAGCATTTTTTGTGATGTGCATGATAAACCATGATTACTTTGTTTGAAAGTGGGTATTTTTCCCCAGCAGGAATTTTATTTCACCCAGGGCAACCTTTTAGAAGAAACCAGTTGAATAGCAGATTTTAGGATATAAAATGTAGGGACTGCATTTAAAGAGTAGGTTTTTAATTGCCACTGTTTGTTTTCCTAGTGGCAAGTCATTTTGCTTGAGGGAGAACTTTCCACCAACCAGTTTAAATGCTTAATCACCAAGCAGAGGAGCCTTTGAGCACAAACTGAGATTCTACTGGTCTCTGAGGGCTTCCATCTCTGAGAGGGAGATGGAAAAAGGCCTCCAGAGCTGGGCTTACAGGGTTTAAGAATATCCAGGAAGTTCCCTGGAAGTAATTAGATAAAGAGTCAAGAAAGAGAGAAAAAGTGGGCCTTAAGTCTTCATTTTCCGATATAGAAAGCTTATTTCTATTTTTTTAAGAGGCAAGGGTAATTCTGGCAGGATCAACATGATATATATGTCTGCAGGTACATTTTTTTCCACATCTGCCTGACCACAGTTGCCCATGGTTCAATGCATAGAAAATGGGGTCAGTTGGTTACTGAAACTAAATGATGTATAAGTAGCTCAGAGAACTTTGTGACTGGCCTTGGCTGAGCCACCACTTCCAACAACAGGTCTATGAATGCTTGGATGGCAGAGTGTGATGAAATTCTCAGGACAGAAACCCATTTCAGCTCTGCTGTTTCCAAAGATACTGTACTGTTCTGGAGGAGCATGAAACTTCTATAGACATAGATGTGGTCATAACATTCATGTAACACTTGTTTGATTTGCTTTTGTTTGGGGGTCACACCTGGTGATGCTCAGGGGTTACTCCTGGCTCTGTGCTCAAAAATCACTCCTGGCAGTGCTCAGGGGATCATATGGGATGCCACGATGGAACCTGGGTCAGCTGCATACAAGGCAATTGTCATCCCTACTGTGCTACCACTGGGACCTTGATACTTTTTAAATATGGATAAATAAGAGAGGTATTTAATAGATAATGGATATATTCATTATAAAATGATTCACTCTTTCACACAAAGATGTGCACGTATTATTTTTGCTCTGTCAAAATAAAAATGTTACCATAGGTTAAAGAAGGTAGATTTCAGAGAAGCAATTTCTAAGCATGATAATAATTTCAAAAATTAGCATAGTTAATGTAGATTAATTAGGATCTCCAGGTTGGGCATATTTCATTTTGATGAATATTATTCTTCATCCAGGCTGGATCTGCAGTGAAATATGGCTCATGCTACTTAGCAATTGGCCTTTTCTTCCAGCTGCAAACCATTGGGTACTAGAATATTATAGATTGTACATTAAAATAGTTCTGTGTGGTCTGAAAATGTTTTCAGCAGTTAAACTTCTAGCACAGTGGCATCTTTATTAATATTTATGTCAACTGTATAGCAAAGGATTGGGACAGTTTTTAATGAAATAGCTTACAGTTTCATTGAGAGTAGAGAGAACATGCTTGCATGTTGTTTTGGGGGTTCTGCATTAATACATTGATTTAAATATTTTTAGGTAGCTCCATGCTGACTTCAACTTAGTCCTTTCATGAAAAACCCAGAAATAATAGCTTTTAAGCCAGCACTGGAGATCAGTTTTAGTTTACATCTGGAAGACAAAATATTTGCTTCAAATCAGCTGCTAACTATGGATGGATGACAGTTCCATGATAAAAAAATAATACAGAGTTCCTTATCCATTGGACTGTACTTTAGAAATAAGAAATCTCATTTCTCTTATAATATCAGAATCTGATCATGGAAATCTTCTAGCTATCTGATGAAAATTAAGCAGTTCCAGCCATGTAACTTTATGGGGATTAAATTATACTGTAACTATCTAGGAAGTCCATTCATAACCTGGTAACAAAGGAATCTATTACTTTTTATACTTAGAGATATTTATGGTTTAAAACTCAATTGCAAAGAAGACAACAGTGGAAAGTCACATATATCTGATAAGCATTATTTTAAAAGAATCTCAATTATGTCAGAGATGGTTTCTTCCATCTAGATGAGAGAGATTTGGAGTGGGAAGTTAAAAATATGTTTGGATGCTCTCATGTTCCAAGGTTCCCTGTTGGATTAAGGAGGAGCTTTTTGATGAAAATAACCACATTTATTATAAATATTTTCTTTCTATGGTCACTTTTTCTAGAGAGATCTTTGATGATAATAATAGTTGCCATTTGTTGACCATCACACAAATCTTTGTAACTTTTTTTTTGTTTGTTTTTCGGGCCACACCCATTTGATGCTCAGGGGTTAGTCCTGGCTAAGTGCTCAGAAATTGCCCCTGGCTTAGGGGGACCATATGGGACACCGGGGGATTGAACCATGGTCCTTCCTGTGGCCCCACATCGCACAGATCTTAAAAGGTTTTGCTTCCTTTAATTCTAAAAGAAATGTTTTAAGAAAGAGAAATATTGAAAAATGGATCTCACTTTAGGCTTCAATTTAAGTTGTTTCCAGATAGATAGCATCTACCTACACTCTGGAAATCAAAAAAAGTTGAAATCAGGGTGGGGAAAAAATGGGAAGAATACTTTTCAGTTATTCAGGGAAGCCTGAATACTACTAGCCCATGAGATATCACATCCCACTAACCATTTAGTATAACTGTAACCAAGCTCATTTCCAACAATTCAGATGCCCTCCAAGATAGAACAATTGCTTACCCCATTCAGATCATGACTGTTAAAAGACTGGCCTGTACTTTCTAGGACTTTGAATATTTGTATGTGCTTGTGTCTCCATGTCTCCCACCACCACCACCACCCTTTGCCAACTCTGTCTTGCTCCTTTTAGCCCTTGTCAGCAGATTCAGTATAAGATCCCTCTATTTCTTACTAGTGCACGATTTTCTTCTGAACGTTGCTAATGACTTATTGAACCATTTTGTGCGAAGAGTACAGTTCAGCATTCATACAGTTGTCGCTACTTTAAAATCATGTTGTCAGCACTGTGTACACACTGAGTGGGTGAATGGAGTCTGATGTGGAACTATTGGAACTTGAACTCCTTTGTCTTCACCAGCCACGTCCCTTATTTTCACCATAAATGGAAACGAGCATGCACTAATTATTACTGCTGCATAAAAGATCGGCTTCCTGTTTTCATTGCATTGTCTCAATTCCTGGTAAGATTGAACATCGCTTTCCATGCTTATTAATGATCAGGCTCAGAAGTGTTTGAATTTACTTGCTTTTATTTTTAATTTTTTTTTTGCATTATTTGGGATTTAATGCAGGGTCATGCTCGTGTAAGGAATATGCTCTGTGACTTTACCTCTAAGCCTCATTCTCAAACCTCCTTTGCTTGTTTTTTTTAATATTTAATTTTTTAATTTATTAATATATTTAAGTACATGTTAAGAACAGAACATGTGGGGCCGGGAAGGTGGCGCTAGAGGTAAGGTGTCTGCCTTACAAGCGCTAGCGTAGGACGGATCGCGGTTCGATCCCCGGCGTCCCATATGGTCTCCCCAAGTCAGGGGCGATTTCTGAGCTCATAGCCAGGAGTAACCCCTGAGCGTCAAACGGGTGTGGCCCAAAAACCAAAAAAAAAAAAAAAAGAACAGAACATGTTTGAAGTTGGGTTTCAGTCATAAAAAGAACACTCCCTTTCACCAGTGCAACATTCCCATCACCAATGCCCCCGTCTCTCTCCTTCTCCACCCCCTACCTGTATTCAAGCAGGCATTCTATTTCTTTCACTCACTACCATTGTCATGATTGTGATTTGTATAGTTATTTCTGCTCTCACCAATCTTTGTGGTAGCTTCATATCCTTTCAAACCTCATCTCTGTTGCCTCTGGGTAATATTACCATATTATAGTGTATGTGTATGTGTGTGTGTATGTGTGTGTGTATGTGTGTGTGTGTGTGTGTGTGTGTGTTTGGTGTAAGACATATTCAGCAATTTTCAGAGCTTATTCCTGGCTATGTACTTAGGAATCACTCATAGGGGATACAGGGGACCATATGTGGTCCTGAGGATCAAATCTGGTTCAAATGGGTGCAGGTCTCTTTACTGTATCTATGGCTTCTAAGTTGATTATTATTATTTGGGGGGGGGGAAATGACTCCCGAGTAGTGCTCTGGAGCACTAAGTTGGCACTGATGAGTCTAAACTGAATGGGCTGGTAGTTCAGTGCAAGACTCTCAAAATGCAAAGCTGTATGGATTAGTTCTGCAGTGTGGGGATACTCATGTCCCCTGGTCTGTTCTGGGGTCTCTAGGACTGCTTTCAGCAATGTATGAAGACCAGGTGGTACCAGGATTTAAATCTAGGTCAGGTGCATGTAACCTTATCATTGTGCTATATCCTGGCTTCAAGCTGAATAATTTTTTATTCATTTAATTTTTTTTGTTTTGGTGTCACACCTGGCAGTGCTCAGGGCTTACCCCCAACTTTGTGCTCAGGGATCACTTCTGGCATGTGCAGGGTGGTTTATATATGATGCCAGAGATTGACCCAGGTTGGCCACATGCAAGGCAGACCCTGTATCTACTGTACTATTTCTCCAGCTTTGAATAATTTTTAAGTGCCCACATCACCATAAACTTCCATTTCCCTATGTTGGAGTCCAGATTGATCTGTCCATTTCTGTTATATTATTAATAGTCTAATTGGAATGTGAGAGACATTAACAAATCACCACACAATTTTTCAAACAAATGAGAATGATCAATCTTTGTGTAACTGATTTCTAGCATAATTACTGCATGATTAGAGGACATTCTTGGAAGGAATTCATTTTTTCACTATTCTCTAAGACTTGATTTTTGGCCAAGTATATGGTTAAAGTCTATAAATCTGCACTCTAAAACAATGTCATATTTCTCATAATTAAATACAGTTTCTCAAGGCTAATGTGGTTGTCCAGTATGGATTTTACCCTGTACAGAAGAAGTCTTTGAGCTCTTAAGGGGAAGTTAACAGATTTGCTGGACATCCTAATGCAGAAAGTCCCTATTAGAAATATGAGATAAGTTTTGGTTAAGATGTCAGCGGTAGAATCCAAAGTCAGGAATTTCTTTTTTCTTCTATCACTGTCAAATAAGACATTCAGGGGCCTGGGACACAATTTCTTGTGTGAGGGTCCAGGTCTTCCGCTTATATTGTTACTATCTGATGTGAACTCCAGATATTACATTCACCTTCTGGCCAGTGGAGAGGAAAAAGAAAGCCCCTGAGAGACATGATCAGATAGTTGTGTTTCCTAGTTGGGCCTTGCACCCAAGACTATTGTTTAGGGACTACAGCATAGTCATATGATTCATCACATGATTGTCATACCATCTAGAAAATGTGTTCTATTGCATTTAGCCTGTGGTCCAGCTGAAACTGGGGAGTTCCTTACAAGAAAGGGATAAATTGCTATTAGTAACATTTGGCCCTAAGTCTCTGTCATAACCATTGCTATCAAAATATATAGCCATCAATAAAAAAAATTGACCACAGTGAGTGTAAGGATCTTGAAGTGTAAACATGACTACTCCTAACTCAGTGTGCAACCTTTGCTACAATACTAAATTTTCCATCTTTCCTACACCCTAAATCACAGTTATGAGTTTTAAGTCTCTCTCTAGCAACTCTCGAAAACCTTTTCAGTCATGTGCATGCTCCTCACATGGAAGTCAGGATTCTCAGTAAGCACAGGACAGCTCAAGTTACCAACCATGTCTTCTTCCTGAGGCCTCTGTCATCTGAGTCAAGAAAGACTTACTTTTGTCTTCCCCCTCTCAGACAGAGAATCCCATCTTGTTTTGTCCTTTCAACACTTCATTCTCCTCCAGGAATTCCTCTTAGTCTGCTATGTGGAGACATTCCCATCTCTTGCTCCCAAGTCAAATAAAAAGCCACTTGTCCACTGGGATAGCTTCAATCACCCCAATATAGGGTCATGTCACTCCTGGAACTCCCTAGTACTTTGCCTTTTCGGAGCTTATGTGGGACATGTTATCTCTCCACTGTGTGGTCCCTGAGGGCAGGATTGGTGCCCAAGGTATACATTTTTATCACTTTGTGCCGTGCCCACCCATGTGTATAAAATTAACCATCAATACAGGAAATGAGATTAAGCAGATGATTACTTATAAAATATGTGCATTGAGTGCCATAATATTTATTTTATGAACTCTAAATTATCATATTACATTAACATAATAATGTCTACTCTGTGTGGTCCAAATGACATTGTTGGTACTTGATCATAGTAAGAGGCCAAGAGCTGAACTTAGTTCAAAGATAGCATAACCAGTTGCAGGCAGCAAGAGAAAACATGATACCACTTACTGGCATCTCTTAATATTTTAACAGATTTATTCTTAGCCAAAGAGCGGAAGCAAGGCTTAGAAACAATGCCAGTTCCTGCCATTGAATTCATCAGGGGGCACTTTATTTCATAAACTTTGGGGGTGGTGATGAAATATCTTGGGCTCCATTTATGTCTCTGATGAAGGCTAAGGAAATGGATGTCTGATGTTGCTGTGAAAGCTATTTGCAGGTAATCTTATCCCACCGTCTTTTATCTGCATTGTCTCAGGAAGATTTCTTTGCCCCAGACAAATTCTTTTAAAATTTGGCTCAGGATTTTTAAGCTGAATTCATAAACGAGGCTTGATGTTGTTTGTAACGCAGCTTTTGATAATTCTCATGCCGTGCAAGTACCCAGAGCATGTGTTTCAACTCTGCTTTATATGTTGGTTCAGATCCTCAGGACAGATCGCAGATCTGAACAGAAATGGCCCGTGTTGTTCATTAGATCAGTAGGGATGGGAGTTAGAGTGGTCTGGTTTCAATCATAGCCATCACAAGCCTTCTTGTTGGTGTATTCATCTAGCTCGAGGCACACAGATGCAATTGGTATCAGTCATTTCTTCCTAATATAAGTGTGCATGAAATATAAATAAAAATATGAAGCTCAGCAAGGACCCTCTTCATGCTTAATGGTAGAGATTGGGAAGATAACTATTAATGTCAGAATAAAAAAAGCATGAGTGCTCACCATCTCTGCTATTATTGAAAATTGTTCTGGAAGTGTTGGCCCATGCAATTAGGGAAGAAAATACGAAAGGGGCTTAAGTGCCTCTTCACAGCACTTTCTCCACAGCCAATGGAAATTTTTGCTGTCACCCCCAAATAATAATCAACAAAATAAAAAAGCAACAAAAAGTCCATTTTTATTTGCACTCCAGAGGCTTGTAAGGAGAGTATTTTGCCATTGGTTTATTGGTGATAATCACCATGTTCGGATTGAGAGGTGGGATGCTTATCTGGCTATTAGCCCAAAGCAGAAAAGGAAGCCTTCTGATGAAACAGTTGTCAGTGCTTCTACTCACACACTAACAGGCCCATTGAGCAGAGATGTCAGCTTGCTGCCTCTAGGGTTTTGTCTTTTTAAGAGACAAAAATAATGACTCAGTCTCAAAGAGTGGGAAGTGGCTGAGGAGAGGTTCTGGGAAAAGTATTTGTAGCCTCTAAACTGATCCTCTGTTTTTGGATAGTGGTCAAGGGATTTCTTTTTAATTACTTTATTTAAAAACCATGGTTCCAAAGTTGTTCATATTTCAGTTGAGTTTTTTTTTTTTTTTAGTTCCAAAGTTGCTCATGTTTGAGTTTCAGTCCTACAAAGTCCAACACCCTTCACTAGTGACTGGTCTCAGGATTTTGATCTGAGTACAAAAAACCCAACTCACTTGGTAGTGGCTCTTCAGAGGGTAATATAACTGGATGGGATTCTGCAGGTATGTAATGATGTTAATTCCAATATGATATTGATTCTAGTCTTGTTTACTAAAGATTATTGAGGAAAACCCATATTCATAGAGACTGGTGAATACTGAAAGGGAATATAAATGGCACCTCTGCCCAGTAGAAGACCACGCAGCTAGTGAAATGCATTGTCTGGAAAGGATTTCCTCAGCATACTGAGGACAGAAGTGAGCAATAGAACATATATGCTCTAATTCCTCTTTTTGTTGATCAAATAGATACAGCTATCTTTATGTATCTAAATTCACCTCTGATGCAGAGAGATGTCTCTTAAAGAATACCTGCTTAGAGAAACCAGAGTGATAGCACAGAAGTAGGGTATTTGCCTTGCATGTGGCTGACCCGGGACAGACCTGGGTTCAATCCCCTGCACTCCATATGGTCCCCTGAGCCTGCCAGGAGCTATTTCTGAGTACAGTGTCAGGAGTAACCTCTGTGTGGTCCAAAAAGAAAAAGAAAAAAGAAAAAAAGAAAACCAAAAAATCTGCTTAGGGTGCTGGAGAAATAATAAAACTGGGAAGATGCTTGTCTTCTGTATGACTGATTCAGCTTTGATTTCTGGCATCACACAGGTTCCCTGAGTCTATCAAGAGTAATCCCTGATCACAGAACTAAGGATAGCCCTAAGCACTGTTGGGTGTGTCTGAAAAAAAAAAACACATTTTTTTTTTCTTGAACCTATGTTCATTTTTTTTTCTGCAACCTAAAATAAAACTGGAAAAATCCAATTGACTAGGACACTATTGTGTATTGAATTTCTAGTTAACCCAAGCTCACAGTTTCTGAGAAAAGGAAGAGGTCAGTGGAGTAAGTACCAAGGAAGTGCTTGAGTCATTCCAACCAAAGTTGGGTCTGAATGAAATATTTTTTATATATCTTTATTTAAACATCTTGATTACAAATATAATTGTAGTTGGGTTTCAGTCATGTAAAGAACACCCCCCCTTCACCAGTGCAACATTCCCATCACCAATTTTCCAAATCTCCCGCCTCCCCACTCCATCCCCAATTGTACTCTAGACAGGCTTTCTACTTTCCTCATTCATTCACATTGTTATAATAGTTCTCAGTGTAGTTATTTCTCTAATTGCACTCATCACTCTTTGTGGTGAGCTTCATGTCATGAGCTGGACCTTCCAGGTCTGAATGAAATCTTACAGCAGTTGCTGTTGGGTTTGAACTTCTTTGGTGTAATCTTTTATGTGTGAGATTCAACTGCATGCTGGGTCACACTAGCTTCTTTTGTCTATTGTGTGGCAATGACATTGCCCTGGAATATACCTCATATGCACCACACAACCTCAGTTGCCTTCCCATTGTTGATTTGTAGCTCTTGCACTTCCTCAGAGTGAGTTGATTGGCACAGTGTGGCATCCATGGGGAACTGAGAGCAGGAGTTGGCTCGTTTCTTCAAGGGCTTCTGGTAGAACCATGAGCCCAAATACCTACAAACCTATGTCCAGAGTATAAAATGACTCAAGGGGATATCAGCTACCAAGCATCAATAGATTTCTTGTAGACCCTACTGTCAAAATTGGATTCTCCTCCTATAATGGGAGGCACTGACTCATGGTCCTTCAACACAGCTGGGAATTCAAAGATTTAGATTTCTCACACACATTAAAGATCTCCTAAATCGGGGGCCGGGCTGTGGCGCTAAAGGTAAGGTGCCTGCCTTGCCTGCGCTAGCCTTGGACGGACCGCGATTCGATCCCCCGGTGTCCCATATGGTCCCCCAAGCCAGGAGCAACTTCTGAGCACATAGCCAGGAGTAACCCCTGAGCGTTACTGGGTGTGGCCCAAAAAACAAAAAAAAAAAAAAAAAAAAAAAAAAGATCTCCTAAATCAATTCTCTAATATAAAACAAGAGCCAAAGTCCACAAACTCCCAGAGCTTATACGTTGACTGAGCCATGTTTTGACCTACTGTTCATTAAACTCATGGCTGTTGCAGGGTTTGATAAACAATGGGTCAGGTTTAGAATCTCTATGAGTTTATTTGCTGTAAACTCTGGACCTGGTTTGTTTTGGGCACATGTGTGGAAGAAGGGTTGGGTAATTCCCAGAGATACTTGTGTGGCTGTTCCTGGCTCAGTCTTAAGGGACCAAGTCATGATGTGGGATTGAACTCAAGACTCCAGCAAGCAGTGCATGCCTTTTTGCCTTTTGATTTGTATTCTTGACCTGTAGGCCAGGTTTTGACCCTCTTGTTACCACCAGTATTCATCAGTGCCATAAAGAGATACTGAGAACAGTAAGTTCATCAGAGGCTTTGGGGAAAGAATCAGGTGGTAAATTTGGCAGTGACCTGTGGAGTTAGGACCAGGTAAATGTCAGAGGGAATTAGTAATAATTTTTAAATGAAGGACTTTAGAGTCTAAGGTAAAGAGATACTAAGAATAGGCTCAAAAGTGTTCTTGAATGTCCCTGTGGATTCAACATTCAAAACCTGTTTGTCTTGACTCCGCAATCACCACAAATAGGACACAGTGACATGGAATAAAGAGACGTGCTACAGTAGTTTCTGCCTTAGAGAAAATTCATCTGAGAATGATGCTTCTAAGAGTCTGCAGTTGAACAATTTGAAAGCAGTTAGTTCATCATCTTCTCTTGCTCTTGATTTTCCTCATCTTTTTTCCTTTCTCTTTCCCTCCTTCTCTTCTTCTTCTCCTCCCTTTATGTTATTATTGTTTTGTAATGCTGAGAATTCAACACAGAATCTCACACAGGCACACAGGCAAGACATGCAACATATCATGAAGTTTCTCGTCCCTGCCTGTTTCTGTATTAAGAGTTTGAGTTCAGTGCCGGAGAGATAGCATTGAGGCAAGGCTTTTGCCTTGCATGCAGAAGGACGGTGGTTCGAATCCCGGCATCCCATATGGTCTCCTGAGCCAGCCAGGAGCGATTTCTGAGCATAGAGCCAGGAGTAACCCCTGAACACTGCCAGGTGTGACCCAAAAACAAAAACAAACAAACAAACAAACAAAAAGTTTGAGTTCAGAAAAGCTAAGCAAGAATTTTTGGCTTTCACTCTGGACTCTAGTCTCACTCATAGAACTGTGGAGGCAAGTAAAAAGTTGTACCTCTCACCAAACGTGGCTTATTTTATCACAGACATATTTTCCACTTTGACAGATTTGTTTTCACATTGGGTTATAGTAGAAAACAAAATTAAGGTGGCTGATTCTCTTCAAGTTGAAGTACTTTGCCACATATTTATTTAAACACCCAGAAAGAACCCGCTTTAGTCTCCTGCTTGTCCTAAACTTTCCAGTCAGGGATTGGGGTTGGTTTCAGCTTTTTCAGTTATTAGAATGCAAAGATGTTAGATATAAATATGCTCCAAATGTCAAGATTATAGATCTGGTGAAATATGTCCAGATTCCTAAGCTAAGAGTTTGACCCCCCCCACTTTTTTTAACTATTCTTCAAGAGGTGGACAACCAGAGAGAATCCTGTATCTCTGAGTTAAGGTCTCCACCTCTCTCAGCAATTTCAATTCTTTTGAAATTGTTTTAGCCATCAGTGCTACAGAGAACTAACAAAATGCATTTTGGCAAATTAAAGCTTTGTTCAACTGTACCTTGCTTTGCTTACTTATAAGTCTAATTGATGAGTGATAGGCATAGACTTCTCAAGTTAGAATTATTTGGCATAATACTGAGAGGGTAGAGAAACAATGCCTGTCCCTTAAAAAGGGGGAAGGAATTAAAGATAGCATGGCTTAGACATTGTGGCAATGAGATTAATAAAATCAACCCCAGCTCCCTATGGAAGAGATTTCCCAATTTTTTTGCTTATTTACAAAGTCAAGCAATTTTCTGCTATTCTTTAGAAGTATGAGTTTTGCATTCAGATGTCTACTAGGTAAATAAAACTGGATCATATACTGCACCTGTGAAACCTGGGGAGTGTTCATTGAATGGGTCGATCATGGAGGATTTAAAACAGTTCTATTAGAACTATTCTTAAAGGCCCAGAGCATAACATTGATAATTTTAATCTAATAATTTTCTAGGACAAAACTGGGTAGATCTACTTATTTGTTTATAAAGTGATTTAAATTATGGGTTTATAATAGTGTTGGCATTCACAATCCTGTTGTACACAATTCCCTCACCATCACCAGATAGCCCCAAGCCCCATTCACCTTCAGTGCCCCTTTTTCAGCCCCCATACAATGCCCTCATTTTGTACTTGGTATCCAGACCTTATTGCCAATTGATACTATTTATACTTTTGTTTGTTTCCCAGTATGTCACAGAGGGGTGAAGGCATCTCCTGTTTGTGTGTGTGTGTGTGTGTGTGTGTGTGTTTTAAACGTTTTTTTCTCTTTATTTAAACATCTTGATTACAAATATGATTGTGATTAGGTTTCAGTCATGTAAAGAACACCCCCCTTCACCAGTGCAACATTCCCACCACCAATGTCCCAAATCTTCCTCCATCCCACCCCACCCCCACCTGTACTCCAGACAGGCTTTCCAGTCCCCTCATTTATTCACATGATTATGGTAGTTCTCTGTGTAGTTATTTCTATAACTGCACTCACCACTCTTTGTGGTGAGTTTCATGAAGTGAGCTGGAAGTTCCAGCCCTCCTTTCATTGTTTCTGAGGATTGTTACAAAAATGACTTTTATTTTTCTTAAAACCCATAGATGAGTGAGACTATTCTGCGCCTCTCTCTCCCTCTGACTTATTTCACTCAGCATGGTAGATTCCATGTACATCCATGTATAGGAAAATTTCATGACTAGATTTCTCCTGATGGCTGCATAATATTCCATTGTGTATATGTACTACAGTTTCTTTAGCCATTCGTCTGTTGAAGGGCATCTTGGTTGTTTCCAGAGCCTGGCTATTGTGAATAGTGCTACAATAAATATAGGTGTGAGGAAGGGGTTTTTGTGTTGTATTCTTGTGTTCTTAGGGTATATCCCTAGGAGTGGAATAGCTGGGTTGAATGGGAGCTCAATTTCCAGATTTTGGAGGAATCTCCATATCGCTTTTCATAGAGGTTGGACTAAAAGGCATTCCCACCAGCAGTGGATAAGAGTTCCTTTCTCTCCACATCACTGCCAGCACTGATTGTTCTCATTCTTTATGATGTATACCAATCTCTGTGGTGTGGGATAGTATCTCATCGTTGTTTTGATTTGCGTCTCGCTGATGATTAGTGATGAGGAGCATTTTTTCATGTGCCTTTTGGCCATTTGTCTTTCTTTCTTATCAAAGTGTCTATTCATTTCTTCTCCTCATTTTTTGATGAGATTAGATGATTTTTTCTTGTAAAGTTCTGTCAGTGCCCTGTATATTTTGGACATTAGCCCCTGTTTTTTCTTCCCCTTTGTCTTCAGAATGAGTTCTCTAGTTCCATCCAACTTGCAGTGATCTGGATGGATTGATTGTTCTTTGTGAGTGTATAATAGTGTATTGTGTAAACATACCACAACTTCCTTGTCATTCGACATTTGGAGTGTTTTTGTTTCTTGGTGACTGTACTAAGAGCTGTAGTGGAAATAGCTGTGCATATGATTTTTTAAATGTATGATTTTGTGTTTTGAGAATATTGTAATCCTGGGACCATAGAAGCACTGTCTGAAGAACCTTTGCACTGCTTTCTATAGGCGCTATTCTAGACAACATTCTCATTGGCAGCAGTGATGAGAAGTCCTGTATTTTATTTTGTTTTAATATAAATCACTTTATTTATAAACAATTTATCACATAGTTGACATAGTTGATCATAATATATTTGTTGCCAGATAAATGGGGGTGAAATTATTAAAAAGGAGAAAAAGAAAAGAAAGGGGAAAAGGAGAAAGACAAAAACGGGTACAACAGCAAGAAAATTTGTGAAAAGTTTTGTATCTTGTATTGAGGTCATTAAATCCTTATCAGAAGATCTAGTAAACTCATTAATAATAAGGGTGAGGACATGGTCCACCCTCTCCTTTCTAGATTGCCAGCTTCCAACTACATGACTGCTGTACCATAATTTTTCACAGGTTGCTTTACATCTCTTTTGAGAGCAGAATGAGTCTATGGAGCTGTCCAGGTGCAGACATGGCAACAACCATATTTTATTATTTTTAAACAACACTTTGCCAGCAACACTGCCTGTTTCCTATATTCTTTACATATGCCATTCTTACTGGTGTGAGGTAATATTTGTTGTCATTTTGCTTTGGATTTCTCTGCTAATGAGTGACAGTGAACTTGTTTTCATTTACTTATTAGCCACCTGTATTTCTTCTATTTAGAAGTGCCATTCATTCCTTTGCACATTTTTCAATAAGGTTATTGTTTTCTTTATTAGTGAGCTTTATGGGAACTTTGCATGACATGGACAAAAGTCCTTTATCAGATGCATTATGTAAAACATCCTCTCCCATTTGGTAGGGTGTCTTGATTTTATTCTGAGACTCCAATTTTGGCTATGTAGAACCTTTACATTTTGATGTAGTCCTATCCATTTGTTTTCATTTATTTTATCTTTGCCAATGGTATTGTATCATTGAAAACACCAAGATCTTGAGGAAAAGGTATTGGAGCATTCTATACATATATTCCTCATATTTTAGGGTTTCTGGTCTAATCTTGAGTTCTTCAATCCACTTTGAAATGGATTAACTTTGTGTGTGATGTGAGGTAAATTTTCTTACTTTTCTGATATGGTTACCTGATTTTCTCAGTCGTCCCCCCCCCCCAAGCAGATAAAATTTGTCTAGATAAAACATAAAATCTACTACTAGGATATCCTACAATGTCCTAGGACACATTTCACAAATATTAAAACACAATGGTAATGAATCTGTGATACATAGCCCCAGAAATATTAATAAGGAAGAAACATTTTTATGTATTTGGCTGAACAAATGTGTGTGCTGCCATACTTGTGTTAATAGAAATATTGAACACTGATTTTTTTCCAACACATACTATTTTACATAGAGTATGATTGATCCATTGATCACATGTTCCATCCCCTTTTTTTTTCATAAAGAAGTATGGTAGTCAGCTTTGGCTGCTATAACAAAATTCTACATCCTGGGTGACTTAATCAACAGGAATTTATTTCTTACAGTTTTGAAAGTGCAAGATCAAGGTACTGACTTATTCCTGCTGCCTTTCTCTTTCTGTCTGCCCTCTTCATGGGCTCTCTCACAGTTATGGAATATTATGGCTACATACTTATTATATTTTTCTCTTAACTACTTCCTAAAGTTCTTACTTCCAGATGCAGTCACACTGTGCCTTAGGACTTAAAATTCTTAAGAATGATTTGGTGCACATAATACAGTTTATACCAAGAATTTATCTCTGGAGTTACTATATTGACACCTACTGAATAAAAGCATTTTGGGCTGGAGGATATTGCTCAGTAGTAAAGCATGTGCCTTACATATGAAATTGAATTTCTAGCCTCACATAAAATATTTGTAAGAAATCATAAAATATTAGTTTCTCATTCACTTTAAAGGTCTGGAAAGGATATTGAGATTTAGTTTAAAAATGACACTTAATGTATTTTGTTGGATAGGCCCTCCAACATTCCTTAGGCATAATAGAAAATATTCAAAAATCTTGTTTGGCTTCCAAATTTGAGAGATTTTTCTATGAAATTCACCTTTTATTTTTGTCTTTAAAACATTGCTACAGGTATTCTGTCAATTACCTGCAGAGTTGTTGCTACATTGCTATCAAGAAAGGATACATTCACTCTTTAGAGAGCAAGGAGAGAGTTGAGATGTAGGGATCAGGAAAAGAACTGAGTTTGGGGCTGTGCAGCAGAAACAGTTGGTTAGAGATGGAAGTTTGGAGGCAACAGAGAGTGTTTACCACAAAGGAGTATAAGAATAGTAAAGAGACATCTGATCTTGCATTTGAGGATAAAAAGCAGCATCAATGCAACAGTTTGTTCTGACCTAACTAAATTCTTACTTTGAACGCACTTGAGTTTTCTTGCTATTCCAGTTGTTATTCATATTTTTACCATTAGTGAATTTAGTTTACACTTTGTTCATTCAAGATATTAATAAACTCTTATAAACTTATAGCCAGTTTTCCCGATTATTAATACCTTATTTTCCTATGGTGCATTTGCTGTGAATATATAAGATACTGACACATCAGTATTAAGTATAATAATTTTCAGGAATGTCCCACTACTTTTCTTATTTTTGTTTTTGGGTTACACTCAGGGATATGCAGAGGTTAGTCCTGGCTTTACACTCAGAACTCACTTCTGACAGTGCTTAGGGAGCAATATGGGATGTTGGAGATTGAACCCAGGTTGGTTGAGTGGAAAGCAATCATCCTACTAGCTGTATTATCACTCCTGTCCTCCCACTAATAGTCTTTATCAGTTCCAGGATCTCATCCAGTCTACCACATTACCATTAATTTTCATGTCTCCTTTGGCACCAATTGGCTGTGATACTTTACAGACTTGTCTTGGATTTTGATGGTCTTGAATGTTTGAATATTATTGGGCAACTGCTGTCTAGAATTTTTGTCAGCTTGAATTTGTCTAATATTTTTTCTCTTAGCTAGATTTGAGTGGTAGCTTTCTGGGAGAAAGCATGTATGGGGTAAATAATCTATATATTCAGGTAAAATAATCTAATTGACAACATTGTGGCCACCCTCTGTGGTCCTTGTTTGGAGAATGTGTTTGATTTTTCTTTTTTTTTTTTTTTGGTTTTTGGGTCACACTCGGCGGTGCTCAGGGGTTACTCCTGGCTGTCTGCTCAGAAATAGCTCCTGACAGGCACGGGGGACAATATGGGACACAGGGATTCGAACCAACCACCTTTGGTCCTGGATCGGCTGTTTGCAAAGCAAACGCCACTGTGCTATCTCTCCGGGCCTGTGTTTGATTTTTCTACCATAAACACTCACTCCTTTCTTTAACCTACTTTCATATTCTGTTCTTTGAAAATAGGTTACTAAGTGGAGCTGATAGGTGGAAGATCTTTGATTCCATTAAATTAAATTATTTAACTCTCTTCTATCAACTCTCAGTGTGTTAAGTGCACCTCAGTTCTCTTCCTCTTGTAACTCCCATCGAAAAGTTCTGCCTGGTGATTTTTCTACAAACACCAAGTACCATGTCTTACTTTTTGTCAACTGTCACCATCAATATTTCTCTGCTTTCTGTTGTCTGCACATGTCATTGAAAACTCAGAATAAGACCAAGAAATTTAGCCAACTACTCTCAATTTTCTATTTAATTTAAATGTTTGCTTGATAGCCTAAACATTTAGATTATGGCCTGGAAATTATTTTCTAATAACAATGTTTGTCACTGCTAAGTGATAGACTCACTCTGACAAAATGAATGCCTCCCTTTGCTATTAAACTATGATATAATTTCACTGGCTTTGGAGCTGTGTGACACAGATCTGAGTATCCCTTTGTGTGTGGGTAAACAGATTGCAATATGTTGCTTTGATTAAAATTCAAAATGCAAGCTTTATGAAAATCCAACCCCCTCCAAATCAATAAACCAGGTTGATGGAAAAGCAAGAGGTAGGATTATGGGATAAAGAGCAGAGAGGGCCACTCGACAGATGCTTAATAGAGATTGCTGGAAAATAAAGGGAAGAGCATATATGGGGCAACACTTTTGTTAGAAAGTATTTTGCTCCATGGAGACAGCGAAGACTACTGGTTAGACATGAAGATGTGTCATCCACTGGGAGAGCAATGTATGATCCGGACATCAGAGAATCACTTGATTAACTCCATTAAAAAAGCATGAGATGTCCTCTCAATAATATTGAAAGTCTTCAAGAACATAGTCCCAACTTTCCTATTTGCTATTCATTTGACAATATTCATTATTTCTCTGCAAAATGATAATTAACATTTTTTCCATCTTTTCCCATGGACAAAGTGCTTTCAGATGCATTAGTTCATTAATCCCTTATGAAACATTTGTGTTGTAAAATTTGTAATCAGTCTCTTTTTACAGATGGAGCCAAAAACAATTAAGGGAGGTGAAATAGTTTATTCTGGACCACTTTGTTCAGAGATAAAGAGCTAGGAATTTTGGTGTGTTCCCATTAGAGTCCCTTGGTTTCAGGAAATTCAGAATGAGCCTTCTCTCCAAAAAGTGCTAGACTGAATCAAATCCAGTGCAATCCATTTCACTCAGACCACTACCGAAGTCCTGGTGGTATTTTGAGGAACTATTATCAAGGATTTGACTCATTTTGGGGCTTGGGGGAGTCATAAAAAAAACAACCCCGAGGATTATGGTCATGATCTGCAAGCACTAGACAAAATTCTGTTCAAGATTATAATAATGGTTTCCCTCTCTTTGACCTTGCTCAGCCTGCAATTAGTCACTTTAGCTTAAGCAAAAGGGTTCAATTATATCTGAGGACAAATGTGTCTGTTCCTTGGAACACAGATCAGGGCCTGACTCTTGTTGAAGGCATTTCCCTTTCACAAGCACATTCTCATTGTACAGTGTCAAATTAGCTGTTTAGAGATCAATAGAATTCTCAAGAAATAGTGCCAGACAGCTCATTTCAGAATAGCTGCATCCACAGTGACCCAGGGAACCAGCTCCTGGGAGACAGGGAGCACTCACAGGCCAGTCAGGAGGAACCAGGGTATCCAGCAGGAATGATGTAGGATGGTGAGAGGGACCAGAAATCACTTGGAGATAAAAGATCAAGATTTGTCTCTCCCATCCTCTTTTCACTCCTTTATACAACCCTGACTCCCAACATGTTCATGGTTGTCTCTTACAGTTGTCTCTTACTGTCTTTTGTTTTTTTTTTTTTTTTGGTTTAGCTTTTTTTTCTATTTTTCTTTTT
Organism: Suncus etruscus; assembly: GCF_024139225.1. Lineage (NCBI taxonomy): Eukaryota > Metazoa > Chordata > Mammalia > Eulipotyphla > Soricidae > Suncus > Suncus etruscus. The sequence continues at coordinate 84,030,590 of NC_064849.1, forward strand.
TTGGGGGGTGGGAGGGGAAACACCCAGCAGTGCTCAGGAGTTACTCCTGGATTTGCACTCAGAAATTACTCCTGGTAGTGGTGCTGTAGCAATAGTACAGTGGTGGGGTGTTTGTCTTACAAGCAGCTGACCCAGGACAAACTCAGGCTTGACCTCAGTCATACCATGTGGTCCCCCATATGCCAGGAGTGATTTCTCAGTCCAGAAATTATTTCTGGCAGATTCAGAGTACCACATGGAATGCCAGAGATTGAACTTGGGTTGGCCACATATAAGGCAAATGCCCTAGTGCTATGCTATAGCTCCAGTTCATCTCTCACTGTCTCCTGGTGTTATTTGAACAAGCCAGACTGTGTGAGAACATAGCAATCAGCTAGAAGAATGTCAAAGAGCATGAAAACGTAAATACAGTAAAGAAATTAAGCAACAGACAAAGGAAAGAGAAACAATAGAGGCCTGTATCATTCTTCCCCCTTTCTCCTGCATTAAAGCATCACAGGCTTTGTCTTGTGGCAGAGCAATCCCCGGGGAGAGTATGGGAAAGAAGGGAGAAGGTGAGGTTCAGAAGTATCATGAACTTCCTCCACTGGGTTCCCAGATTGTACTGCAGATTTTGTGCTCCACCAAATCCCTGGCAACTTGACAACCTGAATCCTCAGGGTGAAGTCGGGCATCTTGGGTCATCTCTGTGGTTTGTCATCTTTGGTATTTGGTTGCCTTATGAATCATGGACTAGACTTGCATTGGTGGTCTATGTGCCAAGGGCACAAATTGAAATCACTTTTAATGTTGTGATTTTAACAGAAAGTGGGCATGTGTGGAGGCCATGCTTATTTAGGTATTAGGTTGCACAACACAACTACTTTACAAATGCAGATGGTTTTGGAGTATGAGTAAGAGGAGGGAGCTCTCTCGCTAATATCTAGACTGATGTGTGGTCCTCAATTGTCTTCAGGAAATGTCTACACCTGGAATGAAAAATTTGTCATATTTGCTTGGAGAGTGAATACTACTACAACTCAGCTTGAAAGAGAAAAAGGGAATCTTGCCTTTTGTGACAAAGTGGATGGACCTTCATAGGTTTGTGTTTGGTGAAATGCACTAGATGGAAAAATGCCACTGCCCAGATGATTTCACACATCTGCAGGGGAAAATGATAACAATAGCAGCAGTAGCTACCAATAAGCATGAAGCACAGAAACTCACAAAACAGAACGAAGGTTCTCACAACAAAAGAGTGGTTGAAGACTCATGCCCCAAGCCTAGGACAATGAAAACTCTCAGGTCTGGAAGCAAACAACAATGCATAAAATAATCCACACATGGTCAAGGGGGAAAAAACAGATTCAGGAACACCAACACACAAGCCTTCCGCTCCTAAGAAGATAGCTCAGTGGTGGAAAACTGGAATGCAAGAGAGCTTTTCCCCAAGACCAGGGTCTTTATTAGGAAGCACCAAAACATACCCTGGGGTGGAGAACAAATGGTCTAAAGCATCCGTTCAGATGTTTTATCCAAAGGTGTTTCTGACCAATGAGTAACAAGCATATACTGAATAGGGAGGGACTTGATTAATTAATAGGTGGTGACCAGAGGAAGAGACCTAGGTAAGGGAGCCAGAGGTGATGATAGAAACTAGACTTTGGGATGGGATTTCAACCCATGTTGAAAGAAAATGAAAATCAAATCAAAACAAAACAAAACAAAAAAGCCTATGAGAAAAGAAAAAGAAATGCTTAGGTGATAAGGACAAGATGGTGCTCACTACAGAGGATGGTGTGAGGTGAGCAAGTTAAGAAAAGGGGTCTAGAAGCAAGACTTTTGTTGGGGATCAGGATGGAAAAAATATAAATGAGATCTAATACTGTAATACAACATGTCATGTGATAGAGTGACACTGCTTCTATACAGAGTCGGATATGATTCCAAAAGATGCAAAGGTCTCTGGGTTATCAACACCACCACCTGTTGCTTTTTCTCTTGTCTTATCAACTAAATAAATTCTCACCTTCCCTCCATAGTACTGGTTATGCCTACCTTCTCCCCATTTATTCCTAACATTTTCTTCTTTCAATATGACCTAAGGAAAAGGTAAACTAACATTTTTTTTCAATAGATACACATTTTCTTAGAGCAGTGCCAAGCAGACCATAAGCACCATATAAATATTAATCACTATTCTGATAGTTGTGATGGCCCCTCTATTTTTTCTTATATTCATATTTTTAAAAAAAGAAGTGGAGACATTTTAAACTTTGCTACATTTTTTCTCTCTCAGCATTGATGGAGCACAGAAGCCTGATCCCAGCTTGCTGCATAGACACTTTGCAATATCCAGCTCTCTTTGCACACCTGCCAGCCACCTGGGGTCATATAATTCATCTTGTACATATTTGAGAATTGGGGGGGGGGCGTTTACAAACAAAAGTAAATCTTGTCTGAAGGTCCATTTTTTTTCTTGTTCTGTGCCAGGTCTTTGTCAGGTATTAGTGTCAATGTTATGATGACTTCGTAGAAAGAATCAAGAACCTTTCTTTCTTAGGTGCATCTTGAATATTGTTGAAACCAGCTGCTTCTTTAAGAATCTGGAGAGTTCACAAGTGAGACATGGATTAAGTCCCATGCATCTTGTAGAGATAATCGGTCTGTGTCTCTCTCTGTGTTATTCTTTAAAATCCTACTGCACATGCTGAAATTAATAAATGCACAAAATTATCCAATCATGTAGGCATTTATTTATTTTTATTAAAAGCCCAGTGATTTATTAAAAGCAATTCATTAAAGGGCTAGTAATAGTAAAGAAGTCACATTCTCTTTTATTTAAATCTTGGTATTCAGTGAGAATAGATTTATGATTTTGTTCTTATTTCTTCCTCATGTGATCATTTCTAAATACATTTCCATATTTATGTATCTTGTATACTTTTGGAAAATATGGAATGTGTGTGTTGTTTACATGGTAATGTCAGACATCTTTAAATGTTAGTGATTCATTGGGGGTTGCAGTCACAACAATTTGATTTAATTAATCATTTATTTTGAGATTTAAAGGCCACATCTGGTGGTACCTAGGTGCCTCTTCTGTCTCTGCTCATGGGTCACTTCTGGTAATACCAGGAATCAACCCCAGTATCTAGGGTCTGTCACACATTAGTCAAACATCTTAACTTTTGTACTATCCTATTTCTTATTAGTTTTAAATTGTGTTTTACATCAAAAAAAATCCTGAATTTTGGAACAAATTTTTTCTGATATAAAGAAACTATCATAAAGAAAGACATCCTAGTGTACCTAGCAAAAATACTCACATACCATGCATCATACAAAATGATAAGTCCATGACAAATGTTCATTCTGACACAATTTACAATAATGAAGATATATCTCAGTGCTCCACTATGGACAAGTGGATAAAACAAATTGTGGTAGGGACTGGAGCGATGGCACAGTGGTTAGAGCATTTACCTTGCACGTGGTTGGCCCAAGTTCAAGCCCTGGTATTCCATATGGTCTTTTGAGCCTGCCAGGAGTGTTTTTTTGAGTACAGAGTTGGAGTAACACCTGAGTGATGCTGAGTATAATGCCAAAACAAACAAAAATTTGTGGTAAATATGCACCAGGGAATAATATTGTGCTATAAGTAAAGATAAAATCTTTGCTATAGCATAGTTGGGAGGTGGGTGGGTGTAGAGTTAAATAATTAATGATGGTGCTGGATGAAGATGGATGGATGGAGGGACCTTTCTCTGCCATCCCAGGCCACGTGGCTCTGCAATCCCCTTCAGCTGGTCTGGAGGTTCATGAGAGCTGCGGTAGAAATCTCACTCACAGTCAGGCTTCAGAAGTATCAGCTTTATTCATACCCTATCCACCACATGTGTGGCCTATATCATAACCAATTAAGCATTCAGCCATTCTTAGCTAGCCCTACGTCTTAACTCCTTTCAGCCATCTTCCCTTTGACCTCCATGCTGGCAAAAGACCAAAAGGGGCTAATCTCCTGGGTCAAAGGCCTTATATAACCTTCCAAGACCACTCCCCGGAATGGAAGGGGTCTTGCAGGTACGGTTACATGTAATATTCGGTTCCCAAGACCCCTCCCAGAAATGGGTGGGTCTCAGGTAGATACACCTAAATCCAGGGTGGAATTAGAGGTGGGAATCTGCTAAACAAAATCAGAGAGAAAAAGACAAATTGAATGTCTCACTCATAAATGGGACACAGCGAGGCAAAGAGTTGGAATGGACATAGCCAAGCAAAAACAAATGCATGGACTCTGGAGAACTGAGGTTACTGGAGGGAGAAGGAGGAAGAAAGAGGAAGGAAGAGTGGAGGACTGAAGAGGGGAGGAGTCCAGGCACTGCTGGAAGGAGGGGATGAGCAATTTGATTGTAAGTCTGGTCAGGTAATATATTTAGAAGATCAAGTGAAATAGTAACCCCCAAACTTAAGCAGTCTGTGAACCAATGTTAATCTAAAATCATCTTGAGTTTCTGATTTTTCTCTGCCTAATCTTTATTTTCAACAGTTTGGAGCCACTTGCTTTAGTTCTTTCTTATAGATAGCTTCTCATTTGTATTTTCCTTTGGTAACTGTGAGTATCTTTTTTATTTTTAATAAAATGCAAACATATATAATAGATGGCTTGAATCATTCTATTCTATGTGTCACTTTGCCGTTTTTTTTAAAAAAACAAAACTAGTTCTATTATAGGGTCTCTTTAATTATATGTTTCCCTTGGTTGTTTAGAACTTTCTTGTCTGACCCATCCTTTGTTTGCAGTGATAACTTCATAACTACAGATTCCTCACTATATTTAGTAGATTATGCTTCTTTAGACTGTTTCTATTTATACCACCAAAGACCCATGAAGAGAACAATATAATTCCACCTTTTTTCCTTTCATACTTCCTTTCTACTACCTAATTTTCTTCTATTATTTATTTGAAGCTATTCTAATGTTTGTATCTCTTTTATAATTTATTTGAATTATTTTCCTATCATTTTGCCAGATTTAAAATCCCCCCAGTGAATCTCATATATTTGGAATACTAATATATGACAGCATGTTAGCTAAACATAACAATATATTTTTGTTGAGTTTGGCTTTGGGGAACAACACCTGGTAGGGTCTATCTAGCACTAGCTCCTTGCTCTGGAGTCAAGGAGGTATAATTTGGCAGTGTTTGAGGGTTATATGTGGTGTTGGAGATAGAACTAGCATCAAATAAGGGCAAAGCAAGCATCCTACTTGCTGTATTATCTCTGGCCTCTCAGTATTGCTGATCCATTTAGCCACTCTGTGTCTCTTAACTGGTGCATTTAATCTATTGACATTGAGAAAAATAATTGTCATGGGATTTAATGCCATCTCTGTGTAGAAGTTTGGTGTGTGTCTGTTGGTCAGTCTTGTCTTAAAGTAGACCTTTTAGTTTTTCTTTGAAGGCTGGTTTTGAGTCTGCAAAGTTTCTGAGTTGTTTATCAGTGAAACTCTGTATACTTCCTTCAAATCTGAAAGTGAGTCTGGATGAGCACAGTACTCTAGGTGAAGCTTTTTTTTTTTTTTTTTTTTTTTTAGTTTTTGGGTCACACCCGGCATTGCTCAGGGGTGACTCCTGGCTGTCTGCTCAGAAATAGCTCCTGGCAGGCACGGGGGACCATATGGGACACCGGGATTTGAACCAACCACCTTTGGTACTGGATCGGCTGCTTGCAAGGCAAACGCCACTGTGCTGTATCTCCAGGCCCGTGAAGCATTTATTTAATTGAGTTCTGTCACTATGTCCCACCACTGCCTTCTGGCCTCGAGGGTTTCTTGTGACAGGTCTGCTGTAAATCTTAAGGATGCTCTCTGTATGTAATTTTCCTTTTTTGATCTTGCTGATCTAGTCATTGTGACTAGGATGTGTCTTGGGGTGCTTTTCCTTGGGTCTCTCTCAGCTGGTACTCTTCAGACACGCAGGATTTGATTGCATGTAGTCTTTAGCTCTGATAGTTTCTCTGTAATGATATCCTTGGCTGTTTATTTTTCCTGGGGATTTTCTTCCTGGGTCTCTGGGATACCAATGATTCTTAAGTTGTTTCTGTTGAGCTTATCAAAGACTTCTATTTTCATTTGTTCACATTCTTTGAGTAATTTTCCATTGTCTGATCATATGCTTTAAGGCTTTTTTTCAATCTCTTCTGCTGTATGGAGTTGTTATGCATCTCATCTTCCAGCTCAGTGATTTTATCCTCAGCTGCTATTACTCTATGAGAGGCTTTCTATTGTGGTTTTCAGTTCGTCTACTGAGTTTTTCAGACCTGTTACTTCAATTGGAAGTTTTCTATCTTCATATTATCTTGATTTTTATTAGTGTTCCATTCAACTCTGTGAGTTCTTTGAGTTCTGTGAACATCCTCCATATTTCTTCTCTAAACTCCGTATCTAAAAAACTAACTAGGTGATTGGCCATATTTGGGACATCAGAGTTGCTATCTTCATTCTCTATGCATTTTGTTGGCCTGCGTTGTTTCCCTATTGTCACGTTTGGGTTGTTGATTTTTTCTATGTGTTGTGGTGGTATTCATCAGCTAGGTGAAATGTGTGGCCATGCTCCTCTGGCTCTACCCTTTGTAGTGGGATGACTCACCTATGGAGAAGATGAGCCCTCAGGAAAGGATGCCGAAGAGGATCAAAGTTCCCAGGTTGAAGCAAGAAGAGAAAAGCTGGCCTCTCAGTATTTCTAAGTTTAATATTTACTTAATGAGGTAACAGTCTGCCAGACTGTATATGTTTTAGAAATTTGATTTCACTCTTCTTCAAATATCTGTTACTACACAATTTCCTCCAAAACAATTCATTGTACCCATCTTCATTTTAAAATTTCTCTCCTCCTTCCTCAATCTTGCAGTTTTATTTTTTAAAGCTTTGTCTGTTCTCTTTCTTTGTTTCTTTATATTCCACATCTATGTGACATCATTAGTATTTGTCTTTCTACTTCCAATTTCACTCAGCCTGATCTGACCCACTTTGGTTTCTTCCATGTAGAAAGGCAAGATTTCATCTTTGCTCTCTCTAAGAGCGTAGTAGTATCCAGTGTGTATTATTTTTTTGTTTTGCTTTTTTTTTAAATTTTTATTGTTATCAAAGTGCATTACAAATCTTTCACTGCATCATTTATGGTACATAGTGACAATGAATGAGGGGCATTCCCACCACCAGTGCGGTCTTCCCTCTACCCCTGTTACCCACATGTATCCCATATCTCTCTCCGTTACCCCCAGAATGTTAGTGCAACTGGTCTCCACTTTACAGCTTGTTGTAGATTGAGCATCCATTTCACCATCATTGGAGATAAAATGGATAAGAAAAAAAGGAGAAAAAAATTGGTAACAACTACCAGAAAAAGAAAGAGAGCAAAAAAAAAAAAAGAAAGAAAGAAAGAAAGAAAGAAAGAAAGAAAGAAAGAAAGAAAGAAAGAAAGAAAGAAAGAAAGAAAGAAAGAAAGAAAGAAAGAAAGAAAGAAAGAAAGAAAGAAAGAAAGAAAGAAAGAAAGAAAGAAAGAAAGAAAGAAAGAAAGAAAAAAGAAAGAAAAATTTTGTTATTGAGTCACACCCGGCAGTGCTCAGGGGTTACTCCAGGCTCAGAAATCGCTCCTGGCAGGCTCAGAGGACCATATGGGATGCAGGGATTCAAACCAATGACCTTCTGCATGAAAGGCAAACACCTTACCTCCATGCTATCTCTCTGGCCCCATCCAGTGTGTATTTATACAACAGCTTCTTTATACACTCATTCCTCAAAAGTTGGGCACATGGGCTGTTTGCAGATCTGGTAAACAATGCGATCAGTGAGCTTAGGTGTATGTCTGTGCTTTTATTATTACAGTGTTTTTGTTTTCATTGCATAGATGTCTATGAATGGAAACACTGAATCACAGGATAGATCTGTTTTTAATATTTTGAGCAATTTTTATGCTCTTTTCTATAGAAATCACACCAGATTATGTTTCACCAAGTACAAACATTGGTGTTTTTTTCCCTCCACATGTTCACTAACATTTGTTGTTTTGGTCTTTTTTCTCCCCATAAAGCAGTGTAGTTATGGAATAGTGGAGAGGAGAAAATTCTATAATGAAAGATAAAGGAAACACATACCCCAAGTTGAGACGTGGGTAACCCCAATAAAGGATGCCTCATCATTTGGCAGAATTTTAAATTGTCAGAGAAAAGGAGTCAGGGTGACTCTAAGATAGAGTGTGGTTTTTTTTCTTTGCTTTTCTTTTTTTTTTTTTTTTTTTTTTTTGGTTATTGGGTCACACCCGGAGGCGCTCAGGGTTATCCCTAGCTCTGTACACAGAAATCACTCTTGGCAGGCACAGAGGACCATACGGGATGATGGGATTTGAACCACCAGCTATCTTGGATTGTCTGCTAGCAAGGCAAAAGCCCTATCACTGTGCTATCTCTCCAGCCCCCACAAGAGTGTTTTTCTTTCAAGCTCCATGATGTCATTTCAGGAGCGAGACAATAATTATGTTGGTTTTTGAATTTGTGGATCCAAAAGCTGTAGATGATATTCATAAAAGTCTGTCCATGGTCGGAAAGGTGGGTGGAATTTATCTCATGTTTTATTCATCAATTTGGTTTCAATCATGTACTTGATTTTATACACAGCTTTCCAATTCATGTTCTGTTTCTGGTCCACTAACTCCTAGATCTATTTCAGACACACCTACACTCACTCGTCTCTACATGCCGGGGTGTAATTCGTTTATCCTCTGTAACTGGCCCCGATGACTTTCCCTCCTGGATCTCTTTCTGTTTATCTCTGCTCATTTCAGCATTTAATAATGTCATTCAGCACGTATAACGTTGCCTATTTGGCCAGAGACCCAAAGCTATTGAATGTAACTGCATTGTCGATGTGTCAGTGCTGATGAAAGGATTCTAAAATATTCTCGGGCAGAAATGGACCTCCAAACTTATTCAAAGCAATAATCAGCTAAGAAACAAGCAAACTAATGCTTTTTTTTTTTTTTTTTACAAAATTGCATGTATTATTTCTAGCGGATGTTTGAAATTCTGCATGTGGCACTGAGCATATGATGACCCATGATCCTTATCTTATGTATTAGCCATTTATTGTCATAATTGTGTGCTTTATTTTTGCTCTTAATAAAAGATGCCTGCAAGGGCTGGAGGGTTGGTTTAAATGGTAGGGCATTTGCCTTGCACGTGACTAACCTAGGGCATATCACGATTTAATCCCTTGGTATCCCATATGTTCCCCCAAGCCAGGACTAATTTCTGAGTGCATAGCCAGGAGTAACTCCTGAGCATCACCAGGTATGCCACGCCCCGCAAAAAAAAATGTAAGACGCTTGGGACCAGTCATTTATTATCATGCTTTGTATAATTAAAGTTGCATATCAAATTTTCATCTTTCTGTCTCCAGGCCCTCTTATTTTGGGCATTTGTCTTTATATGTAGTTTTTGTATTGACAACCTAACATGAACTTATATCAGAATTAATTTACCTACTCCTCTTTTGGCTGAAATTTGTGTACTATCCACATTTGTCTCTATTTCTAATTAGTTCATGTAGACAGAGCCTTCTGAGAAAATTTATTAAGTAAAAAAAATACTGTTAAGACCAGAGTGATAGCACAGTGGTAGGACATTTGTCTTGCCTGTGGCTGACCCAGGACAGGCTTTGATTCGGTCCCCAGAGTCCTTACACTGAGCAAGGAGCAATTTCTGAGCACATAGCCAGGAGTAACCCTGAGCATCACCAGGTGTGGCCCAAAAGCCAAAAAGGATACTGCCATTTAGGGAGTTTGTGATTTATGATGTAACTTTGCATGTTCAGGAGTATGAAGTGAGCATGTCACTTTCCAGCTTCAGATAGAAGCTTTCTTATGAGCATGGTTGATTCTTTTTCATCCACAGACATTATGTGGAGGCTGGTAGCTTTGCCAGGCCAACCTCAGCAGCTATAGTGACAAGTTTTATTTATTTATTTATTTACTTAAATAATTTAAAAATAATATCTTTTTTAAGCACCATGATTACAAACATGTTTGTAGTTGGATTTCAGTTTTAAAAAAGATCATGCCATTCACCAGTGCAACCTTCCCTCTACCAACGCTCCCATCTCCATCCTCCCCCCCCACCCTCTGCCTGTGTTCAAGGCTGGCATTCTATTTCTCTCACTCACTAACATTTGTCATGCTAGTTGTTAGTGTAGTTATTTCTCTAACTGCACTCTCTACTCTTTGTGGTAAGCTTTATGTCATGGCCAGTCCTTCCAGCCCTCATCTTTATTGTCTGGGTATTATTACAATAATGTCTTTTGTTTTTCTTAAAACCCATAGATGAGTGAGACTATTTTGTGTTTATCTCTCTCCCTCTAAATAATTTCACTCAGCATAATAGTTTCCATGTTCATCTATGTATAGGAAAATTTTATGACTTTATTTTTCCTAAAGTCTTCATAGTATTCCATTGTGTAAATGTACCACAGATTCTATACCACTCATCTGTTGTCGGGCATCTGGATTGTTTCCAGATTCTGGCTATTGTAAATAGCACTGCAATGAATATAGGTGTGCAGAAGGCATTCTTGTATTGTGTTTTTGTGTTTCTAGGGTATATTCCTAGTTAGGGGTATAGCTGGTTCATATGGGAACTCAATTTTTAAATTTCATTGTCAAAAAAATTGAGGAGAAATTGCACTAGCTTTCTTTTCATTAGTGAAGTTATATGGCTTTTTATGTTTATGAGTTATCTGTATTTTTCCATGACTTATCTGATTAAAAGACCCTTCACCCCATTGTCTGTTAGAATATTAGAGTTTTGCTTATTTCAGTAAGGACATTGTCAATATTTTTCATGTTTTCAAATATGTTTATATCCTTGAATTTGTATGTGTGAGTGCATGTCCCTATTTAGATAAATTAGTGTTGTATAATTAAAGAAAAAATTCACCAAAGTCCAGTGATTACTACAGAATATTTTTTGTCTTTTTTACCTCTCAGCATTTGGGAGGACTCTGTAGGCCAGACCTCAGCTGCGGGACTCTCTGCTGCCCCTGCTGGCATCTGTGGTGAATTGCTCCTATTCAGGCCAAAACAGGATGTTGAATGTTGGCCTATTGCTTACCCTCAGGGCATGAACTAGGCCAATGGGGTCTCTCCAGCTTGATCAGAATCAAATCAAATCTCTCCAGCAGCCCAGCTTGGCAGGATCAAAGATGGGTCTCTAAACAGCGTTGAAGCTGGCATTCAGTTCTTCTGGACAGGATTATTGATGAAAGCACGTCAATGAGCCAACCCAGTCCAGGAAAGTAAAATAGGTCTCATTGGTCAGTGAGAGGGAAATGCAAAGTATCATGTAAAGAACAAGGGTACAGGAATGGGTAGATCAGGAATTATGGCGTGGATACTAATCTTCCACAATAGGCCACTAATTTTATCTGTTTATGTTTGCTTAGTTTTTTTTTTTTTTTTTGATACTTTCTTTTGCTTTTTTCCCCTTTATCTCTTTCCAGTGATGTTTCTGGAATATATTCAATAGATACCAAAAAATCAATTTTACTTTTTTTAAGTGCAGGAAGGTGTCTTCGTCAGTATTTTTGAGTCTTGCTCTTGTAACACTAACACTATCCCTATTGTCTGCTTAATGTCTGCTGCTTGGTCCCATGGGCTCTAGCTCTGTTATTAAGCTTTATTATTTTCATGTAGTCATTTATTTTTTATCTGTATTGCAGCCAGTTACATTTCTGTCTGTTCTGTTGACTTTTCATCTGAGAGTTTTTTCTCTCATTATTTTCTGCTCCTAGATTTTGCTGCATGCAGCTTCTTTCATACTTCTGAGACTTCTGAGAACTTTCCTAAAATGTTCTTTGCATTTCTTTAGTAAAATACTGTTTCTCTGATGATCGACCACCACACCATATCATTCTTTTTCTGACTTTTAAATATAAATCACCTATATTCTTTAATTATTGTTTAGACTTATCAAAATCTAAACCAGCGCCTCAAACTCGCGGCCCGTGGGCCATTTGTGGCCCTTCGTACAACATTTTGTGGCCCTGCCCTAGAGAAATCTTTTTTTGTTTTGTTTTGTTTTAGTTGTTTGGGTCACACCCCCCCAATGTTCAAGGCTTACTACTGACTTTGCATTCAAGGATCATCCTGACTTTGCCTCCTATGGCCCGCAGGCAAATTGAGTTTGAGACCCCTGACTAAACCCTATCCGGATACTTCACTGGTAAAACAAAACAAATACAACCCTACTTACACAACTAGATTTAAAAAAAGTTTTAATTAAATTATTTTAATTTTTTGTTTGTTTTTGGTCATACCTGGTCACACTCAGAGGTTACTCCTGGCTCTGCACTCATAAATCACTCCTGGCTCAGAGCACCATCTGGGATGCTAGATATTGAACCCCCATCTGTTCTGGGTCAGCCACATGCAAGGCAAACACCCTACCACTGTGCTACCACTTCAGCCCCTGACTTATTTTAATTTTAATAATTTTAATTTTTAATTAAATTTTAAATGATTTTAATTTTAAAATACATTTTAATTGAATCACCATGAGACACAGTTACAAAGTTGTTCATGATTGAGTTTCAGTCATAGAATGTCTAATATCCTTCAACAGTGCATATTTTCTCTCACCAATGTCCCCAGTTTCCCTCCCCTCCTCCCTCTGCCCTTTTACCTGCTTACCTCTTCTTCCTCTTCCTTCTCCTCCTCTTCTCCCTCTTCCTTCTCCTCCTCCTCTCCTCCTCTTCTTCCTCTTCCTCTTTTCCTCCTCCTCTTCTCCACCTTCTCTTCTCCACCTCCTTTTCCTCTTTCTCCTCCTCCACCTCTTCCCCTTCCTCTTCTTCCTCCTCCTCCTCCTTTTTCTTCTGTCTTCCTCTACTTTTTTTCCTTTTTAGACACTAGTTTGCAGTACTGTCACTGAAGGAGTAACATGCAACTAGATTTCTTTCCAAACTTTTCATCTTTAACTTGTCATCAGTTCTGACAGTCTCTTATTAGGAGGGTCTATGTACAGAGCAGAAGAGATTCCAAAGTGAATGTGGAGGAGTGGAAGCTTCAACTCCTACTAGAAACAAAGCCAGAAGAAGGTGCTCAGTTGGACAGGTGGTGCTCACCTCACTGGATTAAAGGTTGGTAAGACTGAACCACAGGATTGCATCCAATTATTCTCACATTTTGTCCCTTCTTAGTGATACCTTTAATTTCCTCTCATTGCGCTTGCTCTTAGGTCATTGCAACACCTCAGAGTAACTGTGTACTTAACATGGCAGTGGATCTACTCTGTGGGCAAAATGATATATGCCCACATCTCTGCAGCATCCCCTGGTCTCAGTGGTCTTGGTCAGGGAGGCTTGAAGCTCTCCCTGTGGGACTCTGGCTCAGAGGCTCAAGGAATTCTCAATCACCTGTGCTGAGCTATCTGCAACCACAGCTCATATCTTTGTCTCTGCTTTACTTCTCTGGCGTTTGTACATCAGTGAACTTCACACTCTTCCGTAGTATTTGTGACTGAATTCTTGTGTCTCCCTTTTCAGTGGTGCCACCTCACCACTGTTTCATGTCTAACATCAGAAGTTGGCAGAAATTTGACCTGAGTAGGTATTTCTGACAAAGCCAACTGATCTGTTGAAGCTGTGCTCAGTGAAATGGCAGCGTTCCCAGAATATTAGAGCAATACAGAATCAGAGAGACTTTGGGGCTCCAGCAGAGGGAACTGGCCCCCAGAGGGCTTGGGCGGCTCATTGATGCATTTGGAGTGTTTGGTCAAAAGACAGACTCATACGCTGGGCTCCTTCTCTCCTCCACGTCTGACCATCCATCAACTCCTTTCCCCTCTGCTGCTGACGTTGCCTCTCATGTTAGTCCATCTCTTTCTCACCCCTCTCCACTGCCAAGTTCCACCTTCTCCCCATCCCACGCCCCCACTCTGTTCTGATATAATTACACACTCATATATTTATTATATTTCAACATTGGAAATACTTCCAGAACCCACTTCCTGCGTCTAGGAAAGTATAAATAGCAACAGCAATTTACTATTTTCTGCTTCCATTTCTACAGAGAATGTAATTTTAATGGGATTATGTTACTGCTTGCCGAACCAAGCCACATTATTGCCTGCTATTTCTCCCCATGATGATTATTTGTTTTTCTGCCTTACAAATTAATTTGAAGCTGCCACCATTAGGATTAGAAAGTTTGCACTTTAAAAAAAAATCGCTTTTAACTGTTGTAGCATCCAGCTGTGGCATGTGGCTTTCTGTTCATTTAGCTCTACCTCAGCCCCTTTCATTGACTTATGCAGCTCTTCTCTGTTATAGAGTCAAGAAAATGCTGACTTTAAAATGCATATTTTAAGGGCATGTGTAAATATTCAGCACAATTTCATTGATTTAGAATGAAGGATCTGTGAGAGCATATTTGCCTGGTAAATTAACCTGGGCCTAGAGGCATACAGATGAAAATAAATGTTATAGACTAGAAACAATTTACGAAGTGAATTTTGTTGCTGGGGGTAAAGGTGTTATCTACCCTATAAACCTCTAGAGCTCAACTTTCTGGCTGTGCTTTGCTACTCAGTTGAGTGGGTGTGAATGATTGTCTGCTACACCAGTAGCACAAGTTAGAAATATTTCCACAATGTCTTTAACTTAACTAAGGCATCATATTGTTTTCCTCTGTGAACTTACTATTGCTTTTTGTTCTTCTATAGTCTGTTTCTTCCATTTATAGCATCATCAGAGGGAGAAAAGATGTGTGTGTTTTTGTTTTACCAGAACCAAGGTTGTTTTGTGTTTTCCCCTCCCATCTTCTCCTTCCAAGGTTGTTTTGTTTTCTACAGGGTTATTCTCCTTCATTGTTTAGAAGCAGTCTGCAGAATTATAGCAGCCCAGATAGCATCTATATAGATGTCTACAAAACAACACAACTAGATTTATTCAAATAATATCCCAATGTGTGTGCATAGTAAGGTATTCAAATACTCGTATTCCATGTGTTGATGAGCTCATGTTCTTTGTTGTTTAGAAACATGGATTTAGAATAAAAGAAATATTGATTATAGGTGAAGGTAATAAAATAAAGTAATAGAAAAAAGGTATTAATATGCTGCACACGTGTGTATGTGTGTGTTTCACACACATGACTAGAATTTGTGGTACTTTCTGTAGGACAGCATTTTATCTTAATAATTAGCTGAGGGTGAACCACATTTTCAAAATCGAATTTGGGTATAATGATTGGATTTAATAGCATGGGATTTGACCTGTATCTACATAATGCAGTTAGACAGAATCATAGAGGACAGTAATGCCTCTCATAGTCTCTGTAACAGATTAAATATTTGGTTGCAATTAATTTCCCAAGAAATATATATTAAAACACAAAGAATGAGGGTGAGACATGGAGACTTTAAGTTTTGGATTTCTTAGGAGAATTTTTATCTTTCTATCCCATTTCACTTTTTTAAAAATTTAATCCCGTTCTTTATGATATACATCCCTTTTTGAGCTAGCATGTAAAGGCAAAAGGTAGGTGGGGACATGTGGGACTAATTGGGATTGTGGGATTGAACTGAACCCACCCCACTCAATATACTCCTTAATATTCATTGGTTGGAAACATCTTTGAATGCAGCACCTTAGACTGGTGTTTAGACCACCTGGTCCCACCTCCAGGTGTGGTTATTTTCCCTCAGATTAAATACTGGGATTGGGAGTTTTGTTTCTAGACTTTTGTTTCTAGACGTCCACAAAACTTGGTGCTTCTTAGGAGCAAAGAGCAAACGTGTGGGAACTCCTGAAAATCCATTTCTCCCTCCATGCATGTGCATATGGATTATTTCTCAGACCGAGATTTGCTTCCAGACTCATGTATCTACAGTGTTTTGGTTTTAGAAACTGAAGATTTAATTCTATATAGGGACAGTTAAGTCAAATGACCTTAAACCATGCTTTACATACTATGTACCACCTTAGAATGACTGTCCATTGGAAATGGCTGTTTTTCATTTTTAAAATAATTATTGTCATCAAGGTCATGTGGTTCCAATAATGTTGACATCTTGATGTACACAGTTACTTTGTTTCACCACCATCAACAGTGCTCAAGACCCCCCACATGTCTCTGTTGAAAATAACAGTTGTTCTATTGAAATGCTGAGAAAAACCGCACATAAAAAAGTGTGTTATCCAGAATCTTATTTAGTGGTACAGTTGACTTTTATAAAGCCTTTTTTGGAATTGCGGCAACTTGGTGGTGTGGGAGTAAAGTATTGCTGAATCAGCCTATTGTTGAAAAAGTAATTTAATTAAAGCATAATGAGAATGTAAAATATGCTAAATAAATATTTTGAATATCTTTGTTTGGATAACTATTAGCTAAAATTAAATTTGGCACAGCTACTTCAATATAAAACACTTGATTGAAAAAATGTCTTCCACTGTAAACCAAGTATAGATAATTGTATATTTTAATAGATGGCTTTAAAAAAATAAAATGAAGAGTAGTATAAGCTTAATATGCCAGAAAGAGCTTTCCTCAGCAATGCCAAGAAAGCAGAATAAAAGAAATACTGATTATAGGTGAAGATAATAGAAAACATTCTCATCCCTCCCCAATGTTGCTTACTTGTGACTATCTTTGCACAATGTGATGTTGACTGCTCAATGTAAGACTTCTGGAACTTCAGGAATAAAAAACAAACATTGTTCCAAGATATGTACCAGTTTCTGTCAGTTACACGAATAATAGCAAACTGTTATATGTTCTAGGAAGACATAGTCAGGATAGAATGATGGTATTAACATTAGAGACATTTTCCTGAAGCTTGCCTTACGTCTACCCTTACTAATCAAGGTTATTGGGATTTCTTTGCATTCCGATATAAATGTTGAAAGGGGAGTAGTGTAAGATACAGAAATATTTTTGAAACGAAAAACAACTAGACAAAAAAAAAAGGGCAGAATAAGTGAGTGGATGTTTGTGACTTAAATATCCATCTGGAATTGACATCTCATGAATTACTGGTGTGAACAGATGGTCCAGCTTGCTCACATTTTTCCCCCTAAAGTTTTGAATATTGGCTCAGTTTTGGATTAGGAAATAGACATTTGAAGTCATGTTCTCTGTGTTTTTGTCTATGTTTATGTCTCTGTGTTTCTCTTTTTCATTCTCTCTCTCTCTCTCTCTCTCTCTCTCTCTCACACACACACACACACACACACACACACACACACAGAATGTTGCTTGTGGTTGGTACACTCAAAATTCTTTCCTAGGAAACACATTCTATGTTCAGAGAGTTCCCATAGCACCTCGTCTAAGAAAGATGCTCTCTGCAGGAGTCATGCATGGCTGGTTGATGTCAAGACCATTCTATTCTGCATCAGTGACTCTTGCTCCTCCTTCCTATAGAGACACTCTCAGTAACTTCACACTCTTCCTCGCCTATTGTGGGATGTTTTCAGGCATCATTGTGGTGACCCAGCATAGACCTTAGACATTAGTAACTGTTCAATGGGTTTACATACCCGCAACTGCTCACACCCACATCTGAACTGCTCGAAGACAGTGACTGTTCTAATTTCTTCACTGCTAAGATGCTGAGAGATGATGTTGTCCATCTCTAAAGCCCTGCGAGACAAATAGCTTCTAAAGTATGGAAATAGCTGTGATGCATTAGAGGAGTTGATGTATCTGACTTTCTCTGCTTATTCCTACCCATTCCATGGATAGCAATGCCTCATATTTTGACATTTTATAGCATTGTCTCTAAGAATAGTTATGGCCCTTTTGAATCACATGAAGTTGGCTTGAGTCCTAGAAAGAAGCACATGGACCGCTCACAGAATTTGTCCAGGGGTATGATCAGAGTTATGAGAACCAGCAGGAGCCAGTGGGTAGTTAGGATGTTGAGGGGCTGGCAGAGGGCTGCTGAGTCTGTCTCTTCAGCACTGCCACGTGGAGGAAGGAATGAACTAGAGGCTTCAAGATTGTTGTCAGGTTCATGACCATGGCATGGAGGATGCCCTGACCCGGGTGTTCCTTTCTTACCTTTTTTTTTGGTTCCAACCAAAAGTCAGAGGATGGGGATGATATTGTGATGGTCACATCAAGAATAGGGTAGAACCGTTGACATGATCTTACTTATGTTCTTTTGCCACTTAATCCCATAGCTACCAGAAGGTTGTGAAGACACTGCCATTGTCTATCCTGCAACCAGACTTCAGAAGCGGGGCTCAGTACTAGTTCTACATGGGCCACTTCACCCCCATATTTGCACATCTTTTTATTCGTTTGGACCGGAGACTGTCACCTGGTCCTGTAAAACTTGATGTACTAATCAGTACATGTTGCCCTACACATGTTGCTTCCTTCTGGGCAGGAGGATTAGTCCACATCTGGCAGTGCTCAGGGATTATTTTTAGCTCTGTGCTCAGGCATCACTTTTGGTGGTGCTCAGGAGATCATATGTGGTGTGGAAGGTTGAACCCAGGAAACTTATGCTCAAGACAAGTAGCTTTCTCTGTTCTACAATCTTTCTAGCCCCAGTTACCTACTTTTAAAATTATTTGCTGATTTCCATAATTCAATATTTGAAAGGATTTTGAAAGACACTCTCTTTTTTCTTTCTATTCATTTTATTCTTTCTTTTAAAAAATTTTAGCACAACACTTAACAGTGATCAGGGCTTACTCCTGGCACTGTGTTCAGGGATCACTCTTGGCTAAAATCTGTGGACCATATCAAGTGCCATGGGTTGAGCCTGGGTTAACTGTGCAAGCTGAGCACCTTGCCCACTGCACAGATCTTTGCTGTATCTGTGCTTAGGTATCAGTCGTGTCAGTACTTCAGGGGGACTATTCATGGTGTCAAATATTGGAGTAGGGCCAGCCATGTGCAAGGCAAATGCCTTAACCCCTAGACTAGCTCCTAAGTATCAAGCACTTTTCTTTTATAAACTTACTTGAGTTAATGGGCAGATTTATGCTGTTATAAAGATTTTCACTTCTTTGAAAATATCCCCTCAATGTTTATGTTTTACTTATAGGATTAATTTGATTCTGTAGAAGGTATCTGTGCTATCATTTCAAACTCTCATTGTCATTCAGGTCCCTTCTCTATCCTAACTGAACTCCCCCAACTCTTTGTGACAAGCTTCTTACAATGGACTGGTCCTCCTAACCCTTGACTCCATTGTCTCTGGGTATTATTACCATACTATCTTTTTACTTATATCCCACAAATGAGTGCAATCATTCTATATCTATTCCATTCCTCTGAATACTTTCTCTCAACATAATACTCTCCATATCCATCCATGTGCAAGTGAATTTCATTACTTTATTTTCCCTAAGAGCTGTGTAGTATTCCACTGTGTACAATTATGATCACTTGACACAAGCACTGAGTGCTAAAAGTAGGTAAAGTGATCTTCATGATACCCCTCTGTAATAATATTGCAAACTACAATGTCTAAAAGAAAAAAAAGGACGTCAGTGAGAGAAAGAGAGAGAGAGAGAGAGAGAGAGAGAGAGAGAGAGAGAGAGAGAGAGAGAGAGAGAGAGAGAAAGGATGAGAATGTTTGCTTTAGAGAAAGACTGGAAAGGAAAGGCAAGGGGAAAGACAGAGAGATACTTTGGACAGCGGTGGTGGGAATTTTACACTGGCAAAAAGGGGATAATTGTTGAAAATTGTATAAAATTCAAGCATGAACAACTTTTTTGTATAAAAAAAACAAAAAAGAAAAAAAAAACTATCCTCTATCCAAAGCAAGACTTTCAACATTTTTCACCTTTCCCTTATCTTTCTCTTTATTGCTGGTGTTGCAATGACCAGGGTTACACATGCTAGTCTGTCACATAATTTAATTGTGATGTTCAAACACCTGAGATGAACTATTGATTATGGCACCTGTATCCCTAATCCCATATCTGGTGTTGGACCATGTTTGGTACATTTGGGTGGCACTGGGAATCTAACCTATGGCCTCACCATTGCGAGTCTTCTGTTTTTAGCCACTGTGTCTTCCCTCCATGTACCCAGTGTGGGACTTTTGAAGATGGCATAGTTTAAGGATGGAACAGAAAATGCATATTATTATGATGAAGAGGAAATTCTGAATGTTGAAATATATTAGATCACCATCTCTGACATTAGAATATTAAGTCTCTATGTCTTAGTACATGAGAAATGTTGAAATCTTGAGACCAAGCATTGGGTTTAAAGAGAAGTCAAAGAATCTATCATTGACCTTAACTTTACCTTACTTACGGAAACAGAGGCTTACTCTGGTGCCATTCTTAGTACTTATTTATAGAATGCCTATATAGAGCCCTTAAAAAATGAGTAGTTACTCAACCATCAACAACAGCATAACTTTGTGTCATAGTGATTTAATTAAAAATATAGTTCTTATGACAACAGAAATGAATGATAAAAGGGGCTGTAATTCATAACTTAAGTTTAAGTCCAGGACAAAGTTTTATACTTGGAAATGAAGTACAAAAGTAACCCATATGTTCAATATGTTTATCTGCCAACATTTTCTTGCCAATGATTTCGTTGTTAATTCATGGCATTCCTTTGGCACATTCTTGGCATGTGATTTCATGGAATATGTGAGCATTATGCAAATGAGAAGGTGATTTATCTTTGTCGTAGGCTTTTCATGCTGGGCCAGGTGAGCTTTACATGTCTGTTCCATACTCCCTGTGGAACAACCAACTTCAAACCATCCAAGTTTGGCATTGCAAGCTGCAGCCTTCATCCCTTCCTGACCAGCTTTTCCCTGACCGTACCAGCCCATCTGGCATACCTGTCTCCATATTGATACCAGGAGGAATGTGTTAACAAGACTAAGTTAAAAACATAGCATTGAAATAAAGGGCTTCATCTCGTCTCTTTTGGGAAACACTTACTGATGATTGCCTAGAAACAGGCTTAAAGGCCAGAAGTTCTGTTCACTTCTGGGCAGATTGAGGACATTCTCCTCTCACTGACTTATTGTTACTTATTTCACTTAGTGTCTGCACTTTGATCTTAGGGAGCAAAATAAAACTCTAGGTGATTTGCTGTTGTTTATCCACTCAACCAGAAAGCAATTTGTATTAATTAATACATTTCCTCCTAATTTATTCCTCAGGAAGCAAATGTTCAAATTCTCATCATTAAACCTCTGTTTGGGGTTCTTTGCTTTGACTCCTTTACTAGATATGATGCTGTGGTCAGTGAGCAGCCCTGGAGAGTTGATGCTCACTATCTAAGAGGTTTTAAAAAATAGGTCAGTAATAGCAATAGAACCAAAAATCTTGGCTGTGGCATTAATCGGATGCCATCCAACTCAGTATATACCTTGTTACTCGTTGATTGGAAACATCTTTGAATGTTGTGCCTTGGATTGGTATTTAGACATTTAATCTTTACCCCAGGGTGTGGTCTGATTCTTCCTATAATTACACTGGATCTCAGGAAAGTGATCTCTTGCATTTTCTAGACTTCCCCATGGAGCTATCTGCTTCTTAGGAATGAAAGGCTTTCATGTTGGAATTCCTGAATCTATTTCACCCTCTTTAGTGTGTGTGGATTTTTTCCTAAATCACATTTGCTTCCAGACCTGCATCTCTCCAGTATTCTGGCTTTGGAGCTTGAGGCTCGATTTAACACTTGACCACATTTACAAGCCCTAGATCTGTTTGTGAAAACCAAGCTAGGGACTAGATTTTTCACGGAAGCTCACACATTGCCAGGAAGTTATTCTGAGCTTTTAAAGTCTACCGAGCAGGGGCTGTCTGGGAGCCTCTCCAACCTTGCAGGCTCTAAGATAGTAATAATCAGATTTATTGAGCTTGAAAGTGTGCAGTGTATTCTTTGCAAGGCGGTGGCATATGTTGGTGTCAGTGCACACACGAGCAGCTTTGTTCATGTTTGCTATATGCATGGGCTGAGTGCTCATGTCAGATGGTCATGAATACACTCTGCGTGATGCTCTTTACAAGGAGCGCCCTGCAGCATCTTCCTTGCCCGTCTTGCATTTATGGGCCACCACTCCTTCCCAGGCCCCTAAGGAGCTGACACTGCAGATCACAATTCATGACTTCAGCGCAGCTCTATCCTCCCCTACTGGACGAGAGGCCAAAATATATTCCTATAAAACGACCTTGATAGAAGACATGTATAAAAATGCAAACAATAAGATCATGGCCAGGCTGGCATACCTGGTACTAATGTGACCCTATTTCTAGAAGGAAAAAGGAAAGCAAAGACAAAGCAAAACAAAATAAGACAAAACAAAAAGCACTCAATGCCAGATCTAATTATATCTGAGCAAAATAGAAAAAAAAAAAAAAACCCAGGTCCCAACAGAAGTGATAAAGTTCAAAATGGGGGTTTGCATCTTTTTTTTGCTCAGTAGCAAACCTGTTTCTGTTTGTTTTGGGGCCACACCCAGCAGTGATCAGGGCTTATTCCTGACTCAGTGCTCAGGGATCTCTCTCAGCAGAGCTTCCCAGCCTTATAAGGTGCCAGGAACTGAACCCGAGTCAGTTGCAAACCTTACCTGATGGACTCTAACCCGCTCCCAGAGAATCTTATCTCTGGGAAGATTGGTGTGTTTGGGCCATGAAACTGATGATGTTACAATTCCTGAACTTGAAGATTTTTTTAAAAATATTTTTAAATAATAATAATAATAATAATAATAATATCTTTATTTAAGCACCCTGATTGCAAACATGTTTGTAGTTGGGTTTCAATCATAACAAAGAACACCCCCCCTTCACCAGTGCAACATTTCCACCACCAATTTTCCCCCATATCCCTCCTTCTCAAACCTTCCTCTGCCTGTCTTTGACATAGGCTATCTATCTATCTATCTATCTATCTATCTATCTATCTATCTATCTATCTATCTATCTATCATCTATCTATCTATCATCTATCATCTATCTATCTATCTCTATCTATCTATCATCTATCTATCTATCTATCATCTATCATCTATCTATCTATCTATCTATCTATCTATCTATCTATCTATCTATCTATCTATCGTCTGTGTGTATGTGTGTGTGTGTGTGTGTGTGTGTGTGTGTGTAGGGGTAAGGACAGAGAACGGAAGTGGCAGTGTCACCTTGAAGCCTAAAGTGTGAGTAATTGTGCAGAGCCCAACATCTTGCTACATACTATTGAGGACATTCAACACTGGCATTTGCCTGGATTGCATGACAATTGTTACTTACTGAGCTGTCTGGATTTCACTGCTTAATAAACAGAATTGTATTTATTTATTTATTTATTTATTTAATCTTATGGTCTTGTGAGAAAATTTATTGTGACATTAAGGGCTTTGTAAACCCAATTGCAAATGTTGACCTTAAGCCCATGGTAATTACCCAAGCCTTTTCCTTATTTGATATGTAAGGTAGAGAGATAGGCCACTTAAGTCTTTTTTTTTTTTGTTGTTTGTTTGTTTTTTTTTGAGGGGGAACACCTGGCAGCATTCAAGGGTTATTTCTGGTTCTGTGCTCAGAAATTACTCCTGGCAGACTCAAGGGATCATATGGTATCAAACCCAAGTTAACCACATCCAAAGCAAATGGGCAAATGCCTTACCTGTTGTGCTATTGCTCCTTCCCTTTACATGGTTTCTTGAAGAGATTTTTAATCTCTTCTAAACTGGGCAGTCAGCGGGGAGGATTGGGAAGGAAACTAGGGACACTGATGGCAGGGAATGTACACTGGTGAATGGTGGTGTACATGCTATGATTGAAACTCAATAATGAACAAATTTGTAACCATGATGCTTAAATAAAGTAATAAAAATTGTCTTCTATCAAAATCCTAGCTCTCCAGATTTAAGAATGAGGCCAGATTTGATGATAGTTTTCCCAGGCATTAGCAAGTCTTTTGAATTCATTCAAGCTGCTAACATAAAATACCACAGACTGGTTGGATTATAAATAACCTGGTACATTCATTTCTCACACTGTGGAGAAAGTGTGAGACTTCTATTTCATATACTATTTCAGCCCTGTCTCTTTAGACACAAAACCTAATTTTTCCAAACCTGTTAGTACCTGTGAAACTAATGATGTGCTTGCCACCTTCCAGACCCTCAGAGAATGTCTCATTGAGATTTGGGGCTGTTCTCAAAGAGTTACTAAAAGCATTGATACCTTATTGATGAAGCAAGCCAGACAGAGGCTGTCCCTTGAAAGAAGGGTGGGAAGCTTTAGTTTTACTCTTTTTTGTTTGTTTTAATAATACCTTTATTTAAGTACCATGATTACACATATGTTTGTAGTTGGGTTTCAGTCATAAAAAAGAACATCCTCCCCCTTTACCAGAGTAACCTTCCCACCAACAATGCTCCCTTTCCCCACCCCTGCCTGTATTCCAGACAGGCATTCTGTTTCTCTCACTCATTAACATTGTCATGATAGTTGTTAATGTAGTTATCTTTCTAACTGCACTCACCATTCTGTGATAAAGGTTAATATCTAATATATACAAGCTTTACTGTTTTGGATCTAAAAATGGATATGGATCTTTGACTGCTTTAGGTGAGTCAACTGTGGTCTTCAATGGTGATTTTACTGGAGTGACCTCCCATGAAACCTGGGCTCTATTTTTTGGGGGGCAGGCACACTTGGTGATGTTCAGGGGTTACTCCTGGCTATGGCTCAGAAATCGCTCCTGGCTCGGGTGACCATATGAGTCGCCAGAAATCAAACCCAGGTCTATCCTGGTTCCAACCACATGCATGGAAAATGCCCTACCACAGTGGCATTGCTCTGACCCCATGGGCTATATTTTATCCCTTCCTTTATTTTTGTTGCTGCCACTAAGGCTCACACACTGGATAGTAGTGCTTATTGGGGTCTCATCTTTGTTGATATAATAACAGTCCTAATTCCACTCTTAGTTATAGTGTCTGGTATCAGATCCCATGCATGCCAGACAGTCATATCATTGGGGCCTACAATTTGAATCTTTAATTTTGAGAAGAATTTAAATTTACTTGCTGTTGACTCTCATGTCACCTTGTCAATGAAGATTGGTGTCTTTGCTAGATTGAAAGTGGGCACCAACTCACTACCTCAAGACCAAACTTTAAATATATAGTAATTGTTCTTTTCATTCACTGGTTATCCATTGAACTGATAAATATTGTCTTCCTACCATGTTTTAGTCAATGTGTTAGTGACATACAGAAATGACCAATAAAAGAAATTCCTGGTCCTCATGGAACTTATATTCTAAGGGACATGGTAGATCAAAAATAATTTAGGTAAATACATAAAACAGTGTCATTTTGGATAATCCCTATGAAGAGAAACAGGTGTTTTGAGATGAGTAGGTGGGTTATTTTGTGTGCAGGAAGGGAACTGTTGAGGGACGTCTGTTGGGTAGAAAACTGAAGGGCATGCCACATAGATATTGAGTGTTCTTTTTCTCCCCCTCCTCTTGAGTGTTTTTATGCTTTAGAAATAGCAATGCAAAGGCTCTAAGGTGCCAAGTACTTTATATTATTTTATCAGTAAAGAGGTGGGTGTGGCAGGACAACACAGAAAAGAGGGAGAGATATCAGGTTCTTTTGTGTAGCAAACCACCTTTCTCTTAACTCAGGTCATATTCCTCAGCTCTTTGGCTGGAGCTCACCTGGCCAATTCTTCTGTTGGTCTCTAGTTTTACTCTAATGTCTGTGGCAGCTGCTATTGGCTTCCTGTCCACCATAAGCATACTCTAAGTCAGCTGCTTCTGCTGTTACTTTCCTGAAACTGTTCATGCAAAAGTCAATCTGAATTTGGCAAAGGAGATTTCCTTGATACTGATTCTTTTAATCTGAGCCTCTCTCTTACCCACTCTTTTTATCTATCTCTCTCTTTCTGTCTTTCACAGTGGTGGACCCTCCATTGTTATTCAGTCTAGAGATATGTGCCTAATCATTTTGGATATCAGCTACAGCAGTACTGGAGGCCACCAGAGCATGGTGCAATGCTGGGAGTGGAGGCAGAAGTGCTGGGGTTGAACTGGGACTTTGTTTATAAAATGCATGAGTTATCTTTTCCACCTTTTGTCTAGATTTATTTTGATCTCCTGACTGCTCTTATGTTTGCACTTTCTATTCTGCTTTTTTGGTTTTTCCTTATTTATTAAGTATAGTGATTCTTCCATGCTCACAAATTCCACTATCAAGTCTCCACTTAAATGGTAAGTGGGAATTGCAAATGAGATGTCCGAATTTCAAGTCAGAACTCTTGAGTCTTTGGCTCACCTTTGTCTGGTCTTCCCATTTCAAAGTCCCACCTCTCTGCTATCATCCTCTCATACCACTCTCTGCCCCAAATCTTGGCTTCCACTTATTTGGACTAATTCCATGTGCATCAGAATGGACCTTTTTTACTTCTCTGCTCAGATTCACTCATTATATGGTGATGAAGGGGATATGATCTCTTGCCCTAAGACCTTTGAGCAGTGATTCTCCCCATGAACAATGAAGAAAACCCCCATCCTTAAAAAGAAAATCAATATGTTAGAGCATGAAGAAGGGAATTTTATTTCTACTTTGAGATGAAAGAAAACAATCTACCATGGACCTGAAGCTGCTTGCGGGACCAAGTCTGGATATTTGTATACTATGGTTTTGTCTAGAAAATACATTATGTGGGTATATTATGCTTTGTTGTCTCCCTTCCACCCCAGGTGCATAAATGAAAGTCACAAAGAAGCTGGAGCTATAGTTTAGTTTATTGGTTTTTGCCTTGCATGTGGTCAACATGGGTTTGATTACTGGCACCAAATATGGTCCCCTGACCACCCTATGTGCCCAACCATGAACATATAAAGCAAAAAAATAAAATAAACAAGAAAGAAAATAAACAAAATAAACAGAAAGAAGCCAGTCCTAAAGCAGCTCTACACGAATTAACCAATTTAAGAAAAGTTGCAGCATTGTACCAGATGACATTTAACAGAGAGTGAATCAATGTGTTGAATGGACGCACAGGAGTAAATCATTCACAGCTTCCCCAACTGCCTACATTATAGTATAGTTGATTTAGTTATATTCTATTTTCTCTGTATCAGAGGAAATTAATTTGAGCAAATGTCAAGAGTAGATCTGGTACTTATAGTCCAGCCCTTTCTCTCTGTGTTAAGTTTTGTGGCACTTTCTATACAGAGGAGCTATCTATGTTCCTTTATCTTGCACAAAATGCTTCCTCTCTTCGAATCCCAGGGTCACCCTGCCACAGTGCGATTGTCCTTCTTGGTGTGTCTCTGAGTTGTAATTGAAATGATCACATAGGACTTCTCAATTGCAGAGTCATGTGTCTGTTACTACATTCCCTTCTCTCTTACCATCTCTGCCTCCTCATATTATTCAGCTGGGCAATCTCAATCCTTTCCCTGGGCCTGTATCCTTCTGTGCCTCCCCAAATTCTGGCCAAAGGGATAGGGTGTAGCATCTAATGAACAACTTCTATACAAAGGTACTCTTCAGGTATGTCTCCAGATCTAGCTCACTGAATATTTTTTCCATAGATCTAGATAATTTTGGGCAATTGTTCTGGCAATTACTAAAGGCTACACCCTTTGAATTCTTTCCTTAAAGCCCAAGTGTTATTTCCAAATACATGTAGGATGGGAGCTTTTCTGCATATAATTCCAGCAGTCCCAAAATCTTTTTCTCCAGTCATTTTAGGATCTTCTTACTCTGTCCAAATTGACAACTTGCAATCAACTTCGTAGCATTTCTGTCTGTCACACAGTTCTTCTGCGATCAGAAAGTATTTCCTTTTTTTTTTTTTTTTTTGGTTTTTGGGCCACACCCATTTGACGCTCAGGGGTTACTCCTGAGCTATGCGCTCAGAAATCGCCCCTGGCTTGGGGGGACCATATGGGACGCCGGGGGATTGAACCACGGTCCCGTCCGTCCTACTCTAGCGCTTGCAAGGCAGACACCTTACCTCTAGCGCCACCTTCCCGGCCCCCAGAAAGTATTTTCTAAATCACCTTTGATGATACTTCCCCATGGCCTGGGGGTGGGAGTGACAGTGATTTAAAAACCATTTGCTATGTCCAGATCTGTTGGATTAACCCACAAGCACTGGAAAGCAGGTGCCCATAATTCCCTTTGAGACAGCCCACAAGGCAAGAAAGTGCGAGGTTTCCTGCTGAGGGAGCAGCTCAGGTTTTCCAGCTCTGCAGCAGAGCAGAGACTATATGATGTCCTAGAGATTTAGTCAACTTCGTGGGGCTGTACAGGCCCCACAGCCTCAAGAGACATTTTACACACAACATTGACTTCCCTATTCATTCTGCTTGAGCATACAGAGGACCGTTGTCTTGGTTGCCCTCGTGGTCTTCTCTGATAGTCTTTACTAAGTTAGTACATGCTCCGAAGGCTGGAATCAGGCCACCAAAGTTTTTTTTTTTTTGTTTTGTTTTTGGTTTTTGGGCCACACCCTGTGACGCTCAGGGGTTACTCCTGGCTATGCGCTCAGAAGTTGCTCCTGGCTTCTTGGGGGACCATATGGGATGCCAGGGGATCGAACCTCGGTCCGTCCTAGGCTAGCACAGGCAAGGCAGGCACCTTAATTCCAGCGCCACCGCCAGGCCCCGACCAAAGTTTTTTAATATCTCTGCTAATGAGGTTCTGCCACACAAAATGCCCGTCAGCTGAGCTGGGTGAAGGATCTGGTTCCTACAGAGGCACATGTAAAGCCAATCTCCTCATAATTGCTTCAATTGAAATGTTCCAGAAAGAGAAAAGACTTTGGAAAAATAAACAAGCCCCAAGTTTCCATTTCATTGGTAAGAAATTTTTAAAAATATGAATTGTTCTATTCGTATCCTCTTACCCAAGGTGTGAAAATGCTAAGTGACTGCAAACATTTGTGCTTCTGAAACCACTTCTTTAAGAAAAAAAATATTCTCCTTTTGTGCCATTGCTTCTGTCTTTTCTTCTGTCACTCAGATTTTCTGGTAAGTTCATTCTTTTTTCTTAAGTGAATGAGAATGTGACAGGTAGCTACACCTGACAGTCAGCAGCACAAAATTCAGCACGAGATACAGATAAGCACCAGAAGAGAATTCAGTTGCATAGAAAATGCAAGTGTTGTGACATTGAATGGCAGATAAGAGAAGGAAGGTGCTCATAATGAAATAGTGGTTTGAATTAGAACCACAGATTTGATCTTATGTCAACTGACTAAATATTTGAGGTTTCTATATGAATTAAAATATGCCTTTTATATTGTCCACCTTAGTCTCCATTAAGAAATATTTTTGCAGAGTCAAACATGAATAATCATATTCATGAGTTACAATTTGTCCATTGAAAAAATAAAATAATTGAAACAGTGTGAACTGTGGTTTGAGATAATATACTACTGGTAGTTCCCATCAACTAGAAAACACCTTCGATCAAGGGATTCTCAGCTCATAGTCCATAAAATGTAGGCCTTTTAAAACCATTATTCTTTCACCTTGATATTAAAGCTGAACAGGTAAATTATAGAGGGAAGACCTATAAGTAGAACATTTCAAGAATTTGACTCTAGAGATTTCTTAAAATATTCAGTGTTATTGGCAAACAAATGGAAGTCAATATAAACAAATGAGACTACACCAAACTAATAAGCCTCTGCACTGCAAAAGAGGCAGTGACCAGAATAAATATTTCCTTCCAATGAACTGGGAAGAAATATATGCTTATAGTTCATCTGACAACAGGTATTAACAAGATATATACATGGTATATACAAGATCTCTAAAACTTTTACAAGATCAAACAAACCAGCTCCATCACAAAAATGGAAGGAAGAGATGCACAGAGACTTCCTCAAAGAAGACATGCAGATGACTTTTCACATCAAAGGTCTGTGAAAAAAATGTTCTGCATCTATTATCAACAGGGAAATGCAAATCAAGACAACAGTGAGATATCACCTCCTACCAGTGAAACTTACATACATTATAAACAATGGAAATAACCAGTGTTGACATGGATATAGGGGAAATAGGCTCTCAGTCATTGCTTGTGGGAATGCTGATTGGTCCAGTCTTTTTTTAGAAAATTGTATGAACACTTCTTAAAAACTAGGCATTGCCAAGAAGTGAATCCAGCAATTCCACTTTTTAGCATCTGCACTAAGAACCCCAGAATTCTTTTCAGAAAAGACTTCTGCACTCCTACGTTCAGTACAAAACGATTCACAGTAGCCAAATTCTGGAAGCATCCTCAAAGTCCAAGAACAGACAATTGGAGCTGATGTCAAGATAAAAAAAACTTTGTTACCTATCCATAATCCAATACTACTACGCTATAAGAAAAGATAAGATCATGCAGTTGGCTGGCCCTGGAGAATATCATGTAGAATGAAGTTAGTCAGGAGGCAGACAAAGAATGATCTCATATGTGAGAAATAAAGAGACACCGTAGAAGGATAACAATGCCTAAAGGTACTAGAACCTGAAAGCTGGTCTTCAATAGGAAGCTTCCCACAGAGAGGAAGAATAGGGGGAATTGGACAGGCTTGGATGCTGAGAAAATGACCTCTATTCCTCTATCACCACTTTCTGGCCTCTTCCTTTCTCCTCCCAATTCCTTTAGCCCCATCACTTGATGATCTCATTTCTTTAGGCAAAAGCCCAAAGTTTTGACATCATCTAATACTGTCAATTCCTTGTTCTAATTTCTTTGCGGACCACACACAAGTGAGGTCATCCTGTATTTTTCCTCCTTGTGACATTTCAATGAATATGGAATCCATTTGTTTTGTGGCAAAACACAAGATTTTATATTTTTTATACTCATGTAGTACTCCTTTGTATAGCTAGACCATAGCATCTTTCTTTATTCACTTGTCTTTCGCCATTTGGTATGTTCTATATCTTAGCTGTTGTACCTAGCTTTACAATGAGCATAGTTTTCCAGAAGATAGTGCATCTATCTTTTCATATTGATGTTTTTGTGTTCTTGGGATAGAATTCAGGAGTAAATTGACTAGGTCATCTGAGAGTTCTATTTTTCAATCTGGAAATGTTTTACGTAAAGAGTGCACCCAGTAACTTACCCAATAAAAATGAATGAAGGTTTCTTTCTTTTTGGGGGGTAGGCTGTAGACCATTCTCACTGTTGTGAGGTGATTTCCCATTGTAATTTTTATTGGCACTTTCCTGACTGTCTAAATAATGAATAATTTTCTGCATGCCTTTTGTATGTCCATTTGGATATTATACCCACGATAATGTCTGTTCCTTTTCTTTCTTTGCTTTGAATAGGATTTTTGTTTCTTTTGCTTGAGCTCTGTGAATAATTTATATATCTTGGATATTGGATCTTTCCAGTACAGGACATGTAAATATTTTCTCCAAGTCTGTAAGGTATCTTTTAATTTTAGTTCAGTTTAGCCATGCAAAAGTCTTTTTGTTTGTTGTAATATAATCTCATTTGTTTATTTTCTTTTTCTTTGCAATGCTTTTGTATCATTGAAAACTCCACTGAGGTCCATCTCCTGAAGAATTTCACCTGTTTTCATCATTATGGAATTTAAAAACATCTTAAAGCAATGCAAATAATGCAAACTAAATTCAAGCAAGAGAAAAACAAGAGAAGTAACACTCTATTATTGTATTTTATTTATTTACTTATTTGTTTGTTTGGGGCCACATTTAGCTATGCTCAGGAGTTACTCCTGGCTCTGCACTCAGAAAACACACCTTACAGCTTTGGGGACTATACAGGATACTGGGGCATGAACCTGAGTCAGCCAGATGCAAGGCAAATGCTCTACCTGTTGTGCTATTGCTCCAGCCCTTTATAAAATAATTTCATTATTTAAACATTATTTAAACACTGTGATTACAAACATAATTGTAGATGGATTCAGTCATAACAAGAACACGCCCCCTTCACCTTGCAACCTTCCCATCACCAATGCCTCCATCTTTTTCCTCCCCCACCAGACGCCTGTGTTTGAGACAGGCTTACTACAACCCTCACTCACTGACATTGTTATGATAGTTCTCAGAGTAGTTATTTCTCTAATTACATTCACCACTCCTTGTAGTGAGCTTCATATCTTGAGCCCTTCATATCTTCCAGCCCTCATCTCTGGGAATTAATTTAATGTCTTTAATTTTTTTTAAACTCATAGATTAGTGAGACTATTCTGTGTCTCTTTCTTTCTCTCTGACTAATTTCACTCAGCATAATAGTTTCCATGTACATCCATGTATAGAAAAATTTCATGACTTCATCTCTCCTGATGGCTACATAATATTCCATTGTGTATATGTACCACAGTTCTTTAGCCCAGTGCTTTTCAACTACTGTGCTGCAGCACACTAGTGTGCTCTGAGATATTGTCTAGTGTGCCATGGGAAAAATTCCAATTTCATTCGTAACATGTGGCTTCGGCTCACAAATAGACCAAGCATTAGATTATTTCATAATAAAGTGATTATAAAATAATTTCTTTGCATTTATTTGATTTCTATTCAAGAGAATTACTTTATATATAGTCAATATAGGCACAGAGTTAATTTTTTTAATATTTTCTAAAGGTGGTGTGCCTCATAATTTTTTTTCATGAGAAAAGTGTGCCTTAGCACAAAAAGGTTGAAAAACACTGCTTTAGCCATTCATCTGTTGAAGGGCATCTTGGCTCTTTTCAGAGTCTGGCTATTGCAAAAAGTGCTGCGATGAATATAGGTGTGAGAAAGGAATTTTCATATTGAATTTTTGTGTTCCTAGGGTATATCCCTAGGAATGGTATAACTGGATCAAATGGGAGCTCAATTTCCATTTTTTTGAGGAATCTCCATATTGTTTTCCATAAAAGCTGGACTAGACAACATTCCCACCAGTAGTGAATGAGAGTTTCTTCTTCCCCCATCCCCACCAGTCTTGATTGTTCTTATTCTTTGTGATGTGTGCCAGTCTCTGTGGTGTGAGATGGTACTTCATTGTTGTTTTGATTTGCATCTCCCTGATGATTAGTAATGTGGAGCATTTTTTCATGTGCCTTTTGGCCATTTGTATTTCTTCTTTGACAAATTGTTGCTCCAGACTTTGCATTGCATTTTAATATTATTGATGAATGGGAACATTTCTTCTGGATGAGGAAAAAAGACTTTCGAGCATATAATTCATATGTACTGGTTGGAGGCCAGAAAGATGGCTTAGAAGTCTGTAGAGTATGTTATGCATTCAGGGACCCCAGGCTTAACCCCAGTACTGACTGTTGTAGGACTTCTTTAGCCCCAACTACTGCATAATATGGTGCTGGCTTCCTTATTCTCATCTATTTACTGGACCATGTGGCAGTTCTAGACTAGAAAGCAGAGATTAAACTCTAGGATACCATTGATTCCTCCTGGGAGAGAAACCAGATAAACATGAGGAAAAAACCCTAAATTTTGGTAAGTGTCCTGCACTCCTCACCATTATTAACATGAATCTTAACTGTTCTTCCAAATTTTGAGTCTTACTCATTTTTTTCTTTAGTTGCAAGATCTCAGTTTTCATTGTTACTTTGAATTCTGCCACTATAAACCTGCTCTACAAAAATCAGTTAGACAATAGTTTCTTCCTTTGAAAATAAAAATATTTCTTTCAGAGAAAATATTGAAATGAGGATGGCAAATTAGTATTGTTAATACTTTCTCAAAGACAGCAGGGTGTTGAATTTCTAATAAATGTCACTCCTTAATTATACTCTTCTTTATTCTTCTTTAAATACGAGTATATTTAATTGAACTGCAAAGGATCTTCAAAGACTTTTTTCTGAAATTGCAGCTTTTATAAGTCAAACAATAATAACTTTTATTTTATTTATATATATGATATAATAAAATCTTTATTATACCTACAAAAGTATTTTACATTCTAATTTTTGTACCTGTCACTTGATTACTTGTCAACATATGATTATAAATCATGTAATATAATTTTAAATATAATTACAAATCATATAAATATGATTATTATTTACAGTGACAAACTATGCTAGATTTAGGTCACCTACATTGAAATGGAAACTCAGAAAAATATGAGATGCCTTGACTTTTAATAATGTATAAAGTTTTCTAGAAACCACGTTAGGTTCTTAATAATTTTAAGAGAAAGCTGTGTCAGGTCTGTAGGATAGAACAGCAATTAGAGAACTTGGTTTGATTCCTAGTATCCCCTTGAGCCCTTCAGGAGTGATCATTGAATGCAGAACCAGTAGTAAGCTCTGAGGATTGCTGAGTATGGCCACAAAAACAAACAAACAAACAAACAAACAAAAACAGGGATTTTGGACAAGTTTGTTTGAAATAGCCTATATAAAGATAATCTACAATACTCCCTAGTTCAAATATACCTATCTATTTTATATCCTGCTGTTCTATTTGATTAGGATGGTACCTTCCCTATTGAAGCTGTCATTCTTTACCCACACCCAAGACTGTCTTTGTCAGTTCTAAAAAAAGTGGAACTTGGAAGAAACAGACAATCTCCTTTATTTTGTCTGTCTCATTAGATTGAGTCTAGTGATACAAAACAGTCTACAGAGAAAAAAAATTATGTCATCCAGATCTCTCTTAATTATGTCATCCTGGTCTCTTTTAATCCTCCTAACCAATTCATTGCACTATCATTTTCATTTCTTACAGGAGACCTTTAAAATTGCACACTTTATAAAATTCATAATTCACACAAAATATGAATGTAATTTTCTAAGTTATTTTCTCTTCTTGAGAACCAGAAAGAAAGCATGTACCCCAAACAGGACTGCATCTATCTGAGGCAAAAATAGTTCTGATGCTGTATTTATCCATTTGACCAAAAACCTCAAGCTTTATTTTTTCTAGGAGGTGAACTGATGAGTGTCTGAGACTTTGTTCCCTTAGTCCTTAGGTCCAGTTCATCAAGCAGTTATGTTACAGGGGTTCTCTTAGATTTTCTATGAAAATTATCTCTTATGATTTTTTACATCAGACTTAAAATGTAGGTAGAAAACTGATAGGTGACACAGATTTCCTAAATAGTGTAGGAAATGGACTTGAGAAGAATCATTCGAGGTCTAATCACATCCAGGCATCAGATGTGAACAGGCATCCTCAGCATCCAAGGCAGATTTAGATGCAGGATGTGAACCAGCTATCCTCAGCATCCGAAGGTGGATGTAAATATGAACATGAACAATCCATCCTCAGCATCCAATGATAGATGATGGATGCAAATAGGACACAAACCAGCCATCCTCAGCATCTAATGGTGGATGCCCACAAAGGGCCACACATGTGTAGGCATGCACAGATGCCCTTGCTATGCATTGTGCCATTCTATGTCTGTAGAATTCTCCCTGCAGTGCTCTGTTTCTGCCACTGCAAAAGCAACATGGCCTGGAAAATTACCCACCATTTTTTTTTGTGGTGCCTAGTCTTCTAGTCCCCCAGCCTTGCGATGTCACATTCATAGTAGCTGTGAGATGCTCACTTTAGAGCCCTTTCTCCTGTTTTGAAGATCACTTTAAGTTCACTCACCAACTGTAGGCTTACTGAGATGTCAGGTCATGGGCAAGATCTGACACTCTCCCCCTTGTCTCCACAGGAGCTGTTATTGCCTTCCACTTTTGTCACCTGAGGTCTCTTTTCTCTCTTCCCATCAACTCCTGTTAAGACAGGATCTTTTATATTCTATGTTGTCTTCCTTTCTCAATCTCTTTCTCTCTCCTTCCATCTCCCTCTCTTTCTATCACTCTCTATCTCTCTTTTTTCTGTCTTGCTCTGCAGCCAGAAACCTAAGTATAGACTCTCTTTCTTTTAGTAGGTAGCAATTTAATATTGCTGTAGCTTTTTCATAGATTATTCATTTACAGGAGGGAGGACCCAAAGTTGATTGATTTGACAATTCCCAAAGCATGATCACCTGCAGCCACGCACTTCTAGTTCTGGTTACCAATTTCTGCCACAAGTTTGTTGAAGAATGTATCATTTGGAAGGAACCAACTTCCTTCAAAGCAATTATCCTGTAATCCGCTTTGAAAAAGAAAATCAATATTACTTCCTCTATGCCCTCTTTTCTCCAAACCACTTCATGTATTTATTTTTTTCACAAAGCATTTCTCTGGGAGAAGAGACTTTAAAAAAAAACCTGCCTTCACATCTTCGACCAATAAACCCTGCACATAAGTAAAATTGCTTTGACAAGGTTTCTATCTATTCAGTGGGTAGTGTCATATTTAGTCCTGCTGTGATGCTCCCTATTTTGGAATGTACTTTAGGAGAGACTTTTCCTAAGATGTGTGCAGCCATCCCCTTGCTACCTCGGAGAGCCCAGTGGTTTCTGTCCTATCCTAAGCAGTATCTTGATTACCTTGGAATGGCAAGGTGGAATTTAGAGTGAAGAACCTCTGAACTTTGCGGAATGAGATGACACTCATGGAAGGAGAGGAGGTTATCAGTGAAGGTCTTGCACTTGTGAGAGTCTGAACCATGAAACTGAGTCCAGGGTTGCTGTGCCCATGAGTATTCTACCAAGCAGACTTGGTGGCCTAGCCACAGCTGTTTCCTTTTCTTCTTGGACCACCCTTTTCTCTTTCTTATAATTATGAGCCTTTGAGCAACTTCCTGACTCCCCCAAAATGTATTTATTTTGTTTTTGTTTTGTTTTGGGGGAGCCACACCCAGTGGCACTCAGGAGTTACTCCTGGCTCTGACCTCAGAATCACTCCTACTAGGCTTTGAGGACTGTGTAGAATGCCAGAGATTGAACATGGGTCAGTAGCATACAAGACAAATACCCTACCCACTGTGTGATCACTCCAGCCCCCTAAATGTGTTTTTAGATATAAAATTATAAAGAGTGTGTGTTCAGGCCTGTAAGAAATGGAGTTTGTCCTCAGTGGACTGAACCAGATTGTTTGTGCCTTTTTCTACTGTATAAAACACCATTTCTGCCTCAGAACCACATATTGTTTAGTTCATAGGGCACACCCTCACCCCAGCCTAAAGATAATAGGCTCCAGAAACAGCTTCAGTAAATTAGTAATGCCTTACTTTTACTGGATAGATTTTTTTCCATTCCTAATTAACTCACCCTCCACCCCCAAATCACTACAGTGATACACTACAGTGCATAGAGACACAATGCAAGATGCAGCATTATTGTGGACATTTGACATTGTTATGATCCTGACTGTGGCTTTGGACAAGCGTAGCTTAGTCTGTCCATCTAAATGTCCATTCATCCACCCATATTAGAAACCCATTAGCTCGTCTCCTTCCCTACCTTTCTCCTTCCCTCCTTCTCTTTTTTCTTCCCTCCTTCCCTTTCTCCCTTTCTTCTCTACCTCCTCCCTTCAATTCTTTATTCCTTCCTTCTTCCTTTCATTCTTTCCTCTCTTTCTATCCCTCCCAATTCTTCCCACTCTTTCTTTCTCCCACCCTTCCTTCCTTCCTTCCTCCCATCTTTCCTTCCTTCCTTCCCTCCAAACCACTTCATGTATTCCTTCCTCCCTTCCTTCCTCCCTCCCTCCCTCCCTCCCTCCCTTCCTTCCTCCCTCCCTCCCTCCCTCCCTCCTTCCCTCCCTCCCTCCCTTCCTTCCTCCCTCCCTCCCTCCCTCCCTTCCTTCCTTCCTTCCTCCCTCCCTCCCTCCCTCCCTCCCTCCCTCCCTTCCTTCCTTCCTTCCTTCCTTCCTTCCTTCCTTCCTTCCTTCCTTCCTTCCTTCCTTCCTTCCTTCCTTCCTTCCTTCCTTCTCCCTTCCCTCCCTCTCTGACCCATATTACAAAGAAATTTTTTAAGTCGCCTTCTTTCCCCTCCTTTATCAAACCTCATTGAATTATCATTAATTTTAAAATCTAGCATGCTGTGCATATATATTCTCCTGTATATATCTTCTTGCATACCAAGTCATAAAGAATCTGAACTTATTCCTAGCTAGGCACTCCACAACACTGTCACATTAGTCACTGACTGTAATTGTCTTCCCTGTGCCATCCTTTGTCCTGCAGTTTCTTCATGCAGTGATACACTATGATTGCTGATAAAATGACCCCCAAAACACCTTGAGCCTCACTGTCATCATATTGCCCAGTAAGCAATGTTTAGCTTTCCTGGAAAAAATAAATCAGAGTCTTCACCTTGCCTATTTTTTAAAAAAAAACAAACAAACACCCGTATATTTCTTTTAAAAAAGTAATCATGCTTTAAGTTCAGAAAAGACTATAACTACAATTGCTACAATTCAAACACCCGCATCTGTGTTAAGTTGGACAGAATAGAATAGGGTTGTCCACTTTGTCACACTGGGTATCTGGGGGCAGATCAGTTTTGTGTAGGCCAGGGAATCTGATGGGTTCATTGTAGGGTTCAATGGCATCCCTGATCCCTACTTTCTGGATGCCAGTAGCAACATCTCCAGCTAATGACCACAAATGCCACCGGATATTGTCAGATATTCCCTGGGGAGTGATTGGAGCTAAATCAGTCATAGTTGAGAACTACGAATCCAAGCATTCAAGTTAGTTTTGTATCTTTTTAAGCTATTGAAACAAGTTACTTATGTCAAGAGGCAAACTCAAACTGAGTCTCATTCATTGACACCACGTTTCTTGATTTCTGAGGCTGGGCCACGATCTTGTGTTAAACAAGAAAGACTCAGACATCCATAAGATATCCTTCCTGCTGAGAGCACCCAGTGTGGACAGAGCAGCATGTTACCATCAGGATTTTAAAGGAGAAAGTTCCATTTCTGGGAGTGGTGGAGTCAGACCTAAACAATGTGAGAATACAGCACAGTTTTTATTTCTCTGGTGGGTCTTCTCAGGTTCTTCTCAGGTCAGTCCTTTTTCTCTCTTTTTTTTTTTGGGGGGGGCGCATATTTGTCACTGCTCAGAGCTTATTTCTAACTCTGCACTCAGGGATTACTGTTGACTGAGCTCTGGATTCTGACCATATGGGATGCCAGATCTTAAACTCAGCTTACTAGATACCAGTCAAATGCCTCAACTGTTGTACCATATCACTAGCCATAGATAGTCTTGTTTTACATCAGATCTCACACGAGCACCCTTGGCTCAGTTTCCTTCTTTGGGGGCTTGATTAAGTTGCTCCTACTTTGAAATTTTATCCCAGATTTTTACATCTCTCCATTCTCCCTACTACTACTCACAAGTGGACTTTTTTCCCCTCCAGAAAACCATTCTGGATTGATTTAGTTGGCATTGATATCTTTTCACAAAACTCCCATGATAAAGCTCAGACTCTTCTACACCTCCTGGCTTAAGTGTAGGCTGATTGTTTGGTTCCTGTCTATGCATTAGTCTCATCATTACTCAAGCAGGTTATGGGCTATTTGAACATGGAAACCAGATGCTATTCTGGATGATTCACATTGATTGCTAAGCAATTCACTACTTACGTGTTTGCTATTGACTTGACAAATTAAGAGGACTCAAAAAATGTTAGGAAAAATGAGAGAAAAGAAAATACATGAAAGCAAAGTAGTGAGAGGTATTTGACCTTCTAACTGACATTCTTTTTCACCTAATAAACTGATAGTGATGTTTCAAAACCCCCACATTTTTTTTCTTATTTCTTTCCATGACTCCCCATTGTGAAATCTGTCTACACCTTCATTTCGATAGCATTATGCTTAGGTATGTTTCTGGGGAGTTCTCCACAATCACTGGGCATGCACCCATCTTCCCCACTAAACAGTTGAGTGTTCGAAGCAAGGGGTGGCATTGTCTATCTGATTTTTCATTCTTCTTTCATTCTTCAGGCTTCTCCATTCAAAGGTGAATAAGTTATCTCACATTTAAGTAAAGGGTCAACCTCTTTAGTGAGGATGAAAACTTATACCTATGCACCCCTTGATGATGGTAAAACTCTGGGATAGTAAAAGGAATTTCACACAGATGCATCGGAAAGCAGTTGGTTGTTTGATTAAATGTTGCTTAAAATAAATAATGAAATGTGAGAAGATATTGTGATTTCTTCCTTCTTTCCTTCCTTAACGAGTTGCCAATTCTTTCTTAAGAGATGTATAATTTGTGGGGAGGTGGTGTGTTTGGGCTACATCAAGCAACACTCAAGGCTTACTCCTGTCTTTATGCTCAGGTACCACTTCTGCAGTACCC
Organism: Suncus etruscus; assembly: GCF_024139225.1. NCBI lineage: Eukaryota > Metazoa > Chordata > Mammalia > Eulipotyphla > Soricidae > Suncus > Suncus etruscus. The sequence continues at coordinate 84,070,768 of NC_064849.1, forward strand.
GGGAGGTATGTGATGTTGGGAATAGAACCTGAGTCAGCTTGATGCCAGGCAAGCACCTTAACCCCTGTGCTATATCTCTAGTCTCTTATGATAGTTTGTCTTATCCATAGAAAAAATTTTTATTCTCTTAAATTAAATGCTATGTAAGATGTAAGGAAATGAGGCATTGTAAGGGGAACAGCTTGAAGGCTACCCAATGGTCCTAGTCCAGACCATTGGAGATGATTCAGACTTCATTGAGAAGCATTAAGAAGCATCTAGAAATAGAAGGCTCAGGGAGTTCTCTCTCTGATAAAAGTTGTCAATTAGGGATCTGTGTTTGGGAACTAATAATTCTACCTAAATGATCACTATACTCAGGTATAGTGATAGATTGTATATGTGTATGTCTTATGGCACCAGGGTTGAACCTTATACCTATATTGCATGAGCTTTACCATTAAAAAAAAGAAAACAGTCCATTGGTCAACAATCATATAGCAAGGAGGTGATAACTTTAGCTCCTAATTTCAAAAATGACTCTAGAATCCATTTTTTTAGATGATCGGCAGCTTTTAAGGAAAAGACCATCTAAGCAGATTTAAATTAGGCAACTGGCCTCTGTAATAAAGAGTTCTTCATCTGCTGGAATGCAATTATATTTATATGTAATCTTAAAAAATTAAGTACTTTTGGGCAGGAGTGACAGTTCAGTCTATAAGGTACTTGCCTTGCATGCAGCCAACCAGAATTTTCTCCCCAGGACCCCATATGACCCCTTAAGGACTACTAAGAGTAGTTTCTCAATACAGCACCAGAAGTAACCTGTATGCATTTTTGGTGTGACTCCAAAACAAAAGAAAAATTTAAGTAATTTTCTAGTCTTTTATGGTAGAAGCTATACACAATCAAAGCCAAGCAGACAATTGCCAAACAGCATTTTAATCATTTTACTATTTTAAGGCGTTTGTAAAGGCTTTAAAAATAGTTTTTAATGAGATATCAGCTTCAGTATCTTCTTGTGATCTCTGTAGTTTCTGCTGAATGAGAGTTGGAGGGTAGAAAGGTCCACTGATAAGACAGCTTCGACCCTCCCTTGCCTTGTTCCCTGGTGCCACATCACCGTATGTGATTTGAGATGCCTATGGCTGCTGGACTTTAAAGTCATCACACATTTCTGATGTGTGGCATTTAGGAGTAAGGAAGAAACTTTCAGGACTGTTAATATTTGGGCATGGAATTGATACAGGGTCACTTCTGCTGTAGCTCATTGGTCCAAGCTTCCTCACTCAAGACAGAGAAGCAGTGCATTCCTGTAGGTGCTATCCTTTTTAGATGGCCAAAAAGGATGTGGAAAGAGATGTATTGCACTCATTTTTGGAAAACACAAAAAGCAAGACTAAAACTAGGTAGGTTAACTTCTCTGAGAGATCTCTGGCATATTTGAAGTGGGCATTTCTTTTGTTTCTTCTTGTTTTTTGGAGGAGAGGGCACACCCTGTTATGCTCAGGGGTTACTCCTACCTATGCACTCAGAAATAATTCCTGGCTCAGGGGAGCATATGGGATGATGGAGACTGAACCCAGGTCCATCTTGGGAAGCTGCATGCAAGGTGAACGCCCTACCGCTATACTATTTTTTTAAAAAACTAATTTCTTTATTTAAACACCATCATTACACACATAATTGTAGTTGGGTTTCAGTCATAATAAGAAAGCCCCTTTGACCATGCAAACCTCGCATCACCAATGCCCCAATCTTTTCTCTCCCCCACTCCCCGCCTGTATTTGAGACAGGATTTTTTTTAATTTTTTTATTTTTAATTATGAGAACAAGGATGCAAAGTAAGAGGACAAGGTAAAGTTACAGTGGAAGGACAATACATAACATAATTCTCAGAAGTCCCCTTGCTGATATCCCAACTTTGAAATTTCATCCAAAGAACATTAAGATTGTAACACACTATAATATTTCTTAACAGCACACAAGGCAATCTAAAGCCATAAAACTTACATAACTCCTTAAACATTACAGGCATAGCATTTTTTTTACATTTCCATATTCATGCATATTAGCTTAAGTTAACCTCAAATCTTAACTGGGTTCTTTTTAAGGATTAGAGTCAAAGGAGCACAGCAAAAATGGTGTTAGAGTGGCAATTGTTGTTTGCATAGGCCCACCAAAATATGAGGGACATGGAAAGAAATAACCTTGGCCTAAATACAAAAAGACCTGACCCCTGAAGGTTCCTGGCACAAGACCAACTCTAGGCTCCAGGCAAGCTAGATCATCCAATCCAAGACATTGTCTGTAGTGCCAACACACTTATATTTTTCACACAGTCTCTGTTGTTGGTATCAAGCTTCTGTATTAAAGATCCTGGTATCTGTATATCCAACATTGAAGTCAGGATGTGGAGCGTCCTCTGGTTTCACCTCACAATCAAAGGGCAATGCAGGGAGCCCTGTCCTGTAAGCAGGTCCTTGTTGTTGTTAAGTCTTCTCAGTGTTAATGGAAGTCTCCTTTGAGCAGGACAATGTCTGAGCAGTGTAGAGTCTTCCTTGGTAGAGGATTGCTTCCAGGTGATGCTATAGACCAGCCTGGATGTTTTGTGGATGGCTTCCCTGGTTCAGGGAAATGCCCTTTCTTCTGAGGTCTGTGCCAGGTCGTTATGTCAATGTTCAGGGTGTAAGGTCCCTTTGCACTATAAGATTTGAGACAGGATTTTTACACCCCTCATGACTGACATTGTTATGATAATTCTCAGCGTAGTTATTTCTCTAACTGCACTCACCATTTTTGTGGTGAGCTTCATAACTTGAGCCGGTCCTTCCGGCCCTCAACTCTGGAATTATTTCAATATCTTTAATTTTCCTTAAACACACAGATGAGTGAGACTGTTCTTTCTCTCTCTCTCTCTCTCTCTCTCTCTCTCTCTCTCTCTCTCTCTCTCTCTCTCTCTCTCTCTCCCTCTGACTAATTTCACTCAGCATAATAGGTCCCATGTACATCCATGTATAGGAAAATTTCATGACTTCATCTCTCCTGATGGCTGCATAATATTCTATTGTGTATATGTACCACAGTTTCGTTAGCCATTCATCTGTTGAAGGGCATCTTGGTTATTTCTAGAGTCTGGCTATTATAAAAAGTGCTGCATGAATATAGGTGTGAGGAAGGGACTTTTGTAATGGATGTTTGTGTTCCTAGAGTGGTATAGCTGGATCAAATGGGAGCTCAATTTCCTTTTTTTTTTTTTTTTTTTTGAGGAATCTCCATATTGTTTTCCATAAGGGCTGAACTAGATTAGATGACATTCCCACCAGCAGTGAATGAGAGTTCCTTTCTCCCCACATTTCCACCAGCACTGATTTTTCTTGTTTTATTTTTTTAATTGTTAAATTATCTTTATTTAAACTCCGTGATTACAAATAAGATTGTAGTTGTATGATTACAGTCATGTAAAGAACACTGCCCTTCACCAGTGCAGGATTCCCACCACCAATTTCCAAGATCTCCCTCCTCCTCACCCCACCTACACCTGTACTCGAGACAGGCTTTCTATTTCCCTCATTCATTCACATTATTCTTGTTCTTTGTGATGTATGCCAGTCTCTGTGGTGTGAGATGGTACCTCATTATTGATTTGATTTGCATCTCCCTGATAATTAGTGATGTGGAACACTTTTTCATGTGCCTTTTGGCCATTTGTATTTCTTCTTTGAGAAATTGTTCATTTTTTTTCTTATTTTTTGATAGGGTTAGATTTTTCTTGTTGAGTTCTTGATAGAACCTTGTATATCTTAGATATTAGCCCCTTATCTGATGGGTATTGGATGAATACTGATATGCTATTTATCCAGCCCTGGAGTGAGCTTTTTTTTTTGTTCAACCTTTATGGAAAGCAATATGGAGATTCCTCCAAAAACTGGAAATCAAGCTCCCATACGATCCAGCTATACCACTCCTAGGAATATACCCTAGGAACACAAAAATACAATACAAAATCCCTTCCTTACACCTATATTCATTGCAGCACTATTTACCATAGCAAGACTCTGGAATTAGCCAAGATACCCTTCAATAGATGAATGGCTAAAGAAACTGTGGTACATATATACAATAGAATATTATGCAGCTGTCAGGAGAGATGAAGTCATGCAATTTTCCTATACATGAATGTACATGGAATCTATTATGCTGAGTGAAATAAGTCAGAGAGAGAGAGAGAGAGAGAAACGCAAAATGGTCTCACTCATCTATGGGTTTTAAGAAAAATGAAAGACATTCTTGCAATAATAATTTTCAGACACAAAAGAGAAAAGAGCTGGAAGTTCCAGCTCACCTCAGGAAACTCACCACAAAGAGTGATGAGTTTAGTTAGAGAAATAACTACATTTTGAACTATCCTAATAATGAGAATGTATGAGGGAAATGGAAAGCCTGTCTAGAGTACAGGAGGGGATCAGGTGGGGAGCAGGGAGATTTGGGACATTGGTGATGGAAACGTTGCACTGGTGATGGGTGGTGTTCTTTACATGACTGAAACCCAAACACAATCATGTATGTAAACAAGGTGTTTAAATAAAAAAATATAAATATATAAAAGAAAACAACCCTATTCACAATAGTGCCACACAAACTCAAATATCTTGGAATCAACTTGACTAAAAATGTGAAGGACCTATACAAAGAAAACTATAAAACTCTGCTCCAAGAAATAAGAAAGGACATGTGGAAATGGAAACATATACCCTGCTCATAGATTGGCAGGATTAACATCATCAAAATGGCAATACTCCCCAAGGCATTATACAGATTTAATGCGATCCCTCTAAAGATACCCATGACATTCTTCAAAGAAGTGGATCAGGCACTTTTGAAATTCATTTGGAACAATAAACACCTTGGAATAGCTAAAGCAATCATTGGGAAAAAGAATATGGGAGGAATTACTTTCCCCAACTTTAAACTTTACTACAAAGCAATAGTTACCAAAACAGCATGGTATTGGAATAAGGACAGGACCTCAGATCAGTGGAATAGGCTTGAATACTCAGAAAATGTTCCCCAGACATACAATTACCTAGTGTTTGATAAAGGAGCAAGAAATCCTAAATGGAGCAAAGAAAGCCTCTTCAACAAGTGATGTTGGCACAACTGGCTAGCCACCTGTAAAAAATTGAACTTAGACCCCCAGCTAACATCATGTAAAATCCAAATAGATTAAAGACCTTGATATCAGACCCAAAACCATAAGATATATAGAATAACACATAGGCAAAACACTCCAGGACATTTAGACTACAGGCATATTCAAGGAGGAAACTGCACTCTCCAAGCAAGTGAAAGCAGAAATTAACAGATGGGAATATAGTAAACAGAGAAGCTTCTGCACCTCAAAAAAAATAGCGCTCAGGATACAAGAGCCACCCACTGAGTGGGAGAAACTATTCACCCAATACCCATCAGATAAGGGGCTAATCTCCAAAATACACAAGGCACTGACAGAAATTTACAAGAAAAAAAAACATCTAATCCCATCAAAAAATGGGGAGAAGAAATGAATAGACACTTTGACAAAGAAGAAATACAAATGGCCAAAAGACACGTGAAAAAATGCTCCACATCACTAATCACCAGGGAGATGCAAATCAAAACAACGATGAGGTACCACCTCACACCACAGAGAATGGCACACATCACAAAGAATGAGAATAAACAGTGTTGGCGGGGATGTGGAGAGAAAGGAACCCTTATCCACTGCTGGTGGGAATGCTGTCTATTTCAACCTTTATGGAAAGCAATATGGAGATTCCTCCAAAAACTGGAAATCGAGCTCCCATACAATCCAGCTATACCACTCCTAGGAATATACCCTAGGAACACAAAAATACAATACAAAAACCTCTTCCTTACACCTATATTCATTGCAGCACTATTTACCATAGCAAGACTCTGGAAACAACCCAGATGCCCTTCAACAGACAAATGGCTAAAGAAACCGTGGTACATATACACAATGGAATATTATGCAGCTGTCAGGAGAGATGAAGTCATGCAATTTTCCTAACATGGATGTACATGGAACCTATTATATTGAGTGAAATAAGTCAGAGAGAGAGAGAAAAACGCAGAATGGTCTCACTCATCTATGGGTTTTAAGAAAAATGAAAGACATTCTTGCAATAATAATTTTCAGACACAAGAGAGAAAAGAGCTGGAAGTTCCAGCTCACCTCAGGAAGCTCACCACAAAGAGTGATGAGTTTAGTTAGAGAAATAACTACATTTTGAACTGTCCTAATAATGAGAATGTATGAGGGAAATGGAAAGCCTGTCTAGAGTACAGGCGGGGATCAGGTGGGGAGGAGGGAGATTTGGGACTTTGGTGATGGGAACGTTGCACTGGTGATGGGTGGTGTTCTTTATATGACTGAAACCGAAACACAATCATGTATGTAATCAAGGTGTTTAAATAAAATATATAAAAAATAAAAAAATTGACAGTTGCTTTTTATTTATTTATTTATTTTATTTATTTATCTATTTTTTTTTTGGTTTTTCGGGCCACACCCATTAGATACTCAGGGATTGCTCCTGGCTAAGTGCTCAGAAATTGCCCCTGTCTTGAGGGGGACCATATGGGACCCTGGGAGATCGAACCGCAGACTCGATCTTTCCTTGGCTAGCGCTTGCAAGGCAGACACCTTACTTCTAGCGCCACCTCGCCGGCCCCAGAGTGAGCATTTTTATTATTGATTCTCATTTGCCTTTTAGGCTTCTCATTCTATAGCTGATCCCAGAAGCCCCTAGAATATTCTCATGTGGGTTCTAGATTCCAGTGCTAAGAAAATTCTCACTCTTTCTCAAACACATCATCTCATTTTCATACCCTTCTTGCACCGTTTCCCACCCAAAAATTTCCACTGAGTCAAGCCTTCCTCATCCTTTTAAATTTCATGTGTTGGCTTGTCCTAGAAGGCTCTTTGGTTTCACTTGGGTGATGGTCCTTTTTTGAAAATTTTTCTTTTCTAAGTTAGTTAGTGATTTCTAGGGTTCCTGGTAATTATATATTAAATGTATATCTCTCTATGTATCAGAAACCTAAAGGTGAAAATTTCACTCCTGTCTTTATGTTGATGGTGTGGTTCCAGTGTGAGATTTCACTAACACAGAATTAAGGCAAGGTCCAGTTCCCCCTAGGAGACATTGTACATTCCATGCTTAGTTTAGTCTTTGTCCTCCTCTTAGTGACTCTGCAACACTATGGGTAATATAGCCATTGGTTTAGTCCCAAACCCAATTAAATAGGAGAGTAAGGCATGGAGGCATCAGGACACAATTATTCTGTGACAACTTTGTCAAATATAGTTTTATAGAGAAAACCATTGATGTCTTGGGGGAAGAATAAGTCACTAGATAATCAAACGAATTCTCATCTGTCTTAGCACAGTGGGAAAGAAACACTGTAAATACTGCACATTGATTATCTTATCCTTAGTCCCTAATTGGCTGGGTGCTCTTCTGATCATCAAGAGCAGATATAGAGTTTTCTCCAAACTACCAAACTACTTTTCAAAAGGAAAGGTTCTTGATCCTCGAAAACATTTTTCTCCAAAAGTGAAGCTGAAAACAGCAACTGCACACTGAGCAATTGTTTTAATAAGCTATTTTAGCAAAGATAGCTTTCAACTCCTTGGGAAGAGAACACGTCTACATGGTTATGATCACCTACTAATTACTTTGATAGAGATCCCCTGGGGAGCCTGTGTTTAAACATAATTAATATCAAATATTGAAAAGAGTAATGAACTGAAACTACATTCTGTACAGGCAAGCACTTCGAATTCTTTGGGGGCAAAATCTTGTTACTAGGACTAACCATCTTAGACAGTTGACACTTGGGGCAAATTTTCTTGCTTTGAAATAATAAATAGCACCTGCATTTGCTACAAGAAACAGCACACAGAGGAAAATAAGTCAGCATAAGCCCTCAATGTATTTTTATTTAAACTTATGAATTGTGAAATCTGGGAGAACAAATCCTTGACATATATTAACATTGATTAGCAGTCCAAACAATTAAAAAGGAGATAACATAGTTCTGGAAAAATTAGGAGGACATATGGAAAAATAAATAAGGGCTTTCTTGGGTGAATTCCAATATCTTTGGCTATTTCTTGTGCAGACTTTACCCTGAAGTTGTCAAAAGAACACTTGTCCATTTGAAATACTGGACTTGTTAAAGTCATTTAAGAGGTTTTCTCTTTTAGAAGAAAACTTTCAGTTATTTGGAGTCATCATTTTTTTTTTCTTTTTGGGTCACACCCGGTGGCACTCAGAGGTTACTCTTAGCTATGCACTCAGAAATCGTTCCTGGCTTGGGGGACCATATGGGACACTGGGGGAGTGAACCGGAGTTCGCCCTAGGTTAGTGAGTGCAAGGCAAGTGCCTTACCACTTTTGCCACCACTCCGACCCCAGGGAGTCATCCCTTTTTAGGAGACTTTTCCACCTCTTCTTCCTTTGATCTTCTGTGGATCTGGAAGCTTCCAGCTAGGACAGACTTATAGGGTATAGACTTTTTGTTTAAAGTCTGGATAAAATACACTTCCATTGTGTAGCATATGAAAAAGTTTCCATAAGATAATTCTTGGAATTGTATATAAAAGTGTTTCCTTAGGATTGTTCTGTGACTTTTGCCCCTCTTAACCCTTCCAGGTGGGGCGCTGTGGAGTTGGCAATAAATAGCTTGAGGGACAGGAGTGAGGGGTCCTTCTGTGAAAAGCTGCTGGCTGCAGGAGGATTCTCTGGCTCTCCTTGCCCGATCTTTTAAACCCTATCGTTCTTGTCTGTGTGGATTATTACTTGCTGCGGATAAATATTACCAAGGTCTTCCCCCGAAAGGGGACAAGGGGATGGGAAGTAATTTCTCATTCTGGGGACTGTTCTTGGATTCACAAATACCCAGCCAAGATAACGGCGAAGAAACCTTGCACCATTGGAAAAAGATTCAGGGGAAGTCTGTCTCATTATCTATCTCATATATCTACGCCATCATAGTAGGGCCTAGGTCCATAGCCTTTTGCCACCCCTTACACATACATTCACCAAGAACTTTCACCTTGAGATTGCTGGGATTCTTCTCTGTGAGCTGCCAACCATGCCAAATACATCATCTCCACAGACCTGAGACATGGCGGTGAAATCTTAGAAATTCTAGATTTCTAAAAAACACTTTTCAGGTTTTTTTATGGGTTGAGAAAGAAAGTTGGTATGCTGGAAGATGCAGACTCATCATGAAAAGGCAACCATTTGATTCATGGTAACAAGAAGGTATTTTTATAGAGAAAGAGAAGAGGGAGGCATATTTTGAGGAAGGTTGACTATGGGAGCCAAAATAAATAATAAAACCCTTTCATAGGCTGATTGAATGAACAGTTGTTCTTGATCTTCTAAATCTTGTTTAATATAATACTCTCATAACATTGATCTATCTGGGGGAATTATTAACTCTCACCTCTGTTTTTTTGTTGGACATATTTGATTCTAGGCAATTTAATGAAATTGGCTGAATAATGTTAATGCTAAAAGAATGGCCTCTTTTTCTCTTCTGTATCAACTGAGAATTTAAATAGAAAAGGGATAGTTTTCTGAACAAAAGTAAATCAAGTGAGCTAACATAAAAGTGCTGTTATTTTAAGTCTTCTTTAATTTTTGGAGCAATGATGTATAGAACATCTCTACACATCTTCAGTCTAGGAGACTCTACAGTCTTAGGTAATTTTTATTTATGATATTAAGGTACTATTTTTTTGTAATTTTGTTTTCCAACTTGTTACTATTGATATTTAAATGTCATAGATATTTATTGATCTGCTCAAGGCTTTGCCAAATTAACTTCCTAATTCTATTAGACTTTTCTGTAGATTCCCTAAGATCTCTAAGTAATCATATGAACTTCAAATAGAGGCATTTTTATGCTTCTTTCTTTACAATTTTATCTTCCTTTCTCTTTTCCTACCATTCTGTTTTCATTCTCTTTATTTGTCTCTCCCTCTCTCTTTTTCTTTCTGTTCTGTTTCAATTTTCTCCTTTCATTTTTTTCATTAATTAATATAACACAATTTAATATTGAATAGAAATATTGGTGGTAGTCATGTATACTTAATTCTTGGTCTTAGAGGGGAAGCTCCCCTTTTTTCCCACCATTAAGTATGACCCACTTTTAAGTATTTTACAGTTGTCCTTGTCAGGCTAAGCAATTGTTCTGTTCCAATCATATTTGGGAATTTGTCATGTCATTTTAATACCTACTATGTTGATAGGATTTTTTTAATCTTTTTTGTTTTTAGTTTAGTTGTTATGGTCAGCTACATTAATATTTGAATAAACCCTAAATTCCTGAGATGAAACTTCACTCATGCAGCATTATATAGTACTAGTGCTCATTTGCTAATAATTTGCAGAGATTTTTTTCATCTCTACCTAAAAGAAATTTTAAGCATAGATGAAATTTTTTGTATGATGTTGTAAAGTTTTGATGTCAGTTTTGTTAATCTCATAAAATAAGTTAGAAAATATTAATCTTGTATTTCCTAAAAGTTTTTATGTAAGGTTGATATTTTTCTAAATTATTTCTATAATTCTCCTCTAAAATCATCTGATCCTGGAAACATTTGTCACCAGTTGAGTTTTTGATGAAAAATTCAATTTATTTCACTTGGAGATATTCTTAAATTCTATTTTTTCTTAAGTCAGTTTGGTTAGTTACATTTTTTTCAGGGAAGTTGTATCTTACACCTGTGTAATTGTATCAGTTGACATAAGTTGATTATAATAATCATGTACTTTTCCATCTCTAAATCAGTCATTATATTCCTTCTTTCATTTCTTCATTAGTCTTGTTGAAGTTTTAACCAAGTTAATTGGTTTTTTAAGAAATAATTTCATGTTTTCCAATATGTATTGTCTAGAGTGTTTACAAATTTTACCTCCCTTAGGAAAAGAAAATTCCTTTTGCTCAACTTTTATTTCAGCTCTGATAAGTTTATTCATAAAGTAGAGAAGACCCATATCAAATCATGAAATTGCTTATAAAATGCAGTCTATAAATACATCTTTAGAAGGATAGGCATATAACTGACTGAGCCTTGTAATCTGCATGTCAAATTGATTACACATTGACATGTTTTCTGCCAACATTTCAATCCCAACTTCAATGGTTTCATTTAAACACCATCTAAAGATGATTGAAAATAGGTTTTATCTTAATTCATTTTTCTGAAGAGGACACTTCTAAAGAGCAGCTGTTTCTCCAGTGACACTGGTAAGTAACCCCAGCTGTCATAGTCTTGTTATAAATCACTGGGCTACAAATCTATTAGCTTCATCTTCACATCTGGGTTGCCTTGTACAAGCAAAAATGAAACATTATTGTAGAATAAATGAGTGAACCTGCTCTAAAGGAACCTACTTTGGAGTTCAGCCTCATTTCCTAGAAGCGTGTGTTATTGTAGGGAGGAAATTGGGTTCTAAATTGAGAGGGGGTATTAACTCTTTCAAAAAATGAAATGACAGGTCCATCTTTCTAAAAAGCTTCCTGGAAGTCTGATGGAGTGATTGCTTTTCTCAAGTCCTTATCTTTTTGTGTGGAAATGATTTATGTCAGGGAATGGATTTTCAGCCCATTGTGGCTTGAAAAGTCTCTTGACTTTCTCCCCATTTTTATTTTCTGAGAGCAGCAATAAATCTATGTAAGTCAGTTGTTCATAAAAAGTAATCATTTTTGCTATATTTTCACAGTATATCCTGGTAATTATTGGGTTATTTAATCTAATTTCTCATAAAAAATGCCATGTCACTATGTATCCTCACATAAAATGGATCTCCATCTGGGCCATATACAGTTTTTCTTAAGAACTGATCAACCTTTTGGGTGCATTTGTGTATAAAGAGAATTTTAAAATAATTTACAGTGTAAGTTCCTTTCATTTTTTACCTAGTCACTTAAGTTAAAGTAATTGAAAATTTCTTGAAATGGTCTTTTTCAGGGTGACACTAGTAAAGCTCTAGCACAGAGTTTCTAGCCATCTGCTGAGCTGAATTTTGCATCTGTTGACTACATATATCTACAGACACATTTTAAATAGGTGCATACTTTTTTTTCACTTTGACATGTAGAACTTCTCTAGGTAAACACAGAGGAGATAGGAAAGTGGACAGATAGTCAGAAAACAGTATTTGGGAAAGGACATAGACTTTGGAAACAGTTCTGAGTTTAAGCATCTCTCCTCTATTCAAAGGGTGGTTGCCCAAAGCTGGAATTGCATCCAAGAGGCAGATGTTGAGAAAATGATAGGCTGGCTGTCAGATAGATAACAGAAATTAAAAGTAGGACATGATGGATTTCAAGCATCTACCAATGTTGTGTGAATATAAGACGTGGATTCGATTCAGTATCTGTTGGCATGAGACCTGGTTTCCAGTAACAACAGATTGAAAAACTAGCTAGGATCTAAATGAGAAAGAAAGGTGAACTAGAGTTCATTGGTCCAGCAATAGAACTTCAGCTGAGAAGAGGGGCAAGAAGCAAGAGACTCTTTGCAGCCAGTATTTCACACTGAGGAACAGAAGTGCTGCTACACAAAGGGTGCAAATCCAAGAGTATTGGAAGAAAGAAAGTAGATTAGATGAAGTTATGCTGAGGCAGGTCACTCTTTCTTTGCCTCTTTCTGGCTTCTTATCTCACGTCTCCTTTCTTCTTTCCTTCAGAATTATGCCCATCTTTTTCTTCTATCTTTTCTGCAATAGCTTCATGCCAGGTACTGGGAGTCCCTTCTAGGGAGTCCTTTTTTCTGTTTGTCAGGATTATTTTCCTTTCTCTGGGAATATAGACCTTGGATTTCAGTGGGGCAGGGAATGAACCATAACTAGAAGTGGAAAAATATTTGAGGAGACCAGAGAAGACAGTCGTGAAGCTTTGACTGGTAAAATTGCCTTGACATTACCAAGATGACTATATGCAGTTACTTGGTATCATAGCTCTCTAGGTGTATTCTAGACAGTTATTTAAGGATAAAATAATCATGGCCCAGGAAGGATCTAGGTTGCCTTGATGGATATATGGACGTTAGTCTGAAACAGATTACCTTAAGTCAATTGTACAACCATTTATTTTTGTTTCCATTTATTTATCTGTAAAATGGGGTTACTAATGGCACCCCCTCATCCAGTTGTGAGGATTAACTGAGATAATAGATAGCTTCTTAGGAGACTTCCTGGCATACACTGGTTGCACATAAACTCAGGTTGTAATTTTTAGATCGCTCCTTGAGTACTAAATGAGAGAGAACTTCCAGCAAAAGGAGCCAATTGGTCCCACTTGGTCTCTAATAAACTGTAGATAAGTGGATAACTTCCCAGCAAATATAATGAGTCACACCTACTCAAATGTTGTGAAAGAAAGAAATAGCAATTATTTGATAGCCAATCAGGATCCTTGTGACATTACATCATACCCTGGTAAATTTTTCCTATTTTTTAATGTAATAAATAAATCACATTTTAGAGGAAAAATGTGTGTTCAACAATTGACAAGTTTTGTTCAAAGTTCAGGCTATTTTACAAATGGAAATTAAGGCCCCTAGATACCTTTGGTGTAGAAAAAGTAGTTCTGGAGACTCACCTATTTTTACTGCCAAAGCTAATGATCCATTAACAGCTCCTTGAGGCTGATCCCAACAGGTAGCTACCTGCCAGGGTAAGGGCATTGGGGAGGAGGGTTCTGGCTGTGGAAAGCAGCATTATTCTCCTACAGAAAGTGGATCTGTTTTGCATATAATGGTAAAACTAAGAAAGAGCAATATACAGTGGGCAAAGAAATTATCAAGATGTTATTAGCCCAAAGGGAAATCCCAATGCTCATAACCACTTTAATAATGTTGGTTTCAATAATAATCGCTTGTCCTCATTAGCTATTCAGAGAAATGGTGTTCATTTTAAGGTTCATCAGAACATGAAGAACATGCATGCACTTTCAGACACATTTAAATATCTGTGCTGTCAGCAGGGTTAGCTAACACCAGAAATTTCAGGGAGTTCATTATAAATGTTCAGTGGCTTGTCCTTTTAAAACACGCTCCAAAAGTCTAAAATGATTTTATAGATCCATCACAAACAGCACTGTCTAAGTTAATAGTATGTGTCCTAGTGTGTTTTAATCAAGTTGTTCTTTTAGTGCCCTATCTTCCCGACATAGTTTTCAACACGTTTATTCCAAAGTCTCAGGTATTTGAGTGGAAGCTGTTTCAAATTTGATTCCACACAAATAAGTATGAAGCATCGAATTCTTACAAATCTTGTTTGACTAAAGCTTCATCTTCCCAGTCATGCGTTGTAAGACTTTACAACTGTTGTAGACAAATGGATTCTGAGACAGGGTCCACCACAATTTCTTGTGTCCCAGGAGACACCAGAAGCTGCAACCAACTGTTCCCACCTGTTCACCCAAATCCAGCTATCTAGTAAGACCTAACCACATTGACCAGGGCTGGCTTATTGTTCCTGAGATGTCCTGCAGATTGTTTTAGATCGCTTTCCATTTTTCTGAAAATAGTTAAGGAACCTGAGAAATTTAGCTCTCTGAAATCTCCAATGATGGAGGCCAAATATCTCACTCTGGGTTCAGTGAGGACTGCTTTTGTTGAATTGATAGGACCAGAGTGTCTGCAGTATGTATGTAGGAGCTCTGCCCACTTGGACCAGTCCTTTTCTGTGTGCATGGGACGGGGGTGGATTCTGATGGGTCAGACTGGAGGTTGAAAACTTATACTCTGTCTCCCACTCTGGAGCTCCCTAGGGATGATCATGAAGTGGTTGTTCAGTGGATGTCATTTTCTATACTACCAACTAACTTGTATTTAGCAAAATTTTAATAAGCAGCAAAAGACAAAATTTAAATTCTAAATGTTTGAAAAGGATATGTTGAAAATAATGTCCAGGAGTTAGGAAAATGAACAAAAAAGGAGATGCCAAGGCTTGTTGGAAATGGAGCATTAATTCCTTTGTTGTGTAAAATAATAATGACTTAAGATTGACTTGTTGCAAGAGCAAGCACCATTATATTTCTCAATACATGAATCTTCACAATCGAATGACTTGAAGCACTTCTCTTAAAGAGCTCCACCCAACATTATCATTGGGGTTTTGTTCTCAAAAAGAAAAATAAAGTGAATGACTTGAGAATAGCTCTAGCCAGTGAATGTTAATATTTAACATTTTAACAAATGTAGAATTGAATAAGAACCTAGGATATGTAAGATCAGAAGCCTGTTTAAGGCATTATATGTGAATTACTTGCCATCAGGCAGTAAGGATGGAGTGGCTATCTTGCCATTTGGGGATACATAAAGTCAGACTCAAGGTAAGTGAAGGGTTTGAGGAAATGCCAGATTGAGCCCATGGTCCCTGGTGATTGAAGCTCATTTGTTTGTAAAAAGCTCTTTAAATTGTTTTCAGTAATTCTTCTGGCACACCATATGTTGTGACAGTCAGAAGGAACTCTTCTCTCAATGAGCTTGTACAAACTGTTTCGTTGTTTACTGGCAGGTATTAACAATTTTAGCTTTGTTTCTACCCTTATTATGCAAAAGTGAGAACCTGACTAGTTAATTCTCTCAAGTTGATAACACCCTCAAAAGGTTTATTTTTTTTTATCATTTACACTGTAAATCTTCTCAACTATTGATGCTTAGGATGCCCATTTTATCCAAATATTGATACTTCAAATCTCCTATTGAGTTCTGTGTGTGTTTCAAAGAGTTGTGTGTTTTAAAGAGTCTCAATTTGAAACAAATCCTAAATCTTAACAAAAAATTATTTCATGGATTACCCTTTTGATAATTAAGATAGTGATGCCTGCATAGACAATATGTACCAATAATAACATATCATTTTATCATTCCCTTAGAGATTATTCTGTGTTACCTAATGATTTTTGTTTTACGTAACTTATTTTTCGTATTTTCCAATAAAAGAGACAGTTGCATTATTTTTCAGTAGCAAAATGAATTAGAACAAACTAAATTTCCAAATAGAGACATCATTGGTCCTCTTCGGCACGTTTCTCTAGAGTGTATTTAATTTCACGCATGCGTGAGAGATAATAATGAAATTCCCAGGTACTAAATATTTTGTAGCTATTCATGCTATTATCTGGTGTAAAACTAGATCAAACCTGCAGAATGTAGAATTACTGAGAGTAATGAAGTTATGGCATTCATTAATCTTTATCAGCTTGTCTATATACATAATATATGTTGTGTGTATAGATATGAATATATATATATCCATTTAGCCTGGATGAAATGGAATGATCCATTTGGGGATGATCAGATTGAAAAAACAAAAATGTCTAATGAAGAGAAACATGGGGCTGGAAATGTTTTCTTCTTTCTTTTGAAATTCTACACAACACCTTTTTCTTACATGCCTCTGTTTTTCTTTTAGTGGCAAAGCATATCTATAACCCTGGTTGAGAAAGTTCAGATGGTGGCTGTAATCCTAGGATCCCTGTTCTTAATAGCCAGTGTGACCTGGCTTCTCTGGTCAGCCTTCAGCCCCTATGCAGTGTGGCAGAGGAAGGACATCCTTTTCCAAATCTGCTATGGAATGTATGGTTTTATGGATCTAGTGTGCATAGGTAAGACCACGACGTTACACATTAACAAACTGTCGGTAAATCCGTTGCTTGCTAGTTATGCTATTTTTTGCCAAGTTGGATTTGATATAGAATGTGATTCGCATGATCCTGACTCTGCAGTAAATTAATTTTTATGGGCCAGGGGTGGGAATGGGACTGGGGGTTGGATAATGGAGAGGTTTTCACTATCAGATCCCCCCTTTTTTTCTCTAAAAACATATAACAACCATAGTCCCAAGGAGTCTGATGTCCACTTAAGGTCATTGCTCTTCTAATGACAAGGGAAGGCATTGAAGAAATAATTTGGGATGGGCAATTGGCTATTTATTCTTAAGGAATATATGCACATCTCTCCCCCTTTCTGAAGCTGGGAGGGCACTCGGTGATGCCAGTGCAGAGATGGTGTCTCTGGAAAGTAATCTGCATTAGGATTTGGTGACACTGATTTTTTTTGAGGGTTGAAAAGCTCTTTGGAATGTCAGGGGGTTGGGGATGGTTTTATTTGTTTTTTTCTGGTGTGTCTTCACTTAATAAAACAACAACATATAAACAAACTAGAATTGGGTACTGAAAGGTGATAAAAGTAATATGTATGATATCCTTTCACTAACAATAGTGTAAACCACAATGTCTAAAAGAGAGAGAGCGAGCGAGAGAGAGAGAGAGAGAGAGAGAGAGAGAGAGAGAGAGAGAGAGAGAGATCTGCCTAGAGGCAGGCAGGGGAGGGTGGGAGGGAAGCTGAGGGCATTGGTGGTAGGAAATGTGTACTGGGTGAAGGATCATGCACCTTGGTATGACTGTAACTCAATCATGAACAACTTTGTAATCACAGTGTTTAAATAAATTAATTTATATAAAAAAGAAATTATTAAATAGGAGACCAGAAGGATCAAACATTTTCAGTTTAAATAAACTTCACCAAAAAAAGACTATTTGTAGTTTCACCTCTCCACTTGCAGGATCAGAGCCTCCCTAAACACTTCAAGGAAGCAAGACTTGATGCAGGAGGATCTTATGGGAAGTGAACCATGGTGATCAATTGGCACTGGGAGGTGATGATGGGGAGGACTGATGGGGTGCGGAGGAATCTTACTGGTCCTGATGTGGTTTTCAGCTCTGTGGGGTTGTAAAGCCCTTTGGGACATGATTGTAGTTTAGAATTCTCAGAACTCTGGAATTCTCAGAGTATGGTCCCCACACATCTCTCCCTACATCACTCACCCAATTCTTTGGTTAAATACACATTCTTGGGGCCAGAGAGATAGCACAGCTGTAGGGCATTTGCCTTGCACAGCTGACCCAGGACAGACAGTGGTTCGAATCCCGGCATACTATATGGTCTCCCAAACCTGCCAGGGGCGATTTCTCAGTGCAGAACCCCTGAGCACTTCTGCTGGGGTATGACCCAAAAACCAATAAACAAACAAACAAACAAACAAATAAATAAATGCACATTCTTGAGTCCTATCCATCACCTGCTGATCCAGAAAATTCAGGAAGGCTTCACCCCAGCTACATACCATGCTTTATACAAACAAGTCAACCAAGATTCAGGGGTACATGAAAGCTTGGGAGCCACAGGTATGATGGACAGAGGCTAAATTTATCATCAATTTTTCATTTCTAATCCTGGCTATGACTAATTCATTTCACGTTTTTATTCTTATTTTCTGACCTATAAAAACAGGAGTGGTAATCCCTAGCAGACAAGCCTGAATCAATGAAATGATTATGAAAATTGAGTTGATTGGAAGGCGTAGACTAAGGCAATTTGAATAAATCACAATTATTGAGTTAAATTAAATTCCTTAGACTAAAACCTGTGCTCACTACCACCTTAATTTAACCTACAGTTTTCATATCCTCAGTCATTCTATTGTATAAAAGAACCCCATAAAATGGGAAGTTATGATCAGTCCAAACTTCCTCTCATTTTACTGTTTCCTCACTTGCTTGCCACTTGTTAAAGGTGAATAGGAGAGAAACTGATCCTATATCAGGCCAGAGAAAGAGAAGGGGGAAGGAATCGGATAAGCCTTGAATAATATGCATAAAGAGCAGATGTTGCCTGAATAATTGGACTAATCACAAGTACCAGCAATTTGCATTAAATGTCATAATCATGATTCAGCATTTGGAAATTATAAGTCTGTACAAAAGTGATCTCTTCGGTATTGATCTAAATAAAAAACCATTAAATTGTTTGACAAATCCCTTATTTATTCAGAGGTAGTGTTTATCAACACAAATTTTATACAATATGCTAGTTGATGGATATGACAGGAAGAAATATAAAATAGAAAAGCCATTATGTTCCTGAATCATTCTACAGGGAATAAGTCTAGTGGACTTTCTTGATATTATTTTTTTAATAATTTTTATTTTGACCAAAATGAATTATAAATCTTTCACAGTAATATTTTAGGTACATAGTGACATTGAATCAGGGGCATTCCCACCACCAGTATTGTCCTCCCTCCACCCCTTTCCCAGCAGGCATCCCATATCCCCCTTATTTGCCCCCCAGGTTACTAGAATAATTGGTCTTCTCTGGGTCTAGCTTGTAGATTGGGTATTGATTCTGTAGTTGTTGGCTTTGGATTTGGTGTTTTATTATTTTGTTTTTTAAGGCAGCTTATTTACTTATTAATTGATTGGTTTTGGGGCCACATTTGGTGATCTCAGAGGTTACTCTTGGCTCTGTGCTCAGAAATCGCTCCTGGCTAGCTCAGGAGACCATATGGGATGCCAGGAATCAAACTGGGTTTGTCCCAGGTGGGCTGTATGCAATGCAAATGCCTTATTGCTGTGTTATCTCTCTGGCCCCCTTATTATTATTATAGAAGTTAAAAAATTCTTTATTCTCTGTTCAGGAAATTTTAATTACTCAGTGAATTCAGCACTGAGTAATTGAATCTTAAACTGCGATGGTCAGTGTTTCAAATATAAATGTTTAAATTTTTTATTTTAAAGGTACCTATCATGGACTAATAATCTTTAAAGGCTAGATGATATATTTGATATATTTCCCTTTAAAAATTTAGAACTTTCTCATGTTATAAAGCAAGTCTCAGGCATAGAAACCAATAGTCATTTCCTCAGAAATATTCTAAGATGCATCGTAATCTAAGTTTTCAATATTGACAGTACTATTCTTTGCCTTTTAACTTATAGAATCTAAATATCTTTGATCAGTTATTTGCATATTTTGATAAAGAGTAAAAAATTTCAATTGGAGTTTGAAGAGTATAGCTCATGGGTCCTCAAACTTTAAACAGGGGACCAGTTTACTGTCCCTCAGACCACTGAAAGGCACAAACTCTATTTTAAAAAACATATGAACAAATTCTTATGCAATCTGCACATATCTTATTTTGAAGTAAATAAACAAAATGGGAACAAATATTTAAAATGAGGAACAAGTAAAGATAAATAAAAAACTTACCAGTATTTCAATGAGAACTGTAGGTCTGCTTTTGGTGACCTTAGTTTGATGACTCCTGGCCAAGACTGAAAGGAGGAGTCCAGAGACAGAGAGAAGGCCGGTAGTCGGAGTGTGCAGTGCACATCCCATACATGAACACTGCAGGCCCTGGATGAGTCGTTGGTAAGCAGGTCAGGCAGCAGCAGCAAAAACAGTCAGCAGGCAGGATAACTGTCCTTGGTGGGCCACATGTGGGCAATAGGCCATAGCTTGGGGACCATAGTATAGCTAGTAAGAAATTTACCTTCCATGTGGCTCATGTGGGTTTAATCCCCAGTACTGCATTGGTCCTTGGTATCACCAGGAGTGATCCCTGAGCACAGAGCCAACAATAAGCCTGGAAAATTATTGTTGTCAAAACAGAAAACAAAACAAAACAAAACAAAACAAACAAACCAAAATATTTCAAACTGAACAATTTTGTTTATCAACCTGTTTAGGCTTATATGAATGTTATTTTCACCCCCAATAAGCCCCATCTTCCTAAAATTGGGAAATTACTATAATCAAGAAAGAACAGAACAGATGACTCAAAGGACTGGAAGCGCAAAATTCGCATGTGGGGGCCCCAGGTTTGATCCCTGGCACAACATATTCCTCCCAGCACCAGTTGATGTAGGGCTGCTAATTATTCCAGCTGACATTTCAAATTCACTCAAATGGCTGACAATTAATATATGTCTTCTAGTCCCTGTTACAATGAAGAGCAGATTTACAGTTTGAGCATCATTATTTTAGTGTGGTTCAATACTGATTTATTGAGACACAGTGTTAGATGCTGGGAATACAAATCAGAGTTGGTCACTTTGCTGGGAGCTCCCAGCTGTGTTGGATGGAGTAAGTGGGTGATTAGAATTCTGTGAAGTTTGCAGTTTTCAAGGTGGTGGTTGGATAGACATGATAGGGTGCTGTGAGCAGAGAGGAAGGGTTTTAGGCGGGTCCATGGGAACATGAGGCCGCCTCCTTGTCACCCTTAGAAGATGTAAGGTTGGTTGTTGTTCATTCAAAAAGCTTGAAAGGAGCTGAAGGTATTTTCTATTCCTGTTTGTTCAGGCTTTGCAAATTTGTTTAGACCTAAATGAGAAAAAACAATATGGCAGCTTCATAACAGATCTTTAAAAAATTCTGAAAAAATAGAATTAAAAGTATTCCAGAGTTAAAAAAATATGTTATCATCTAATGAGGGTATAGGAAGCTTAGGAAAAGATTATTGAACAGACAATGGAATTCCTCAGGGAAATCAGTTTGCTTATTTCCAGACTTAGAGAATTTGTTGTTTCATGCATTGTTAATTGATATATTTTCCCCAAAGTCAATATTATTATTAATTTATTATTATTTTCTTGTTATCAAAATTTGAATTCTGGGAAGGGACTGGGCACCACTCTTGTTGAAGTTTCTATAATTCCTATCAAGATTGTTGAACAATTTCCTGCAGTGCTAGAGATTTGGTGCCCTAATAGCATCAGGCAGCACTTCACAAAATGCATATTGATCCCACTCCCTGGTGGGTGCTGAAACAATGGGGGGATGGTAAGAACACTGATTGAAATTGGAGAAATGTCCTGTTTATTTGATTAAAGAACAGATATATCCAGGCCTGCACACAGTGTTTTTTTTCTCTGCAAAGAGATTTAGGTTGGATATGTTTGGGAACCTCTGCTATTGGCACTGGCTACAGCTGGCTACTAAACACTTACATGCAAAATGTAGTTAATGAGAATGAGACACTGAATTTGAAATTTATGCTACTTCAGAGCCTGCAGGGCACTATTATCCCTGGACACTGGTCCAGTTAGCCAGGAACAACCAATACGAGATCTTGAGTCTTCTGAGTATTATTTGTGAGAACCTTCCCAAAAATAAATGAAATATATCACTGAGCACATTGGTGGCACAGTATCTTTGCACCAACACCATCAATCTTAATTTTTTTCTGAGATTTAAAATTTTTTTTTACAATTTTTTAAAAAATTTTTTATTAAGACCATTGTCAATTACAAGTCCTTCATAGTTGGATTTCAGGCATACAGTGACAGTGAATCAGAGCCATTCCCACCACCAGTGTTGACCTCCTTCCACCATGCGTTCAAATTCCCAGAATGTATCCCATAACTCCACTCTTAGCCCCCTAACCTACCAGTATAGCAGGGCCATTTTAAATTTAGACTGTTATAGTTAACACCATAAATCTTAACACTAATCATGCTGTTTGCAAAATGATAAAACAATTAATAGGGCCTGGAGAGATAGCACAGCGGCGCTTGCCTTGCAAGCAGCCGATCCAGGACCAAAGGTAGTTGGTTCGAATCCCGGTGTCCCATATGGTCCCCCGTGCCTTCCAGGAGCTATTTCTGAGCAGACAGCCAGGAGTAACCCCTGAGCACCGCTGGGTGTGGCCCAAAAACCAAAAAAAAAAAAAAAAAAACCAACAACAAACAAACAAAAAAAAACAATTAATAAAAATTTACAAGGTAATTTATACTACTTAAATTTGCTTTGATTTAATGTAAATAAATTTAATGTGTGGGTGGTAGCTGTCATATTGGACGACATGGGTTCTCTATGATGGAATGGTCGATGAAAAGAGATGATAGATGGACGAGTTTCATACTATTCATCGATTGTATTTTCTACATGGTAAAGAATCATAGAAATGGGCAAAGTAAAGATGAGTTCAGGAGAATTAAGGGTATCAAGTATACTTATTTGACAAATAAATACTTATCAATATATCGATATATATTGATAAAAAAGTGGGGTAGCCAAGAGATTTTCAGAGATCTATGAAAAGAAGCCAGATTGTATAGAAACAGAAGCCTACAGAGCTATAATTGCATATTGTATTTGGGCAGTGCTCTTAAATATTTAAATAGATGGCATTCAGACTAATTGTGCAGCAGGAAATCTAATATAAAGAGTTGCTATCACTGAAATGTTATAGCCAAAGGACAGTCATTTAGGGAAAAGTAATAACCTAAGCAGGCTTCTCAACAAATTTACACAGTGGACAAAGGAGATTAGCACACCCAGATTGGAGGACAAATTGTATACCCCAAGCTCTGAGCACAATATTCAGTTTTGACTCTGGAACTTGCACAAGTAAGAAATGTCTCCTCAACATCTAGGGTCTGTGGGATTCAGCAGGAAGTGTATGCTGCAATAGATATAGGCTTATTAATGGCCCAAAGACTAAAGGATTAAGAGACGATCTTGAGGACAGGAAGAGTCACTGAATTCTTTGTCTATCTCCAAAGTGAAGACCATGACCAAGTCATTTTGTGTCTGGCCCACCCTGCTGAAAAGTTCCATTTCTTGGAGAAGCTGCACATTAAAATGAATATCACATTAAAATGTGTTAGTGAACATTCCAAAATAGAGGGTGGTTTGGCCTTATCTTATTATCATGGGAAGGGTTTGACTTTTTTTCTGTAATACTGAGAAGGAACCATTTATGGTTACACAATATGATTTACTTTTATTACTTTTTATGTACTTTTATTTTGGGAGAGGGGGATAAGCTATGCTCAGTGTTAGTCAGAGGATGTGTTCAGGGACCATGGGTCTCTGGGGATCAAACCAGGTTGGCTGCATGAAAAGCAAATGCCTTACACCCATGTCTGATCTTCTGGCCACTTACATTTGCTCTTTTTTGGGGGTGTTTGGGTCACACCTAGTGGTGCTCAGGGGTTATCCTGGTTCTGTGCTCAGAAATCAATCCTGACAGGCATGGGGGACTATATGGGATGCCGGGATTCGAACCATAGTCAGTCCTGTGTTGGCTGCATCAAGGCAAATGCCTTAACCCTGTGCAATATATAGATATATAGATATAGATATAGATATATAGATATATGTATGTGATGCACAAATAAAAATATTTTATATTTATAATTGTGATATATGAAGATTTTCAAAGACCCTTTCACTCATATTGCCCTTTCTCTATATTCTTTCCTTTGCGGGACTGTTACCTCTTGATTTTTTTGATATCTTTTCTCCAAATCTGTGCCATTAGATTTACATGTACAGAGGCGCTTGTGTATTTTATTTGTCCTAACCTGGGGCCAGACTCTCCGTGCAGTTGAGCTAATAGCCTTCTCTCTTCAACAGTAAGATCTAGAGATTTTCCCTTGCTAGAACAGAAGCACAGTGATTGACTTAACCTGTCTTCTCCAGATGGAAATATAGGTGGCTGCCAATCTTTGCCATTAGGATCAAGGCTGCAAATGACATTAAGAAAGAGAGTTTGCTGCCAGCCAGATCCCAGAAAGTGATGTCTGGGTGGGGTAACATGTGCTTTTCCACCCCCTCTATCTGAAAAGGCTTTTCTAATTCAAGGTTCTTTCAAAACAATACTTTGTTTTCCTTCACGTCAACAACCACAAATATCATTGTAAAAAATTGTGGACCTTCCTGACTGTGCTCAGGACTTACTCCTGCCTCTGTGTTTAGAGATCACTCCTGATAGTACTTAAGGGACTGTGTGGTGTTGGGGATTGAACCCAGGCCCTGGGTGTGCAAGGCAAGGATCCAAACCGCCGTAATACCTCTGGCTCCACAGATAGCAATTTTTAAATTTTATAACCGATAGTTTGAACTATTTTTAACATGGCTAGAGTGGTTATTTCAAACATCTTAGTCTATAACTATGTAGGTTTGTAGGTCAGTTTCAGTTCAGAAGTAAAAATGGTCACACCAGGCATTTGCTAATAACAGAACTTCTGAGATTTAGTTCCAGCAGCAGGGGGTAGGCCTGCAGCTGACTGCCTCTCAATAGCCCTGCAGGCCTCTAAAGAGCTCTGGGACCCATTTCCTCCATATTTTATACTGTTAAGTAGCACACAGGCCATCTTGCTTCTCTGCCTGTTACTTTTATCATATGCAGAAAGGGCTCTTTAAGAATTTTTTTAACATCCGTCTAGCCTCTCTCTCTCTCTCTCTCTCTCTCTCTCTCTCTCTCTCTCTCTCTCTCTCTCTCTCTCTCTCTTTTTTTCTCTCCTCACTCTCTCCTCTCTCTCTCTCTCTAAAAATAAAAAGAAGAATTTCTTTAAGAAAATTGACTCCTACTGACAGCCATTTTTTTTTGGCTGAAGGACCAGTTGAATCTCTTATTGCCTGTACTCTGTATTGTTCTGTCTCCATTTACATTCAGAGAGAATGGAGACACATGAACACAATATTTACACATATTTATACACATGAGCTCACACAGTATCTTACCCACCAAGTAACAAAGTACCTTTAAGAACTCCAGAAATGGTGCCGGAGTGATAGAACAACAGTAAAGTGTTTGCCTTGCAAGCGGCCAATACAGGAGGGATCCCGGTTTGAATCTCGATACCCCAAATGGTCCCCTGTGCTTTCCAGGAGTGATTTCTGAGTACAGAGTCATGAGTAACTCCTGAGCTCCGCTGGATGTAACCAACCAACCAACAAACAAACAAACAAAACAAAAAAAAAAACAAACACTGGAAATATTGAAATAAAACACTGTAGGGTCGTGTAGTCTCTTTTGCTTTTAAGAATGACAGAGATTAAGGAATTAAAAAAAAACAATATACACTATCATAAGTGCAGGTGGAAATATTGTCCATCTGTATCGATTCCTGTCAACACTAAAGAAAATGTGCCTTTGAAAGATATTTTGTTTGTCTCCAGTCTAATTTCTTTTTTTGCCTAAATTTGCAATCTAAAGAACTTCTTTAAAATTCATGGAACTTCATAGAACTATGATTATAGGCTTTTTGGAAAAATTTGTTCTCTAGTGTCTATGATATCTAGCTAAAGCTACTTGTACACACAGAAGCAAGCTAAAGTTGCTGGTTTGCTAAATATTCACATTTTGTTTTAACATTTCAGCACAAGAAATAAGTAGAAGAGATTTCTAGGTTCTCAGGCTAATTATATTGAGTGCATGATTACATTTTTTAAGGCAAAGGAATGTTTTTATTCTTACTATTGATATTTTTGGTCATTCATATTCAGTCCCCCACCCTCACTTCCCCAAGCAGAACAGCCTCCCACCCTCACCTTCCCAAGCAGAACAATCCCCCGCCCTCACCTCCCCAAGTAGAACAGTGAATAGTACCAAAATTTAGGAGTTATTGGTGTGAAACTTAAAAGGCACTTTTTGGGGGTTAAGGTGAAGAATTTTGACAGAGAATTGCAGGACTATCTCACTCTTGATTACTAAGATTACCTGATTATAACTGGTTATGAAGGTGAGCTTAGTAATTAGTCACTGATCCATGGTGAATTATTTTCTATTAATACCTAGATTAGAAATTTCCTCCTTTAAATGCTAATCAGTGTTGGAATGATAGTACATCAGGTAAGGCATTTGCCTTGCATGCAGCCAACCTGGGTTAGATCTTGCCATTCCATAGGTCCCCTGAGCCTGCCAGGAATAATCCCTGAACATAAAGTCAGGAGTAACCCCTGAACACAGCTGATGTGTTCCCAAAATCAAATAATAATAATAATAATAATAATAATTATAATAATAATAATTAAGAAATAAAATAAATAAAATAATTAAATATCAAACATAAATGCTACTCATGAATCATCTGCTTTCTTGTGGCTCACCTCCAACAAACAGAAGCCAATTAGCATAAGCAAACTATAATTAAGAAAGTAAATCTGTTCTGGGGAAAACATTATCAAGCATTTCCAGTAAAATGCAAAAAGATTTTAAAACTGTATCCTGCATAAAATCTTGGTGCTTTCTGGTTTAATGCACTTCAAGTAAAAGAAAAATAAAAACTACTGACAGAGAGAAAGAAATGAGCTCTGAAATCTGTGCCTAAACGTAGGACAGAAGGAAATGCTTGGTTGGTAATTGCTGGAATGACTGGAGTTCTGACCCACCACTGGGGCATCTCAACCCAAAGTTTTGAAAGAGCAGTAAGATTTGAGAAAGCATCAAGGTTTGTTCAGATGTGCTGCTTTGAGCCACTCTAGAGTGAAGGAATTTTCCAAACTGCAAAATATTTATGGCTAAATATCAAATGTGTTGAATAGTCCCCAGGAAACAGATTGCAAGTTTCTATCTGGGTATACGAGAAATCCCCTTTCCACACAACTTTTACTTTTTTATCTTGAGCTGCATGAGGAACCCAAATAGCATCAGCCTGGTTACCAAAGGGAATCTCAGAAACATGGATATGGAGAATTATATATCTGTAAATGCCAATGTCCTATGAGTCTACTCTGAGTATTTCACCTGGACATCACTTGGGAAACAATGAAAGAGATGGAGCAGTAATGTTGGAGGCTTCATCTGAAGTCAGGAGCTCAAGGGCATGGCTTCACCTTACAGATAAATAGACATCTAGATGAAACCCTTCAAGTGACACTCTTCTACATCATGTAAAGGGAGCCATGGGCCAGAGAGATAGTACAGCAGAAGGGAGCTTACATTGCATATAGTAGGCCTAGGTTCCATCCCTGGCACCCCACATTGCCTACTGAAGCCCAGGAGTGATTCCTGAGCATAGAGCCAGCAGTAAGTCTGTACACAGCTAGTGTGCCCCCAAAACCCAACAAATAAAGAGGGGAAGCTGTGATGACCCATTTGATCAAGAAGAGGGCTGAGCAGAGAACCAGAGACCAGGATGCTTCTCATTGTCTGAGATCTGTGATGCTCTTCAAATACTCTGTACACTTTCAAAAATGCTTTGGGCCCACCCTTAGGTACCCACACCAAGGTGATATGGGAAGAAACCTCTTCCATGGGTACCTTGGGAAACATCTCTACCTCAGGGCAAATAGATCCAACATTACAATATTGCTCACACTTTTTGTTGTTATCGATTTGGTTTGGGGAAGACATACCCACTGGTGTTTGGGGTGACTCCAAACACAAGCATGGGAGATATGGTGTGGATCTGGGGACGTCTGGTGACTCCCCAAGCTCCCATTACACAGAGGTGCTGACTTTCTCAGAGCAGCTGTGGATGTCTGACCAAGTAAATTCTTTCCTGACTCTGACAGAAGTGAGCCAAGACCACAGTTATGAGTGTGTCTATGGGTCATTTCCCACTAAAGACACTTGAGACCAGTGCTCTCAGGCTGTTCTGCTGCTCAGAACACAGAAGTCATAGTCATAATCATTTATAGTGCCAGTAAGTTTGAGCATAAGATATCACAGCTAGTTAAGAAACGTTTTTTTTTTCTTTTTGGGCCACACCTGGAAATTTTTAGAGGTTACTCCTTGCTCTATGTTTAATAATTTCTTCTAGGAGTGCTCGGGGGACCGTAAGGGGCACCAGATATCACTGTGTTAACTGTATGCAGGGCAAGTACTCTATCCATTGCACTGTCATTCTGATCCCAAGTAGCTTTTTCTTTAATCCCAAAACTTTGGGAGCCAGATTCAATCTTTTGTCACATTCAATGGAAGCTGCTTTCCAAGGAATCAGCATAATCATATCCAGGCAGAATAGTGCAGCTTTGGGGATCACTTTGTGGGGATCACTCAAAAGCTTTGAGTCTGCATTCCTATGTTCACTGCACTACTATTCACCATAGTGAGAATCTAGAAACAACTTAAGTGACTGAGAACAGAGGAGTGAACAAAACAAAACAAAACAAAAACCTCTGTATTATAGACAGGGGTATACTATGCAGCAAATGAAGTCATGAAATTTCCTTATGCATGTTAGATATTGAGAGATTTCACTGAGTGAAATAAATCAGAAAAAGAGGGATAGGCAGAATGATCACACTCATTTGTGATATATATTATATTATATACCTGTTTATATATGGATAGTAAAGTGATAATATCCAAAGGCAATAGGGATGAGGACCAGCCAATGAGAGGAAGCTTTCCACAAGTGTACTGGAGTGCAGTTAGGGCAGAGAAGGGAGCACTATGACAGTGATAGTTGGAAATGATCACTCTGAACAAGAACTGGGTGCTGAAAGGGGATAAAGTTATATGCATGATACCACTTCAGTAGCAATATTGCAAACTGTAGTGTCTAAAAAAAAAAGGAAAAGAAAGGAAAATTGTCTGCCACAGAGGCAGGTATGGGGGTGGGGGAGACTAGGAGAGAAACTGGGGTCATTGGTGGTGGAAATATACACTGATGAACCCATGAAGGATGTTGTATGCTGTATGAAATTCAATCATGAACAGTTTTGTAACTATATCTTATAGTGATTCGCTTAAAG
This sequence comes from Suncus etruscus, assembly GCF_024139225.1. Classification (NCBI taxonomy): domain Eukaryota; kingdom Metazoa; phylum Chordata; class Mammalia; order Eulipotyphla; family Soricidae; genus Suncus; species Suncus etruscus. Next base: position 84,100,118 of record NC_064849.1, read on the forward strand.
AATTATTTTTTTAAAGAGAGTTTTAAAGGGCAGTGGGTTAGCGACCAGCCAGAGTTGGAGAACAGCGGCTCTCGGGACAGTGATGATCAAGGGAGGCAGTGGAAGAAAGGGGCAGGCAGTGCTGTCTTTGTCTCTCATCGAAGTCTATGAGAAGCACCAGCCCAGATGTCTGCATGATTCATCAGGCCCATGAGAAAAGCTTCACTGTGAGACAAAATAACTTGGGACATTGATTAGTTTAGTATTTCCTTTTCAAAACTAGTATCACACATAGCTTGTCCCACAGACCCAAGCAGATCATCAAACTCACTCTTTCTGCTGCAGAGAAGCCCCAAGGAGTCATTTCATTGGGCAACCTCTATGTTCCAGCTTTGCTATCTGGATACTTTGACCCTCTCTAGATAATGCAGAATGCCCACCAACAACTTCTACTCTTGCCAAGAGCTCCTCCAATTTTTCCCTTCAAATGTCCTCTTGTTCCAGGTTGGTCTTGCTGAGATTGGGATGTGGGTATCATATGGGTAGCTGTGACATTACTGCCACTTGCCTGATCGGTTTTGAAATTATTTTTGGAAGAGAACAGCAGCAGCATTTTGGCAGATAGGAGCAGGTTTTAGACCACACCTGGCGGTATTCAGAGGACCCTATGCAACCAGACAGAACTGGGGTCTGGTGCATGTAAGGCTATGCTTACCCCTGGACTGTCTTTCCAACCCTGAAATCATTAACTTTTGGATCTCAGATTGTTGTAACATGCTTCCTGCTCCATAGTTCATTTAGAGTCAGAGTCAAAGTGGTCAGTCTGAAGCATAAAAGGCATTTGTCTGCAGGGGGCTTCTGATTTCTGAATGCAGCCAGCTCAGCCGGCTTGCAGGGGAAGGAAGAGTAGACCTCTCTAATGCACAAATTGCTTGAGGAAAACCAAATCTTTATGCTTTGAAAAGAAAGTAGTTATTATCTCTTTCTGCTAAAGGTACAAATTAGAGGCTTTTCTAAGCCTGAATCACACTGGTGTTTACCCATTTCTCTCATAATGATTATCATAGTTATTAATGATATTATGGTCTTTAACACCCCAGAAAATAATATCAAAGAAAACATGTGTGCTGTGTCTGAACTGGTCTCTCAAAGCAAATTTACATCCTTGGGGCTGGTGGAAAAAAATCCTACCCATTACCATTCTCTCCTTTGACCTTGTGAAGTTGAAGTTGAAGTTATGTTCGACTTCTCTTTTCCTCCCAAGAGTGTAGTAGAACTCTTTCAGTCATATTTTAAATATAATTTTATTTTTACTTTTTATTTTAACACTGATTACAAAGTTGTTCGAGATTGAGTTTCAGTCTTATAATGTACACTCAGGAATATTTCCACCTACCAATGCCCACAGGTTCTCTCCCACCATCCACACTACCTGCCTCTGAGGTAGGCATTTTACTCCTCTCTCGCTCTCTCTTTTTCTCTCTTTCTTCCTTTTTTCCTTTTAGACACCATGGTTTGCAATATTGTTAATGAAGTGGTATCGTGCATATCACTTTATCTGAGTTTAACACTCAGTTCTTGTTCAGAGTGATCATTTCCAACTTTCATTGTTATAGTGGTCCCTTATCTACCTTACTGCACTGCTCCACTCTTTGTGATAAGCTTCCTACCATGGACTGGTACTCCTGTCACTCATCTATATTGTCCCTGGATAATATTATCATACTATATATTTTTCTTATATCTCCAAAATGAGTGAGATTATTCTATGCTTATCCCTCTCCCATTAACTCCTTTCACTCATCTCTGACTCATTTCATCAGCATAATACTCTCCATATCCATCCACAATTTACAGTCATTTTTTCAATGTGTGGGCTGTACTGACTGTTAGAGCTTGCAGGCATCAAGTGAGCTGGCCTTCCTGACTATTTACTTTGTCCCAAGTGTGGGTGTGCGATAGAGAACCATCAACTGAGTATCTAGAGCCCACTGCCAGTTTTTGTACAACCCATGATTGAAGAAAGGCTTTCAAATTTTGGAGTGATTGAAAAAAAAAAAAGCATAACAGCCTTTATTTCATGACCCATGAAAATAAGAGAAAACATACAATTTAGCAGCTAGAAATAAAGTTTTATAGGAACCTGGGCAATTCTATTTCATTTCAGTGGTTGGTAAATAGTTTTTGCTCCTCAGTGAGAGATGATGATGATGGTGATGATGATAAAGTAATATTTTCAGAATCAAAAATATTTGCTATTTGGCCCCTGACAGTTAAAGTTTGCCAAGGAATGGAGCTGTCTCCATGCTTTCTCCATTCTGGTGGAAACTGGTCTTGGATAAGAGCCATTAAAACACAACAAGGGAGAAATATATGTGAGAACAGATGGAAGAAGGTTAATCCTAGAACAATGTGATCCTCTGTCCATCCCCAGGATATCCTAAGAGGGCCACAGGTGTAACTCACATAAAGGAGGGACAGTGGCATGAGATGAGACCAGGTGAAGTGAGGGCTGAAGTGAGGGCTGAAGTGGTTGAAGGAGTTCTCAGTCTGACAAGGATCGAGAAATGCTGATTGAGATAGTGGAATTTGGGGACAGTCAAGAAGTCCCTTAATATAGTTCCCTGCACATGGTCAGTCAGCTTGATAAAGAAGAAAGGGTTTGGGGAGGTTAAAGAGCCCAGGGATGACCAGCTTGGAGGAGAATAAGGAGAGAGATGTTATGATCATTCAGGCACAGGCTTAGACCTGTTTGAAGACCTGTAGGCAGTTAGGATGAAAAGCAGTTATCCACAAGCTGGGATGGCCAATTTGGTGGCAGTAGGGAATATGAGGGTGTAAGGGAGATAGGCCAGTAGGTGTAACTCTCAGAGGAACATGAGGGAGGATAGATTCCCAGGGGGAGTTGGACTTGACAGAGGATCCAGCTTACTTACTTCAGTGGCAAAGTGAGGCAGGCAGGGACAAAGTGATTTGGGACAGGAGCTGTTTCTTAGCTGTTGGGGAAGAAAGCAAAGTGAGAAGGTGCTGGTAGATTGAGACAGGAGTGCAAATTCAGGAGCTCAGAGCCTGCCAGAGGTGAAAACAAGAGAGAGTGAGTGAAGAAGAAGTGTTGGAGGTGGCGATTGTCTACTGGTGGTGATAGATTGAAGAGCTTGCAGTTGGGGTGGTTTCTGGAAGAGAAAAGTTAAGGAGAGTGAGATGTCAGGGGTTTGAAACAAGTGGAGCAACTGTGTGTACATGCACAAGCACACAAGAGACAGAGATACAGAGAGAGCAAGCAAGAGAGAGAAAAGAGAGAGAGCATGCATGCACACACTCTGCCTAACTTTACTCTTTCTGACTTCTTTCCAGAGAGTAGTTGTGGGGATTATAAATATGTCAGACTTAGAAACAGCAACACAGATATCAGAGGGTTTCTCTAGGCATCGTTAAAATGGGGTTCTTACCAGGATCCCCCTAATGTGACCGTGGATTATTATTTGTGGACGTGACAACAAGGCAACCATGGAAGCAGTTCTGGCTACCTCTACCCCCATTTGAAGGTACAAAACTATCTGGGATGGTCCCCCAGAACAGGTTCCAACCTGGGATGTGTGGGGTGTCTTCTGGCTTTTTACTATAGAGAAGAAATTTCACACTTAAGGGAATGTGAGCATGTGAATGTGAGAGGGAATTGTTCTTTTAAATGGTGCTTCTATGTAGAAGGCAGAGGAAGCGAGACCATCCTAACCAGGACCATCAAAAGAGCTCTTTTTTATTATTATTTTTTATTTAAACACCTTGATTACAAACATGATTGTGGTAGGGTTTCAGTCATATAAGGTGACACCCCCCCACCCCCAGTGTAACATTCTCATCACCAATGTCCCAAATATCCCTCCTTTTCTCTCTGCCCCCACCTGTACTCTAGACAGACTTTCTATTTTCATCATATATCCTCATTATTAGGATAGTACGAAATGTAGTTATTTTTCTAACTAAACTCATCACTCTTTGTGGTGAGGTTCATGAGGTGGGCTGTAACGTCCAGCCCTCCTCTCTTTTGTCTCTGAAAATTGTTGAGAAATGTCTTTCATTTTTCTTAAAACCCATAGATGATTTATTTAACTCAGCATAATAGATTCCATGTACAGGAAAATTTCATGACTTCATCTCTCCTGATGGCTGCATAATATTCCATTGTGTATATGTACCACAGTTTCTTTAGCCATTCATCTGTTGAAGGGCATCTTGGTTGTTTCCAGAGTCTTGCTATGGTAAATAGTGCTGCAGTAAATATAGGTGTAAGGAAGGGGTTTTTGTATTGCATTTTTGTGTTCCTAGGGTATATTCCTAGGAGTGGTATAGCTGGATTGTATGGGAGCTCAATTTCCAGTTTTTGGAGGAATCTCCATATGGCTCTCTAGAAAGGTTGAGCTAGTCGGCATTCCCACCAGCAGTGGATAAGAGTTCCTTTCTCTCCACATCCTTGCCAGCACTTCTCTTGAGTCACAGGGAACCACAGAGAGGTACATGGAGATGAACCCCAGGTGTGCAGGTTTCCAGATATGCAAAAGAAAGTTTTGTTTTAATTTTTTAATAAAAATGGGGAATCTTTAAGGGATAACAAAGTCATGTTTTCTATGATTTGGTCTAGACCAAAGTCATCCTTCACTATTATTCTAAGCAAAAACAAGTTCTTAATAAGACGGATTTAGGTAAAGGAGCACAGTTCTTTGTTTTTCTTTGCCTTTTTTTTGTTTGTTTGTTTTTGGGACACACCTGGTGATGCTCAGGGCTTACTACTGGCTATGTGCTCAGAAATTGCTCCTCTAGCTTGGATTTTGTGACTATATCACAGAATGGAGCATGTAAGGAAATCTCAGGAAATCTGCATTTTAATATTCACTTTTAAATGCCACTGTTTTCCATGAAAGTCTCACTGATATTATGTGCATAAAACTGAAGAGCTAGAAATTTTCTATAGATTTAGATGGTAGATTATATTTGGAATTTACCCACTACTTGTGTGATTTAAGAGAAACTAAAAGCAAAGCCACCAGAAATAAAAACATCTTATTACAGATCACAGAGATAAATACATTTTAATTAGACATTTTAATTAGATCTTTTAGAGTATTATCCTCACCTTCAAGGATTAAATAAAAGATCCATGTGCAATTTACCCTGAAGAAAGGAATGCTCAGTAGTGTAGGTTTTTGGTTTTTTAATCTGCCACTAGGAGAAATCCACTAACAGTCCCTATTTAAAAACTGCCTTTCTTGTAGGAAGAAAATATCAACCAAAGTTGACTTCCTATCCTAAGAGCTTCAATTAATATAGAAGATGGGCCATCAATTGGCTTTTAAAACCAAATATCATTACATCACTGTCTATTGAGTTCTTTGGGTTGTTGCATTTTCTTTTTACTGTGAAGGTCACTGTAGTCCACTCAAACACAGTCTAAATGCTATAATATAGGTAATTCTTTAGGTAAAAAATAAAGAATTTACAAGTCCAGAGACAATTAGAGAATTCAATGTGTAGGTCAGATGCCTTGCATGCAATCCAACCTAGGTCAATCCCTCATAACTCATATGATCCTGAGGCCTGCCAATAGTGATCCCTAAGAGCGGAGCCACAAATAAGACCTGAGCATAGTGAATTATCATCCACTCCTCCAAACCCTTCCCAACCTCCCCCAAAAAATAGGGTAGAGGAGTATTTACAAGTTCAGTCTCTAGTATTATTGAAGAGGGTTGGATTTAGCTACTCCATTGTCCGCACAATGCTTTCCTTGTCCAACAGACACTAGTTAGAACCATCTCTGACTAAGGAGTCTCCTGAGATCTTGCAGAGCAAATCCTGGTCTAGGTGTCAAGAGTGTGCTTAGTAATGTGGGGCTGGGACACTAATAATGACCCCTTGAGCAAAGCATGTCAAGTTCTCTGGGTCTCAGAATTCTCATCCACCCCAAATGAAGGAGTTGGGTGAAATTAGAGCTCATCTTTTTCAGCTTTAAATTCAGGGACTGTCTCCTCATCCCTCTGATATATATATATATGTGTGTGTGTGTGTGTGTGTGTGTGTGTGTCTGTGTGTCTGTGTGTCTGTGTGTCTGTGTGTGTGTGTAGGTGTGTGTAATATGACTTAGTGACATGACACTTATGATATCACAACTTTGTTTGCAAGGTGCTTCATTCATTGTGAATAAAGGGCAGAACTGGAATTGCCTTCAATTGAAATTAGCCTGATTACCATTTACACTCCTGCATTATGATGGAACTTCCAGGTGTCTTGATAGAAATAAAAGTTTTGGGTTCTGGGCTGGATCGATAGCACAGTGGTAGGGCAGTTACCTTTTTAAACAGCTGATCCAGGACAGACCTAGATTCCCATATGGTCCCCCAAGTCAGGAGCAATTTCTGAGTGCATAGCCAAGAGTAACCCCTGAGCTTCACTGGGTGTGGTCCAAAAACAAACAACAAAAAAATTTGGGCTCAATTCTTTTGTTATTGTTGAAATCATATCTACAGATATTATTCTTTGTTCTCAAGCTTTCTTGAGTAGAATCTTTAATAATATAGCACGATTTTTTTTTTTGGTCTTTGTTAACTAAAGGTATCAACATATCATGTACCCTTATTATGAGTAACAGTGTAAAGAGCTTTTTAAGGACATTCTTAAATATGCCAGTGACAGATTTGTGCCCCAGGGTAACTAATCAAAAATGACAGGAGAGTTTTCTACCTACCAATGAATAAAATAAATCATTATCTCAGTTGACTGATTTATTAGAAAAGCAAGTGAACAAATGAGTAGTAACATCATTTTTTTCCTTCCTATTTTGCCTGGAAATAGCAGGGAGGAACCAAGGCCAACTAATTGGGGTTTTAGGAGTGTGTGTGAATATGTGTGTTAGAATCATATATGTGTGTTTGTGTACATAGTTTACTGAGTTTACTCTTAAACAAGACAGGGTTGGAGACACCAACCAACTTGACTGAAAATCTTCTACTGCCTCCATTAATTTCATCACTAATAACCTGACTGAAAGTATTACCAATAATAGGGACAGTTTATGAGCTCATGTTGCATGTTTCATGTATTATACACTTCGTTCTTACAACAAAGTAGGCTAGCCAAGAAAATGTTGTTAAGAAAAAGAGAATACATTTACACGATCTGCTTCATTTATTGATCATGGAGGTTTGGTTAAAGCCCCATGCATGTAGGTGACCCAAAGTAGTTCAAACCCATGTAGCTCAAGGAGCTCTTTGTGTGTATGTGTGTACACAAACATATATTTGCATATAAACAAAGAGCCTGCAGGGACCAATGTTCCTAAGACCAAAGCCTGCTATCGTGGAGGATGGATCCAATTCTCTTTATTCACCTCTGGTCTGGAAGTGCCTCTGTCTGTCTATCTGTCTATATGTATGTTCTCTTAGGAATATTTCTCTAATGTTTTAAAGAATAGGAGTTAAGATATTTTCTGTTTCACACTCACTGCCATGACACTGTTAAGTTCATCCTTGTTATTTTTTTTTTTTTTTTAGATTTCAGGGTTGGTTACTCTCTTCTTTCACAAAGATTCATAAAATTCCTGCAGTGATGTAGACATTAGGTTCCTACATTTGGGGAGCACACAGATGATTGGTGTCACTGGTGTATAAATAAATTGGCCTCCATGCTGGTATGAAGTAAGGCAGTTTAAAATCAAAGGTTTTGCCTTTGATTTTTAAAAAATAAATTTATTAATTGAATCATTGTGAGATTCAATTACAAAGTTATTCATTATTGAGTTTTAATCATACAGTGTTCAACACCCTTCACCAGTGTACATTTTCAGCCACCAGTGACCTCAGTTTCCTACATGCCCCTCCCCCATCCTCATCCCTGCCTGCCTCTATGGCATTCTCTCTCTCCTCCCCCACCCTTTCTCTCCTCCCTCCCTCCCTCCTTCCCTCCCTCCCTCCCTCCCTTCCTCCCTCCCTCCCTCCCTCCCTCCCTTCCTTCCTTCCTTCCTTCCTTCCTTCCTTCCTTCCTTCCTTCCTTCCTTCCTTCCTTCCTTCCTTCCTTCCTTCCTTCCTTCCTTCCTTCCCTTCCTCCCTCCCTCCCTTCCTTCCTTCCTTTTCTTCTTTTGTTTTTCTTGTAGACACTGTGGTTTGTACTATTGTTAATGAAGAGTTACCATGCAAATCACTTTATCAACCCTTCAGCACCCAGTTCTTGTCCAGAGTGGACATTTCCAACTCTCATGATCATAGTGCTCCCTTCTCCACCCTAAATGTTCTCCCCTACTCTTTGTGGCAAGCTTCTTACCAGTATATGTTTTGATCTCAGATTGGCTAAGAAGCCAGCATTAGCAGAACGTAGTGGCAGAAAGAGAGAATCCCAAAGTTTGGTGTTCATTGACTTGTTTGAATTTGGGTCACTATGGAGGTTGCAAATTCACCTCTGAAGCACCTTTCAGAGAAGGGACTCCCTTACCACCATAGTGAAAGCTTATACCTGATGTGAAAAGTGGGCTTGGTGGCCTTGTTTGTTCCTAGCAAGTAACATCACCAACACAGCAGTCCCTGTGTTGCTCTTTGCCTCTAGGTAGGGGGATGACTGGCATCTTTCATGGAGAGGACTGGAAAAGAGACAATGGCAATATCCGGGATGCGAGATCTCAGAGAGTTGTCATTATGGCTCATTTCCCTTGTACTACACTCTCATTTAGGAAGGGTGGGACTCAGCATCTATGCGTAGGGACCAAATGGCTTCTAGCCTCCAGAGTTTTCATGTTGTGTAAGTTTCTCAACATGAAAAGAACCAGTGGTTCTTTTTCACATTTCTTGTATAGACAATTTTTCCAATGATAGTGATGAATTAGTGTTTGAACCTCTGAGCTTTAAGCTCTGTGACTAATATGTCATACTCATTCATCATTCTCAACCTGATTTTGAGAGGAAAATCTCGCTTAATCTTTTTCTCTTATCTCTTTCTCTCTCAATCTTTCTCCCTCTCCCTCCTTCACCTTCTCTCTCTCTCTCCGTTTCTCTCACAAGAATATGCACACACATCTACCTACCTACTTATCTAATGATATTTGACAGTTGAAAGAACTCATTCTTTACAAATTTTTATGCGCAAATACAGATTTTGCAAAATATTTCTTAACATTCCTTGCTCGATGTCAACAATACAAGGAGTGTATATTCATTAAAATTTTTGTATCTTATCAGGATGATAATTTTCAGAGGCTGAAATTTTAAGGTATTTATTTGTTATTATTTTGTGAGCTTAATAAATTTTGTACTCACATAGTAATTGTTTTTTTTAATTCCCTAATATTTCTCTTTAAGTTAAAATTTTGGTAGTATATCTGTGTATATATACATTAAACTTTAAGTATAGTTCAAGCTAGCAAAACACTAGTAAAAAACTAAGAGGACTACTTGCTTTATAGTTATTTCTTTAAGATTTGTGTTAGCAAGATGTTGATGAAGATGAGGTGCTCTTATTTGTATTTAATAATTTACTTATTATTAATTACTTTATTTAAACACCATGGTTCATAATATAGTTGGGTTTCTTCACCAGTGCACATTTCCTGCCACCAAAGTCCCAGTTTCCCTCATGACTTTCCCCCTGCCTGCCTCTGGGGCAAATATTTTTCTTTTCTCTTTCTTTCTTTCTCAATTCATCTCTTTTGTCCCCTTTTAGACAATGTGGTTTGTAATATTGTTACTAAGGGGCATCATGCTTATCACTTTATTTCCTTTCAGCACCCCATTTTTGTTCAGAGTGATTATTTTCAACTATCATTGTCATAGTGGCCCCTTATCTGCCCTCACTGTTCTCTTCTGCTATTTGTGGGAAACTTCCTACCATGGACTGTTCCTTCTGGTCCTCAACTCTATTGTCTCTGGATATTATTACAATACTATCATCTTTTTATATGCTGCATTGAATGTGATAATTCTATATCTGTCCCTTTGTGGAAAGACTTTTAAATCAATGACCTTGACACTAACATTGAAGTCTCCATATATTTATTTAACTTATTTTAATAAATTTATTTAAAATTGTATAAGTTATTTTTTAATATAAAATCTTTATTTAAACACCATGATTACAAACATGATTGTAGTTGGGTTTCAGTCATAAGCAGCGCACCCCTCTTCACCAGTGCAACATTCTCATCACCAATGCCCCCTGCCCTTCCCAATCCTGCCTGTATTCGAGACAGGCATTTTACTTCTCTCACTCATTAAGATAGTCATGGGGCCGGGTAGGTGGCACTGGAGGTAAGGTGTCTGCCTTGCAAGCGCTAGCCAAGGATCAGGACCGCGGTTCGATCCCCCGACGTCCCATATGGTCCCCCCAAGCCAGGGGCGATTTCTGAGCACATAGCCAGGAGTAACCCCTGAGCGTCAAACGGGTGTGGCCCAAAAACCAAAAAAAAAAAAAACCAAAAAAAAAAAAAAAAAAAAAAAGATAGTCATGATATTTGTTAGTGTAGTTATTTCCCTAACAGCACTCACTACTCTTTGTGGTGAGCTTCATATTGTGAGCCGGTGTAAGTTATTTATATTACAGTCATTTTTATAATTATTTATTTTTATTTATCATTATTTATTTATGATTTTTTGTTTATTTATTTAATAACTTTACTTATTAAATAAATTACATTTATTTAAAGTAGGATAAGTTGGGGAGGTTGTGTCAGGAGGATTAATGTGTATTATTCCATATTCTAGCAAAGATGATTGTAGCAAGGCTTTTCTAGGCCTTTGGCATAGCCATGCTTATAGCCACACTTATGGCTATGTTATAGTTACCCAGTACTGGAAATTAGGTAGTTAAAAGTGAGGTCAATTGATGAAATTGACTTATACTATCATTAAATGAAATCAATTCCAGGACTGGGGATGTGACTCAGTAGCAAAGTGCATACCTTTTCTGTATCAGATCTGGCTCAGTCCCTGGGACTGCAAATAAACTAAAGGACATAAATTCCGCATTTATGTTTTAGTATCAGTACCCACTACTCTTCGGTTCAAACAGGAAGAAGGTTACAGAGTTGGTTTTGTGCCAATTTTATGGAATTTGAGAAAAGAGAAAAATGGCTGGCAATGGGGAGTATTGAAATTCAACTGAGAAATCCTGGACATTTTAACAAGAAACTTTTTGGTGATCCAGTGTCCATGGTGAGGTGTTGGTGGTTCAATTTCCAAGGCACCTCTTGCTTACTCCCCAACACACCTCTTCTCCTCTGTGCTTTCATCGGAGAGAACCTTGTGTTTTCAGGGAAGCTTGGGTGAGGGTGACTCCCCTGAAACACTTCTGAGCCCCAAATACTTATCTTTAAATCCTGCTTTCCAACTCTTCTCTCCTAAAGGTAGATAGATGGGAATTTATAATGTTTCAAGGAGTTGAAAAGTGGTAATTCAGCCCAAATTGTTGCCTCAAAGCCTAAATTTACTGAGTATATGAAAAGGAGATGGAATGGAGCAACTATCTGCCTTAGTCTTTTGTTGTTACTCTAGGAAAATACCATAATGAGGGAGCCTGAACAACAAGGCTTTATTAACCATACAACTATGGCCAAATTCAATGTTTTTGATGAACTCTCCACTCAGTGTCTTGCTTCATAATTATATGGCCTTTTCTTGATATATGCACATGAGAAGAAAGGAATTTGATGTTTCATCCTCTTTGGAAAAGTATATCACCCTCATTTTGAGAGTCCCATTTTCTGGCTCAAATTTTCCACTGGCAAATGTTATCATACCAGCATGAAGACTTGCACATAGGGATGAGTCTGATGGAGATAACAGCAGTGGTAGCCAGTGAGTCATTCTATGATTAAGAGTCTTCTGGAAATAATCAGTGTGGGCAAGAAGGTTTGTCTTTAAGGATTACTAAAAAACAGCTTGAACTCCTATTTGAGTTTCATTGCTCAAGTTTCTTGGGTTGGACAAGTGGTTAAACCTTGGTCTCAGCTTCTGCCACCAATTTCCATGAAATTGTTTTCTAATAGGTTTTTATTTGTGATCTGTCAAGTTGAAATGAAAAATCATACATGTAAAAGCATCTAGCATGGTGCTTGGCATAACACTAATCTTTCATGATAATTTAGTTAAAATTTTTTTTAAAACCTATTGAACAAAAGTTGAAACTGGCAACTCAAAATATTGAAAATATTTTATCAGGGGTTTGGGTGGTTAATAGCGAAATTTGTATTTGAACATGAAGTCTGCAAGTCTCTGTTCATTGAAACGTACAGTGTGTCTATATTGAAAATTATTGTGTGTGCATATATGCAGTCATGTGACTATATGATCATATGTAATTTGATGGTCTTTTCTGTCATTTTGTTGGATGTTTAGTGTATTTGCTGTTACCTTTTGAGAATTTAAACTAATACACCACTTCAAAATTTGGGGTGTGCTTTACTTACATAACAGTGTGCTATTATTCCAAACAAAAATACTTAAAACTGCTTTAAAAGTAATTCCCTAATAAAAAATATTCTGTTGCATATCAATAAGGGAATGCTCCCATGGACTATTACTTGCAAAAATGATTTACTAAAAATAAAAAACGCTTTCCTCTCCCCTCTCATTTTCTTTCTCCCTCTCCATTTTTTCAAGCTTTAAAATGTAAAGTCCCACAAATCACCATATTAAAATTATAGCATCATTAAATGTGGAAGATATTCTAAAAAATTTAGTGTTTACATTTTGTAGAAATCATGACTGCTTTTTCCCATCATAATTAGTGGATAAATGAAAAAATTAAATATAAGGCTATTGCTTTGAACTTAAGTACCCAGACAAATCCATTTTTAGGCTTATATTGAGTTATTCTTCAGACAGTTATGTGCGTAGGAAAAGTGAACTTCCCTCTGAGACCAGCATGACCATAGACAGGCAGGACAAGTGGCAACAGAGCTTTGAAAAATCAGTTTTCTAACACCTGAGCTAGAGGGGAATCAATCCTCACTCCTACATTTCTACAATCATGGGCTTCAGGATTTGCCATAAGCACTTGTTCTAAAGGTTCTTGTCACAATGCAGAATATCTAAAGAGAGAATCTCTAATTGCACATTCTAGAGGACAACATGAGTGAAATGGGGAAAAAAGAAAAGGGGGGGTTCTCATTGTTCCATAGAATATAAGTTTCAAAAAAGAGGAACAATTCTGAATGCTCATGGAGAATAAAATTAGACATACTTATCACTCACGACTTGTAATGTTGATGAATACTTAGGTACACCCATGGTGTTGAATGTCTTTGTGGAAACTTTTAGCTCACAATGTACAAAGATTTTGGGTGCTATTGCTGCAAGTTGGTCAGTTTTATATATTTAAAAAAGGGCTCCTCAGAATATATTCTTAGGAAGTGCCTTTAAACGTTAATAAATGATCTTATATCTGAACTTCCAAAGGAAATCGATAGAAAAAAAATAGCATTGTGCAATGAGTGACTTTACCCCGGAGTCCATCCTTCCCTGTGACACTTGCTGGGAATGAGCCTGTCCCAGATTCTAATTGGTTTGGGGATCAATGGGAATGGATGTGCCTTACCATGTAGATTCACTTTTTGTTATTGACTTTCAATTAATAACAATGTCTTGCATTTATAGAGTTACCATCTCTGAGGAAAACCAAGTTTGATGAATTCTAATTTGTCTTCATACAATCCTGCTGAGTGTAGAGATTAGGTGTTCCAACTGCATTTTAAAGAGGAAAAATAGAACTAGAATAATTCAATCATGGGCCATAGAGATTTCAGGAAGCTTCTAATAGAATCATCAATTGCAATCTGCTACTATTGGCTCCCAATTTTGTCTGTTTCCCCAAATTACTCGGTTGGTTAGGTCAATCCTGATTTATTTCTTTGTAAAAACATTATTTGAAATGCTATCATTGAGATTAATTAAAATTTCACATTACTCAGGTGGCATATATTATTAGTCATATGACTCTTTCATTGACTAAACTGCAAACATTTGGGCAAGTATCACCCAATGGTGCTCAGGGCTTACTCTTGGCCTTGTTGCTTAAGGATCACTCTGGTGGTTCTTTGGTGACCATCTGTGATGCCAGGAAAAAAACTGGTTTGACTATTGCAAGGAAAATGCCCTTCTTCTTGTACTAACTCTCAGCCTAAGCCCTAAACATTTTTAGTGACCGTTGATCATATATTTGGGATGCAGTTGAGAATGTGTGTCAGAAATTTTCCAGATATGGCAAGAGACGCAGGACTGGATATCTCATCTTTTAAATGGTATTGCTGGAAAAAAATAATTTCTCCTCCCCAAACTATGCCTAAACCTTTATCTTTTGTACCTGTGGAGAAGTTACTTCCACTCACAACCACACAATTCTCGGATCTTAAAAATGTGGAAGACTGATTTTTCCTCTTTCAAAAATGCAATTCTAGTCTAGCTTCTGACTTCTCCTATTTAAAAATATAGGGCAACCTCCTTATTTATCTCTCTACATGGATTGTCTATTTCATACCTCAGTCTCCTGTTGTTGGAACATCCACCCCACCCTTTAAAATGTGACATGAGATAACAATTGAAAGCTCACTCAGAAGTCTTTGCCCACCTTCTTTCTTTTATCCCCTCTGTACTATCATAAATTTGGTGGTCCAAGCCAAAGGCAAATATTATCCTCAATGGAGAAAAAGTAAAAGCCTTTTTCTCTAAAATCTAGTACAAGACAAGGCTATCCTCTCTCACCACTCCTATTCAACATAGTACTGGAAGTACTTGCTATAGTGATTAGACAAGAAAAAAATATTAAGGAATCCAGATAGGAAAGGAAGAAGTCAAGCTCTCGCTGTTTGCAGATGACATGATAATCTATTTAGAAAACCCTAAACACTCTACCAAAAAGCTTCTAGAAACAATAGATTTATATAGCAATATGGCAGGCTACAAATTAACACACAAAAATCAATGGCCTCTTTATACACCAATAATGATAGGAAAGAAATGGACATTAAGAAAACAACCCCATTCACATTAATGTCACACAAACTCTTTGAGTCAACTTGACTAAAGACGTGAAGGACCTATACAACAAAAAAACTATAAAAACCTGCTCCAAGAAATAAGAGAGGACATGTGGAAATGGAAATATATACCCTGGAAGGATTAACGTCATTAAAATGGCAATATTCCCCAAAGCATTGCATAGATTTAATGCAATCCCTTTAAAAATACCCATGACATTTCTTCAAAGAAGTGGTTCTAACACTTTTGAAATTCATTTGGAACAATAAACACCCTTGAATAGCTAAAGCAATCCTTCGGAAAAGGAATTTGGGAGGCATTACTTTCCCCAATTTTAAACTGTATTACAAAGCACTAGTTATCAAAATAGCATGGTATTAGAATAAAGACAGACCCTCAGATTAGTAGAATAGGCTTGAGTACTCAGAAAATGTTCCCAGACATACAATCACCTAGCTTTTGATAAAGGATAAAGAAATCCTAAATGGAGCAAGGAAAGCCTCTTCAACAAGTAGTGTTGGCACAACTGGTTGGCCACTTGCAAAAAAAGTGAACTCAGGCCCCGAGCTTACACCATGTATGTAGGTAAAATCCAAATGGATTAAAGACCTTGATATCAGACCTAAAACAATGAGGTATATAAAACAACACATAGGTAAACCATTCCATGACATTGAGACTAAAAGCATCTCTAAGGAGTAAATAGCACTCTCCAAACAATTGGATGCAGAGATAAACAGATGGGAATATATCAAGCTGAGAAGCTTCTGCAACTCAAAGGAAATAGTGCCCAGGATACAAAAACCACCCACTGAATGGGAGAAACTGTCCACCCAATACCCATCAGATAAGGGCCTAATATCCAAAATATACAAGGCACTGACAGAACTTTACAAGGAAAAAAAATTTAATCCCATTACAAAATGGGGAGAAGTAATGAACAGACACTTTGTCAAGAAGAAATACAAATGGCCAAAGGGCACATTGAAAAAGCCTCCACATCACTAATCATCAGGAAGATGCAAATCAAAACAACTATTAGGTACCATCTCATGTTACAGAGATTGGCGCACATCACAAAGAATGTGAACAAGCAGTACTGATGGGAATGTGGAGAGAAAGAAACTCATATTCACTGCTGGTGGGATTGACATCTAGTCCAACCTTTATGGAAAGTGATATGGAGATTTCTCCCAAAACTGGAAATTGAGCTCTCATAAGATCCAGCTATGCCACTCCTAGGGATATACCCTAGGAACACAAAAATACAATATAAAAGTCCTTTTCTCACACCTATATCATTGAGGCACTATTTACAATAGCCAGACTTTGAAAACAACCAAGATGCCCTTCAACAGATGAATGACTAAAGAAACTGTGGTACATATACACAATGGAATATTATGCAGCTGTCAGTAGAGATGAAGTCATGAAATTTTCCTATACATGGATGTACATGGAATCTATTATGCTGAGTGAAAAAGTCCAGAGGGAGAGAGATAGATGCAGAATAGTTGCACTCATCTACGGGTTTTAAGAAAAATAAAAGATATTTTTGCAATAATTTTCAGAGATGAAAGAGAGGAGGGCTGGAAGGTCCAGCTCACAACGTGAAGTTCACCACAAAGAATGATGAGTGCCATTAGATAAATAACTACATTGAGAAATATCATAACAATGTGAATGAATAAGGAAGTAGAAAGCCCATTTTGAGTACAGCAGGGGGTGTGGAGAAAAGAGATTTGGGACATTGGTGATGGGAATGCTGCACTGGTGAAGGGGGGTGTTCTTTACATGACTGAAATCCAACTACAATCATATGTGTAATCAAGAAGTTTAAATAAATATATAAAAAAATAAATTTGGTGGTCATGCTTTCATGAAATCCCAAGAATTTCTACCATATATAGCTATATCCATTAATATGCCATGTATTTTATTTTTTAAAAATTGTTATAGTTTATATTACAAAGTTATAATAGTCTTACTATGTATTTTTGTTTGCTTGCTTTGGGGTCACACTCAGCACTGCTTGGGGTTTATTCCTGGCTCTATGCTCAAGGATCACTCTTGATGGGAGTTTGGGGACCATATGGAATGCTGGGATAGAACCTGGATTGTCTGCATAAAATGCAAGTGCCCTTACCTACTGTGCTATCACTTAAGCTTCAGTATGTCTGGTTTTAATTACCTTGTTACCATATCTCACTACCACCCAAGCCCCAGCACCATATCTGTATTTTCCATTCAGTTTACCTCTGTTTCTGCATCTTTGTTACCTTCATCCCCACAATCTATTGTGTGGTATCTTTTTAATTCTCAATTATTTCTTTCCAAAACTTTTACCTTTTTAATGTGACTTTTGTTGGGTTGTTATGATCACACTCCCTGCTGTGTTCAAAGCTATGCACTCAGAAGAGAAACCTTGAAGGGCTCAGGAGACTATACATGGTACTCAGAGTAGGATAAGACCACTTGGGCCACATGCAAAGGACATGCCTTACTCCATGTAGGATGTCTTTTGGCTCTATTCCTTAACTTTATTGTGGTAACAAGAGAAAGTTTACAAGGCTGTCTATGTCTTAAGTAAACACTGCCAAACCTCTTCAAATATGCATTACTTTAATTGACCCTCCCCTCAGTGCCAGTTTCTCTTCATCACTTCTAACAATTTTCTTCTTTTCCTCCTCCCACTTTGGTAGGCCCAGTTCTGTGGTCAGTCCAAGGATTTATTTCCCTTTGCCTTTCCCCTGCTTTATTTTATTATGTCACATCCTGCCACATTTTAAGTAAAATCACCACTTGGTGCATGTTTTTCCCCTGACATTTTTCTCTTAGAAAATTTCTTTTAGTTCCATCCTTCTTGTCTCAAAAGAAAATTTTAAGAAAATCTTAACTTTTCTCTTGGCTGAGTTGCTTCTTCTACTGTGTATGTAGATCACAGCTTATTCTTTTCATTCTCTCTCTCTATCTCTCTCTCTCTCTTTCTCCTCTCTCTCTGTCACACCTAGCAGTGTTCTACGGTTACTCCTGGCTATGTGCTCAGAAATCACTCCTGGCAGGCTTGATGGACCGTATAGAATGTCAGGGATAAACCTGGGTAAGCCACATGCAAGGCAAAACTTTCTGTGCTGTTGCTTCAATCCTAAACCACAACTTCTTTACCCATGAATCTGTTGGGGTGCCCTTGATCATTGGCTGATCCTGACTATTGTTCATTGCAGTGAATAATGAAGTTCTTATGTTTTTTCAAATTTGTGTTCTTCCAGTCAACATTAGGATCCACTTTTACTTCATTATTACAGTTACTTTTAAATGCAAACACTAGTTTATTCATTGTCTCCAGGTTGAATGAGAGATTGTGATTTTTTTCCTTGAATACATACAATTATGCAATGAGTTGGGATGTTGTTTTTGGTTTGGGGTCACAGCCTGTAGTGTTCAGGGCTTACAGTTTTGCTCCAGGATTACTCCTGGAAGTTATCAGGGAAATATATGTGGTACCAGGGATCCAACCCAAGTTGGCAAGAAAAATGCCTTATCTGCT
Organism: Suncus etruscus; assembly: GCF_024139225.1. Classification (NCBI taxonomy): domain Eukaryota; kingdom Metazoa; phylum Chordata; class Mammalia; order Eulipotyphla; family Soricidae; genus Suncus; species Suncus etruscus. Next base: position 84,118,649 of record NC_064849.1, read on the forward strand.
GGACTTTCTCTAGCCCTGCAATTACCATACTTTTTGGGTCATACACTCAAGGCTCAAAGTTCTAGGGAGTAAGATCTTTTTATTTTAATGTTTATCATTTAAAAGTTGCTGTACCCATTGACATACTCTTATTAAGATATCATGGTTCATCTTAAAAGAAAAAAAGACTTTATTGCCCTCAACACTATTTTGTTTGTTTGTTTGTTTGTTTGTTTGGGGGCTATATCCAGTGATGTTTGAGGCTTCCTCCTGACTCTAAACCAGTGCTTCTCAAATAGTGGGATGTGCCTCCCAGGGGGGACGCGAGGCTTTATAAAGGGGGGTGCGTTTGACCTCAGCAAGCACTGTCATAACAAGCTAAGTCTCGTGTTTATGTCTCTGTATATCTCTGGAGCTGAGAGTTGCTGTATCCTGCTTCAAACCCCGCTTTGAAAGCTATGCATTGCAGAACACGCTCATTGTAGCCACTAATCCAGACATCACCTCTGATTAAAAAAAAATCAGCTCAAATTATTTTATATATTTTTGTTTTGGAGGTTTGTTTTGTTTTGGAGGTTAAAGTCTTTTTTAAATAAAGACTTTTAATACAGTCACACGGGGGGTGCGAAAAATGTTTTCTTCTTATTAGGGACCATGACAGAAAATAATTGAGAAACACTGCTCTAAACTCCAAGCTGTGGGGACCATTTGGAATGCAGGGAAGTCAAACCCAGCTTGGCTGCATGGAAAACAAGTGCCCTCCTCTGCACTATCATTCTGACCCCTTACTATTATTTTTTAAATGGGCTTCCAACCTTCTGAAAGGGTAGAGCTCCTCATTGCTTCTCTTTCTAAGTGAATCCCCTGCTCTAGGGGATTTCTTTCTTTCTTCTTTTTTTTTGGGGGGGGTGACACATCACAAATTTAAAAGGTTTGGACTACATACAATAGAATAATTGTGTGAAAGTGCAAGGTGTAGTGGTATCTGGGAAGAAGATAGAAATCACACCATGCACTAGATTTACTATGTGATATATGGACAGCAGTGTATGATATTGAAGTACTTGTGTTTATTTTCCCAAGACTCTCTCTCTCTTTCTGAAATGTAAGCTTTCTATTCATGATAGAGCATGAAGTGCAAAGAACTCTGGAACCAGCTGTCTGCACTGGAAGCCTTCTTCACTATTGCTAGCAGTCTGATTCTGAGCAGAGTCCTTGTTTGTCCAAGGGAGGGTTACTTAATTCATGAGACTGTTGAGTCAAAGAAATAGATATCTGACACAAAGCTCTTCAGCAACTGTTCAATCATTTATGTTGTTGATTGTTTAGGAAGGGATACTTTAACAAAAGATATCTCTTTCTACTGTGCACCAGGCATGTTTTTAGGAAATGACAATATGGTGGCCACTTTAATATTTATTTCCCAATTTAAATTGCCACTTGGGCCCAGCATCCTCTCCCATTATCTGGCTCCTTGTGACACTGAAGAAATATATAATAAGAGTGCATGAATGAATAAATGAACCACATGATCTTCTTAGGGCAATGCAGAGTCCCACATATGTTCTGAGACTTGGTGATGGCTAAGTTAATTCTACCTATGATAGCATTCTCTGTTTATTAGTAGTTTTTCTCTTTTATTATAATAAAATTGTTGCATAATGGTCTATGCCACTATTCCTATAAGCTAAGAAAAGCTTGCCATTAACATAACATCTGAGTGGTCAGAGTACCTTATATCTTTATGATGATGAGTCATAGAGAACTATTTCTTTAATATCTTGCTAATATATTCAATAACATTTCTCTCTTGATTATGACCAGTATTTTTTTTTCCTATTCTTCCCCATTGTAATTTTTAGGTCTCATTGTCCACGAAGGAGCTGCAGTTTACAGAGTGTTTAAGCGTTGGCGAGCTGTTAACTTACACTGGGATGTTCAAAACTATGACAAAGCCACAGATATTGAAGAGAGCAGCCGGGGAGAATCTTCCACCAGTCGGACTTTATGGTTGCCATTGACAGCTCTGCGGAATAGGAACTTGGTGCACCCAACACAATTAAGCTCCCCAAGGTTCCAGTGTGGTTATGTGCTGTTGCATCTGTTCAATCGGATGAGGACCCATGAAGACTTGTCGGAAGACAACAGCTCTGGGGAAGTGGTTATGCGAGTGACTTCAGTGTAAGGATTTACCTTGCACATGTTGGATTGTAATTGCAATGAATGGTGACACGGTTAGCACTTCGGGAAAAAATACAACACATACATATACATCTATGAACTTTTTAAAATTTATGCTTTTTATATGAACACTTGAATTGCAAATACATTTTTCTGAAGAAAAGAGGCCTCTTGTTCTTTGCTTTCTGCTTTATCACATCTTTTATAAGTTGATACTTGAACTCATTATACATATCATTTTATTCACCTTGGTTTAAAAAAATGATCAAAGTTATCCTTAAGGCCCAAATTATTTTTTCTTGCTTGTTTTAAATATATTTTGATCAAACTTTTTGCTCCCTGTGTAGTTTTTTTAGACATTCTGTGAAAGGAGGGGAGGGGAAATTTAGAAGTAGAGGGAAAGACCTTGGCATGCCTGAGTACCTAGAATTTGTGAGAATTTTCCTCACTAAACTTTCTCCTGCCTTCTGCCAAACTTAATTATGACTTTTTAATTTTGTAATAAAAGAAACCCATCAGTAAAAGAGATGGTTTGTTTTCTCACTTCTGAACCAGGATGAAAGTTTATGTAAATATGATTTGAGAGAGAAATATAGTTGCACCCCAATTTATATTATTAGAGGGAACCTCTTACACAAAACTCAAAATGCTCTCCAATAGGTTTCGTTCTTGTCCATATTATAAACAGTTCTACCTCAAAATTTCAGAGATGCCTCACAATTTTATAGGTTAATTGTTGGTGCCTTTATTTAAATAAGCACATTTTAAATTACATTTTAGCTTTATAAAAGCTTCTACTTACTTCATTTCAACATTAATTCTATTGCTTGGTCTAATGAAGTCTTGAGAAATAGATTCCCCAGCAGTGAAGAATGTGTCTCTTTCATGATGTAAGTACTTTTAAATGAAAAGAACAAAAGAAAAATGAGACTTTTGACTCCCCAGGAGAAGGTTGTTAAGTGGTGGTACCTGGGGACTTTCCAATCTTTTCATCCTCCTAATGGAAGTAATGAGCACATTTTAATGGGCAGTGAGAATAGATGAGGAAGCGGGTTACCTGATTTGCCTTAGAAACATGGGTTGAACATGGAAGCTATTTGAAGATGATGGCTATACTTAAGCCTGTGACCACCACCTCCCCACAAATGCCCATTTTCTAAAAATAAATGCTTAATAGTAGAAAAATGAGTGTCTATACCTACATAGTGCATTCTATCAGTCCTCCAAATAATATTTTCCCAGTTGAAAAACTGTCACCAGTGAATTGAGAATGTGGCAATTTGCAGAAACATGAAAAGTGAATCACAAAGCCAAGAAGGAAGGAAAATGTTTAGGGACTGATATAGCAAGTGAAAGTGTAAAACCTTCTTGTCTCAGACAGTTTCTGGTTTGAATCCCAAATTGGAAGTTCTCAGTCCTGGGAGAGTTGCCAAGAGATAGAAGTGGGTGCTTTGCACCTGGCCTCTGTCTCTTAAAGTCTTGCTCCCTGAGATGGGAGGAGATCATTTTATAGAAATATTAGGCATTGACAGTCTCCTTTCAACGTAGCTCATCATTACTTGTGCTTTACAGATGTTGATCCTTGCCCTGGACAGTTTAGTCTCTTTAGAAAAGTCAAGTGCTGCATTTTATGGAGAATAATTTTTGGGACTAGTGTTTAAACCACTGTGTTAAAAATGTTGGTAAGAAAGCTTTAGCTGCCTACTAAATGGGCCCTGTTCTAGTATTTAGCAGGATCTGGCCTTATAATTACTGCATATTTTTGTATTTATAACAACTCATGCAAAACAAAGGAAGAATGAGGAGCCCTCTTCCTAAGTCCTGTGGGTAGGGTGTTCAAAGTGAACATGGTGTGGTGAACAGTCAGCTGCAAGGAATACACACCCCCAATATGTTCCTCTCTAGCCTTTGACCTTGGGATATTGTCTCTCTGTGCAATGCTGACTTTCATTTTTATCTAGATTACCTCCACAAATGCTTGTGTCTATACAGGACCCAAGTCAAGGCTGGGATAAGAATCTACAGAATTTTCATCCAACCAAATGTGTCATCCATGAAAGGAATACAAAGAAACACAATAGGAACACACTTAGGTGGGAATGGGAGTAGATGAAAAGAACTGAATTTACTATGAGAAAGCAATTAAAATGTAATATGCAATATGAGTTATGATAGAAACAATTATTGTTCAACTGTGAATGCTGTAATTCATAATCAGGTTGCTTTAAATTTCAAAGAAACAAAAAGAAAAGACCTTGGAATTGTTTTAAAGTGATTATTTTCCATGTTTCTTCAATCTTGTTCAAATTTAGGCCCCTTGTGTGGTCTGCTTCTATTCTCCTCTAAATTTTGAGGTGCAAATATTTTTGATACACCACTGTGGGCAACAGGGCAATGCACAGTTTTCAGGAATATTGTGGGAATGTCTTTAACCATATCTGGTATGTTGGACACATATCTCATAGCAGTGAAAGGGTGAAGTAATGGTCAGTGTGCCCAAGACAGCTAGAAAAGATGTCACCAAAGAGTCTACAGCATTTGAGACCTGCAACTCAGTTTGCCAGTTGGGGAAGAGGAGCTTTTTGGGAATTGCTCAGGGTTCAGGAAAGATGTGTTCTAGCTACAGTGAGAGATTTCATTTGAGAGGGCATGGCCTAAACCTAAAGAATTGACCTAATCTCACACTCAGAATCCCCATCTATAAAGTGGTTTTCAAGTGGCAGATATAATTAAGTTAGGGAGGACATTTTTTGGGGAAAGATCAACTGCCCCCTCCTTATACTTGTAATTCCTACTTCTCATTCTCCAGATGGAGGCTAAAATGTAGTGAATTGTAATCATATCTATGATGTCTGAAGAAATCCTACTAAAAATAATAGTAAGTACTTAATACAGATGTTGTTGCTATAAATACAATGGAATGAATGGATATGCTACTTTCTCTCCTCTTGCAGGAGGCAACTGAACCCACAAGTCTGAAGAAGGAAATGCATTGCAGACCTAGAAGTTGGCTTCTTTATGTTTGAAAGTGCTTCAAACATGGGGCCAGAGCAGTAGCACAACTGGGAGGGCATTTGCCTTGCAGGCAACCAATGACCATTCGATCTCTGGCACCCCATAAGGGCCCATGAACACTGCCAGGGATGATCTCTGAGCGCAGAGCCAGTAATAATTCCTGAGCAATGCCATGTGTGGCCCCAAAACTCTTCCCCAAAAAAGTGCCCCAAACATGTTCTAAAGTAAATAAGCTTCCTAAATATTTAAAAAGTCATTAGTCTTGGAGTAGAGAGATAATACATCAAGAAAGGTACTTGCTTTGCTCATAGATGGCTGGGTTTAAACCATAAAATTCCTCAGTCAGGATCACTGACAGGAGTGGTGCCTGAGTGAGATCACAGCTGGTTGTGAGCCCTAAAAAAGAAAAAAAATTGACAGTTTTGCTTGATTGCGTTTGTGTTTATTGCTTCCTATGCCTTACTCAGGAGGCCCAAGAGTTCCTTCAACTGATTTGGGGCCAATATTCAATATTAGGGAAATGAGGATGTGGTGCAGCTTGAGCAACTTATATCATAAGTGGTTAAAGATATTAAGAAGATATTTTAAGCAATTAGTCACCCCTCGTTTAGCCATTCAGAAAAAACGTATTTCCATCATGAGAATATTTATAGAGAATTATGGCTTGTGCCATTGTTTATAGCATAGATCAAAGTTCTGGGTCCTGGAAAAACAGAAAGGATAATTCTCTTCTTAGAGGTGCCATTAACACACAATATGTTCATTAATAAATTTAACAAAGATGATATTTGTTTTAAGGAATATTTTCCTTAGAAAATAGAGAAGATGGTGAGCCTGAGATAATAAAAATAATATATAATTTTCTGTAAAATATTGGATGTTTATTTTTAACACATATAAGCCTTACCCCAAGTATTTTATGTTGTTTTTTTTTTAAAACAAGTTTGCAGTGACTAAATTTCATTGCAACTCCTTCTTGAGAAAAATGAATTTATATTCAAGGGAATATTATATATTTCTAGTACTATACTTTGTAAAAAAAAAAGATTTTCTAGAAAAGTCATAACAGGGAATAGATCCTCATTTGGGAGGTGGAGAGTATGATCTGCATGTTTCTAAATCCTGTGTTACTGGATTTCCTTATGCCCCATGTATGTTCCTGGAACAGAAAAGGAGCACCAGCTGCAGGTGGGCCAGAAAAACCCTGGGGGAAAATGCCCTATACAGGCATTTGGCTCTGCATCACAGCTCCACAGAGCCTTGGGGACACAGACCTCTTCTCCAAAAGCTGCAGTGACAAGAACATATAGATGGAGACTGGAAATGGAGTCCCATGTGACTCATGGAAAAATAAATAAAGAAGAAAAAAGAACCAATGCATCAATTTCAGAGGCCTGAAAAGAACAGTCATTGTCTATCACCATTCCTTCTCCAGTGAGTTTTGTTAGATGCAACTATAAAGACACTGACTGACTCATCGCATCTTCATGTATGAAACCAGGCTTTGGTAAACAAGGTAGAATACTTGGGAAGGGCTATGGGCATTTGTGTGTAAATGAAATCTAAAAACCAGAGGCCTGAGTGTTTTGGAAATAGCCAAAGTGAAGCTATTTACAAGATTCTGATTTAATGTATTGGATTATAATTAATTTTCTCACTGCATATATAAAGTTGGTTTAAGTCATTGAGTAATTAAGTTCTCACTATATTTCCTTCCTCATAAATCTTCTCTGCTGCAACAGCACCTATATAATAAATATGTAAATTCCCCATGCATGATACTGGTGATCCACAAGTGAAATTAGCCCAATAGAAACATAGTAGTCTTCCCATCCAGGGGAAGGGTGATAGCTAGTCTAGAAAGTCTGAGTTGGTCAGTGTCAATGTCGAAAGAGAGATTGGTTCAGAAGATAACAGAAGTTCATAAATGGAGAGTAAGTTCTCAGACTGTCAGCTGAATAGGCTTGGAGTATACCAGAAGACAATGTTTAAACACTCAGGCCCTAATTATTCTCTCAAAAGAAGATGCATTTGCTCTAGAAATTTGTAGCTTACTGAAATCATGTTTTGAACAACTCATGAAGTCAGACTCCATTTCTATGTAATCTAGTTCTTTGGCTGGGTTCAGCTCTCCATTTCTTGGTGTCTAGTGGTACCAAGAGTAAAAACAGTCATGTAACTATATTGCTAGGGGCTGAGTGGTTGGAAGACTTCTTCCCTTATCCTGGTGCTTCTTTTTCCCTCAGGGTGGTCTGATCTGGGTGAAAATGGCTCTTCTGAGTCAAAGAGGAGCCCACTTCCTGTCTTTCTGTCTGCCTCAGTTTTTTGGGACTGTATAACTAAAGAGCCCAGTCACTGGGTGAATAAAAGACCCTGTTCCTCATCTTGGAGCTTCTCTTTGACTCAGGATTCACTGAGTTGGGATGAAAATGAGTCAAAGAGAAGCAGCTGCCTTTCTTTCTGTCCAGTTTCTTCATAATCTCATTTCTAATAATGTAGGAACATATGTATGTCCTCCACAACATAAACATAGTGCCTAGAGAGAAGACTGAGTGTGTTTGTATGTGTTTATATGTAGTATGAATAAGCAGAGAGATGTGGCATGTAAGAAGGACCAGAAAATACAAACAATTCATATTTCCACATTATTTATTAACACCTCTCTTCGTCTGGCTTCCTCTCTAAGAGAGATCAAGGAATTCCTAAGCAAATCATGAAACAAGCAAAAATGAGTTGGAGGTCTTCACTTTCCTATTGCTGTTAAAATAAATTAACACAAGCTCCAAATGGTTCCAAACAATCCAACTTTATTAGAATATATTTTGAGAGATCTGTAGTCCTGCATAAAACCAAAAGAGTCAAAATTCAGCCTTTCATGGCTGTTTACCTTCTGCCATCTTCCAAGCCCATCACTCCAGACTGAGGATCCCTGCTTCATCACTCTGGCTATGACTATCTCCTTATAAGGACACCTGTGCTTAAGTTTAGTCCCCCTGAGAAATAATGGTTCTATTTTAAAGAACCCAAGTTTAATCACATCTGCTAGGTCCTTTTTAAGAGACAAGGAAATTGCATATGCAGAATAAATATATCATTGTAGAGCCATTGATGTACATCTAGTATACACAATATCAGTTTATTCTCCTAGGCAAGCATATTATTTTTTTGTTTTTCCATGTTTGCTAAGGCTCCTTAGGTTCTCAGTGGGCATGAATATTACTGAGCGCACACTTCTCTGTGGATGGCAGATTTGTTTCCAGTGATGTCTTCAAATGATTTGAAGGTAAAACTTAAAAGCATGTAGGGTCTAGGTGACCAGCTACGTAGGATTGGCAGTGCTCTGAGTTCTATCCAGTTCTAAGCCCTACGGACTTGTACTGGTGCTCCCTAACTAAGAAGATAAAAGTTTCTAGAGTTCTGCCTTCAGAAGTCTTGCTGAAGTAGTTAATGTTTGCCTGCTCAGACCTAACAAGGAGCATCATAGAGGACCAGCTTCTGTGGCAGAGAGCTCCTTTGCCCACGGACAACTACACAGCCCAGTGAACTTGAGATGAAATGGGTCTGCCATATCTTCAAGACAAATCATGGTTCATCCCACATTTCCCTTGCTTTCATTTATTGTCTATTATTTTTTGCTTTTGGCCATACCTGGCTGTGCTCAGAGGTTACTCCTAGCAAGTTTCAGTAGACCTTATAGGATAATGAGGAGTGTACCTGGGTTGGCCACATGCAAGGCAAGTGCTTTATCTTCTCTGGCCCGTATTGTCTTTTATTTAATGTTAGACCTATCTTATGTCTACATTTTTTGTTTTGTTTTGTTTTTTCTCTCTTTTTTCTTTTTTTTTTACTACCCCCAGACTATGTCTACTTTTTTATCTTTTATTTTTTACCATTCCCAGTGGCATCACACACACATATACAAACACACACATGGGTTACTCTGTGGTCCAGCCCTATGAACTCTCTTTTTGAAAGTAGAATTCTTTGAAATAGTTGATTTTATTTGGGAATTATAAATGAGAATGGTTTTTAGAATGCAAAGTTTTAGAATATAAGTTAATCACTTCTTGAAATAAAAGTGTCTATGATATGAGTAAAATATGACCAGTTTGAAGTCTTTCAGAGTGCATAATAATGGAAGAACAGCTAACATCAAGAATACATGCTTTGTCTTAAATACCATGTGGGACGTTTATTTTTGTTTTGTAGATGAAGAAATTCTGCCCCAAAAGAAACTAAGTTGCATGCAGAAGGCTAGAGCTGCAAGGAGAGGCATTGCTAGAAGTGAACTTAGGCATCCTGATCAAAGGACCTTTATCTTCACTTGAGTGATATTTATCACCAGAAAGATATCTCAACTTCCACTTCATTACTTCACCACACTCTAATGACCATTCTCTACATGTCAGCTGTTCCCTCCCTGAAGCCTCATTCCCCCCCCCCCATTCTTCCTAGGTAACTTGACCCTATCTGCAAGACCCCGCCCATTTCCTGGGAGGGGTCTTGGAAAGGGTAGATAAGGCTTTAACCAGGGGGGATTAGGGCCTTTTGGTCTTTTGCCAGCATGGAAGTCAAAGGGAAGATGGCTGAAAGGAGTTAAGATGCAGGTCTAGCTAAGAATGGCTGAATGCTTAAAAGGTTATGATATAGGCCAGACATGTGGTGGATAGGGCATGAATAAAGTTGATGCTTCCTGAAGCCTGCCTGTGAGTGAGTTCAATACCCGTCGCTTTCCTGGACCCCAGACTTGCTGGTTGATGGGGGATGAAGCCACGTGGCCATGGCCTAAGAATAAAGGCCTCCATCCACCTCTATCCAGCACCATTGTTAATTATTTAATTCTACAACTGGCGCTCGGAACTTGGATGTAAACCCTGGACCCAAGAAAACAGCGATTATGGTGAGATTTCTGCTTTTCAGTTTTATTTTGGCTTTTTTCAGATGTACTGAGCCCAAAACCCTGGGACACATGCAACCATGTTCAAAGATGGCCGCAACCCCTTCTGGGGACACAAAGGCCTATGAAACATGGGAGGTGGAAGCTTGCATCACCTCCATCCCAGGCCCAGGCCCAGGACTTAAACTTTGTTACAATAAACAAAAACCTCAGCCTCCTCAAAGAGTGATTAAAAGCCTAGATTGGAAACAGAGGAGGAAAAAGACTGTATTTAAAGTGGACTGATTTTCTGAGAACAACCTTCGGCTTGAATTTGGATTTCGATTTTGAAAATTTCAGACTGGACTTTTAGAACTCTGAACATCCAAAAGCCCCCTGCAAAAAAAAAAGCTGTGGCCGAGAAGCCACAGCGGCTGTGGCAGTGGAACCTGCTTCCAAAGTGCAGCCTGGAGGGGAGAAAAGGCAGTGGTGATCAGGACAGGTGCCCGTCCTGCAGCAAAGAAGCAGTGAAAAACTCCTAATCAGCCCAGAAATGGCAACACCTGTGGCTTGGCTCGGCTCTGCTATGGAAAAACAGCAAGCCTGGAATCCACTCTCCAGATCACAAAGGTGAAATGGCGCCAGCGAACAGGCCTGTAGAAAGTTTAAAGAAGCCACGTGGTGAAATCAGCGTGGGACAAACCAGCATCTGGAGTTATGGTTTTAGGTGTAGGGACTAAGTGGGTAGTCATATATTTTACTCATAGTTGGTGATGGGATGTTTTAGTTAGTTAGTGGTTTAAAAGAAATTAAAAAAAAGAGTAATAACAGCTTAGCCCATTTAAAGATCTGATTTCTAACCGCCTGCATCTTTGTCTTGATTAAGTCATTTTCTTCATAATTTAAATGTGTTTTGTTTTCCATAGTTAATATTTTCAATTGCAAAATGTTTTACTGTGTGTATTTTAATGTACTTAGCCTGTTTTTAAAATGTATGTTATGCATTTATGCTGTAGTACTTGTGTGTAGGGAAGGTTAATAGGAACAGAAAGTTCCCCCAAAATAGTTTAATAGGTATAGGAACATGAAAGTTTCAGGATAGTGCTTGGTAGAAAAGCATTAAGAAAATTTTAAGATACAGGTGTATAGTATATTTTGCAGAAATGTTGTATTTTTAAAAAGGGATGGTATGTTAATTTTCACTTTATTACATTGTTGCATGAAAATATTAACCCACCTTTGGCTAAAGGTGGAGTCAGGATTACAAAAGGTTCTTTTATATTTCAGGGAAGGGGGAGATGAAGCTTCATCCCCCCTCCCCATTCTTCCTAGGTAATTTGACCCTACCTGCAAGACCCCGCCCATTTCCTGGGAGGGGTCTTGGAAAGGGTAGATAAGGCTTTAACCAGAGGGGATTAGGGCCTTTTGGTCTTTTGCCAGCATGGAGGTCAAAGGGAAGATGGCTGAAAGGAGTTAAGATGCAGGTCTAGCTAAGAATGGCTGAATGCTTAAAAGGTTATGATATAGGCCAGACATGTGGTGGAAAGGGCATGACTAAAGTTGATGCCTCCTGAAGCCTGCCTGTGAGTGAGTTCAATACCCGTCACTTTCCTGGACCCCAGACTTGCTGGTTGATGGGGGATGAAGCCACGTGGCCATGGCCTAAGAATAAAGGCCTCCATCCCCCTCTATCCAGCACCATCACTAATTATTTAATTCTACACCTCCCCTTCCTCTAAATGAACAAGTAATGAGACTTGTAAAATTATATGGGAGTTGTTGAGTCTTATATGGTTTCCTACATAGACTTCCCCACCTTTGTTTTTTCCCTAACACTTTTTTTTGGACTTTGGACTCAGCAAACACTGTTATTTGCCGAACCCAATGCCCACTCCCTTCCACATACAATCTTTTCTCTTGTCACTATACAGAGCTTCATAAGCATCCACACTGTTGTGACTTTTCAGTGACAGTTGACCAGATACCACCATCTTGGCAAAGTGACTTAGGCAAAAGCTTCATAAGGGAGCTCCAGGGAACTTTATGATTTCCTCATAAAATAGAGTCAGGTTAGTGAGATATTCTTGCTTCTGCTTTTGAATGGTGATTGTGGCAAGAACTGAAACCACTTTCTTTAAATTGCAGAGCTAAGAGAACTTCAAATACATTGCTTCTGCCATCATCATTAAACATTTAGGCCAATGCCAGCAGCCACTTACGTCTTGTTTTTTTGTTAGTGAGAAAGCAAAACCATTCCTGTTTTGTTTTTACCAGAAAAGAAAGCAATTGTATTGTAAACAGAACACCAAATCTTCTAATTATTTTTACCACTTTCTTGTGGAATTTTCAGCCAAGAATTTATGTTTGTTTGTCTCTTGATTTTCTTTAACTCCAGGCCATAAAACCCAAGACCCCAACAGAACCTTGGACGTGTCTTCCTGAATGTTCCATGGGCATCTCAACATTATACGTTAAAATTTCAGCTTGTTAACTTCCTTCCCACAAACCCTCAAATTCAAATTCAAACCTCCTGTGTTTCTTTCCTCAGCCAATGGCATCCCAACCCACAGAGGTGCCCAAGGCAGGATGGAAACATTCTCTTTACATTTTGCCCTCCCCTGGGCTGCTTCCTTGATATCATTCTAACTTCTCTTCTCCACTCTCCCTGACAGCATCTTAATACTGTGCCTTGCCAGCTTTCTTCAATAGTCTTTTATCTCTTCTTCTAGTTTCCAGTTTTGTTTATACCAATTCCCCAACTTCTGTTGGGGTAATTTTTTTTCAAGCCACAAACTAGTCACTTTATCCTCTGCTTAAAATGTTTCCAAAGAATCCTCTTGGTCTTCAGAATGAAATTCCCAATTTTATACAAATTCCTTAACATGGTACCTAAGGTTCTGGACTTTCAAGTAGTATATTTTCCCTCTGAACCGCAAAATATAACCTCAAAACAATTCACTTCACAAGTTAACAAATTCAATTGATATGGATGGAAATGACGTCATTTTTAATTGTTATTTTGAGTCTCCTGTCCAATTTTTCTATCTTAAGCAAATATGGGTATAAGCCTTCCTCTCAATTCTTGAGCTTATTAAAAACCATCATATCAAAGGCTATGAAGCTCTAATTAGACTTGGGAAATGCTCTTGTTATCATTATGACAAATATCTACTTCACATGGTTCTTTTTTTTTAAGTTAATTTAACTTTATTTTTTCTTTATTTAAGCACCATGATTATATACAAGATTGTAGTTGGGTTTCAGTCATAAACATAACACCTTCCTTCACCAGTGCAATATTCCCACCACCAATGCCCCCCATCTCCCTCCTTCCTCATCTGTATTCAAGACAGGCATTTTATTTCTCTCACTCATTAATATTGTCATGATAGTGTAGTCATCTCTATAACTAAACTCACACTTCATGTGAGTTTCATCGAGAACCAGTCCATCCAGCCCTCATCTCTGTTGTCTCTAGCATAATTACAATAATGTCTTTTATTTTTCTTAAAACCCATAGATGAGTGAGACTATTCTGTTTCTATCTCTCTCCCTCTGACTTATTTCACTCAGCATAATAGTCTCCATGTTCATCCATGTATAGGAAAATTTCATGACTTCATCTCTCCTGCTGGCTGCATAACATTCCATTGTGTATATGTACCACAGTTTCTTTGGTCATTCATCTGTTGAAGAGCATTTTGGTTGTTTCTAGAGTCTGTGCTATAAATAGTAAATAGCACTGCAATGAATATAGATGTGAGTAAGGCATTTTTGTATTGTGTTTTTGTGTTCCTAGGGTATATTCCTAGGAGTGGTATAGCTGGATTATATGGAAGCTCAATTTTCATTTTTTGAGGAATATCCATTCTGTTTTCCATAAAGGCTGGATTAAACAACATTTCCACCAGCAGTGATAAGAGTTCCTTTCTCCCCACATCCCTGCCAGCACTTCTTGTTCTTGTTCTCTGTGATGTGTGCCAGTCTCTCTGTGGTGTGAGATGGTAACTCATTATTTTGATTTGCATCTCCCTGATGGCTAGTATAGTGGAGCATTTTTTCATGTGCCTTTTAGCCATTTGTATTTATTCTTTGAGGAATTTTCTGTTCATTTCTTCTCCCTGTTTTTTGATGGGGTTGGATGTTTTTTCTTGTTAAGTTCTGTCAGTACCTTGTATATTTTCAATATTAACCCCTTATCTGATGAGTAGTGGGTGAATAGTTTCTCCCATTCTGTGAGTGGCTTTTGTGTCCTAGGAACTATTTCTTTTGAGGTGCAGAAGCTTTTCAGCTTAATATAGTCCCAACAGTTTATCTTTGCTTCCACTTGTTTGAAGAGTGCTGTTTCCTTCTTGAAGATACCTTTAGTCTTGATTTTATGGAGTGTTTTATTTATATGTTGTTATGTATACTTTATGGTTTCAGGCCTGATATCAAGGTTTTTAATCCATTTGGATTTGACCTTTGTGCATGGTGTTAGATGGAGGTCAGAATTTGCTTTTTTGCAAGTGACTGACCAGTTGTGCCAACATCACTTCTTGAAGAAGCTTTCTTTGCTCCAATTGCATTTTTTGTTCCTTTATCTAAAATTAATTGATTGTATATCTGGAACACATTCTCTGAATATTCAAGTCTATTCCACTGATCTGAGCATCTGTTTTTATTCCAGTACCATGCTGTTTTAATGACTATAGCTTTGTAACACAACTTAAAGTTGGGGAAAGTGATGCCTCCCATCATATTCATTTTCCCAAGGGTTGCTATAGCTATTTGTAGGTGTTTATTATTCCAAATGAATCTCAGGAGTGTTTAATCCACTTCTTTGGAGAATGTCATGGGTATCTTTAGAGGGATCACATTCAACCTGTACAATGCTTTGGAGAGTATTGGCATATTAATTATGTTAATCTTACCAATCCATGAGCAGGGTATGTGTCTCCATTTCCTTGTGTCCTCTTTTATTTCTTGAAGCAGTGTTTTGTAGTTTTCTTTATATAGGTAATTCACCTCTTTAGTTAAATTGACTCCAATATATTTGAGATTATGTGACACTAATGTGAATAGGATTGTTTATTTATTTATTTTTGGTTTTTGGGCTACACCCGGTGATGCTCAGAGGTTACTCTTCGTTATGCACTCAGAAATAGCTCCTGGCTTTGGAGAACCATATGGGATGCCGGGAATCCAACTCAGGTTCATCATGGGTCAGCTTCATGCAAGGGAAATGCCCTACCACTGCTCTGTCGTTCTGGCCCCTGAAATTGTTTTATAATGTCCATTTCTTCTCTATCATTATTGGTGTACAGGAAAGCCATTGCTATTTTTGTGTTCATTTTGTAGCCTACCACTTTGTTATATGATCTATTTTTTCTAGAAGCTTTTTGGTGATGTCTTCAGAGTGCTGTTTAGGACCTGTGGTACCAGGAATTCCCAGGAATACATTGATGGTATTTAAGGGGGTTTTCAGAAAAACTGCATCAGACTCCAGTGCCAGGAATCACAGGTAAGAGATGCACCTTAATCTATGTACTCTCTCTACAGTAAATTTGCAGGCATAGAAAATCACTTCTTCATCATGTACTCTTTATTACTTCAAATTGTAACCAGAGCTGGAATGATAATACTGTGGTGAGGGCACTTGCCTTCTATACAGCTGATCCAGATTTGATCCTTGGCATTCGATATGGTTCCTGAAGTTCTCCAAGGTTTATTCTCCAAGGCATCCCCACAAAGTCTCTTGCCAAAACGAAAATATGTTCTAACGCCTCTCTTTGCAAAATTCTTGGCTAGCAACTAGAGCATCAATCATGAGAAATACATTTCCTGAATTTTTATTTTAATTAAATATTTTTTATTTATAATGACCCTAGAGATACTAGGACTATACTCAGGAATGATTAAGGTACCATGAGGTACAGGGTATTAAATTGGCATGAAAATGTCAAGTGTGGGAATGCCAAGCATGCACTCCATTCCTGTAATTCCCTGTTGAAGAACTTCTTTAAATTCTGTAAGAATTACCTAAGTTAAAAAATTATTCATTTCTTATGAGTTCCCTGAAAGTTACTTAGATCTCATAATCTCACAGAAATCAGAATTTTAAGTGCATTTTAGAATGACTCCCTAGAAGAACATAGTCTCGTAACCCTCTGCTCTATTAAAGAGCTTCATAAAGATGTATTTATGAAGAAGCATGACCCCCTTCCAAATTGAAGTAAATCTAGGAACAGAATTGCCAATATGAACATTTTCTTTTACTTTTCCTCTCACTTTTACTTAAAATATCCTTAATATGTTATAAAAAAATTCAGTCTTTAACCAAAATGGTACTCAAAGTTTTTTTTTAATAGGACTTTAGGAATCAAATTTTTTTAATAGTACTTTAGGAATCAAATTTATTTTGGACTAAAATAAGATTAAAGGCATTGGAGTAAAATTACAGCAGGTAGGGCTTTTGCCTTGCACATAACTGACCTGAGTTCAATCCCTGGCACCTCATATGGTCCCTTAAACCTACCAGGCATAATTCTTGAGCACTTGAGCCAGAATTAACCCCTAAACCTACCAGAAACCTTGGCCAGAAACAAAAAGAGAAAAAAGCAAACAGGGGCCAGAATGGTAGCACAATGGTAGGGTGTTTGCCTTAAAAGCAGCTGATCCAGGACAGACCTAGGTTCAATCCCCCACATCCATTATAGTCCCTGCTCCAGAAGTGATTTCTGAGCACAGAGTTAGGACTAACTCCTGAGCGCTTCTGGGTGTGGCCTCAAAACAAAAACAAACAAAAAAGCAAACAAATATAAAATCAGATTAAAACTCAGTTCTGAATTATTAAAACAATTACTACTATGGATAATGAGTTTGTGGATAAATAGAAGATTCTTGCTGGTATTGATAAGGTATAACTGAATTATAGGAAGCTTAACTTCTAGAAGTTGTTGTTTTAAGAATAACCATATTATTTTGAGGGAGTGTTCTTGAAGTGTCACAAAAGCAAAGCACTTGTGATATTGACCGGTTTGACTTCAAGGCTGTTGAATAATGTGCCATTGGCATTACTGGTGTGAAACTAGAAAGAGTATACTCAAAGACTTACCCCAGGCCTTTTGCATGCAAAACGTGTGTACTATCAGTCTGAGAGATCTCTCAAGACTGTAATAGTTCTTTTGAAATCTGCATCCTAACAGTACAGCTGCAAAATTCTATAGAGCTCCATCCAGAGCAAGCATGAAGTCAAGAATTCCAGTTTACTCAACTGTCATGACCAGAAGAAGAATATGTTCACTTGGGCAGGCTGTTCCGCATGAATTTGGCAGAGATGAGAGCAGTTTTTTAGTGCCTGTAGAAAAACATCAGCATCATTGGGACTCAAGTTTGGGATAGCACCCAAGGTTTCCTTCTCAAATGTCTGGGACTTTCTTTGTGCCATCCTTAATGGAACCAAATCTAATTCCTTTCCACGCTGCTTGCTCTTTAGATCCACTTAACATCCATCTCACTCTGCTCAGAAGGCTGAGGGGAGCTCTGGCTTCTCTCCCAGATTGATGACCTCATTCAGGACTGCCTGTCTCAACCCCAACAGCAACCAGGATAGAAAGGAAAACATTTGCCTGTAGGAATAAGGATACCTTCTTCAGTAAATACTGATTCTCAGTCATGAGCCATAGACCATGAAAGATTGTGCATAGGGGTGTGGAGAGAAACATCACCTGAAGGTGAAATCAAAACTAATGTGAGATCTGAGATGAGAATGCCACGAATCCCTCACAGTATCCATTCTCTTGAGTTCCTTTTACCGATTGTCTTGCCTATAACACACAGACTGTAGGTCAAGGGCCCATATCCACTTGGAATTCGTCTAGAAACCCCTCTTTTCCTAGACCAGGTTCTAGGAGGAGAAAATTCAAATTTTTTCAACCAAAAGGCTCAAGTCTATTTCCTAATCTCACTGAGACCTCTTTCATGGGTTTGTCTTCTTGAGGCCAGTCAACCTCCAGCATGGCCTGAGGATGTGGGGGTTGCTAGGAGGCACCTCTGAAGAAACAAGAGGTACCTGTTTAAGCATAAGTGAAGCTTGGAGGTGATGCACTTGTGATCAAAGCTCTTATATTGGTGGGAAAGCTCTGGGGTAAAAAGAGAAAAGTCATATCCTTAGGAGTTTAGGAGTTTAAACCTGATTGTTCAGATTTCATGAGTATATTTATAAAGTTAAGAGGACAACATTTATTTCATTGAATAGCTCTTCACTTAGTTTTTAAAATTTTAACTACTAAATATCTAATCTTAATTTGTACTTCTCTCTTGCAATCTGAAAATACAAAAGGTTTGTCTACAAGTGTGCAGTTCAGAAACCTGACCAAATTATTATGCATCATTAACTGCTTTGTATAAGTTAGTGGCTTGGATTTTTTTCTGGGATATAGTAATGTAACAGTAGAATCAGAGCTAACTATCTTACATTTATGTAATCTTGAAGAAGTTAATTTGAAATTTTTAAGAGGTCCACTGGTTAATCCATGGTCACCATTCTCCCTTGTAAAGAAAACTCATGGGATTCAAAGAACCCAACAGTGCTTTAGTGCCAAGAGCTCATACTGACACATAGGTGAGGAGGTGAGGACAGACTACTTCTACTCCAGAATAAGCTGGATAGGATGGGCTAGGATGGAACATTTGCTGTTTACATAGCTCATGCACATAGAAGGCATTTGGGTACAGCTCTACCTGGAAGCTCAGTCAGGGCTATAGGCTAAGGGTCTCATTCTATAGCTTTCATAATGTGTTGTGGCATCTAAGATGTACTGAAGCAAAAAACAAGGCTGTGGCATTTTTAAACATTAAACTCTCCTGCATCTTCTATACCTGACTGTCAACATGATTACCAAGGCCCCATGAGCATCAATCAAGGGGAGGAAATATGAATTCTAAAGAACTACATGAGAAGCTATTATATAATTATAGCATTCAGAATAGAATCCCATATTAAGAAATATTGACCTTTTTTTATTTAGTCACTGTAGTTGGGTCACTGTAGGGTTTAGTTGGGTTAGTTGTACAAAAGAACACTCCCTTTACCAGTGCAACCTTCCCACCACCAATACCTCCCTCCTCCCCCACACCCTGCCTGTCTTCAAGACAGGCATTCTATTTCTCTTCCTCCTTCCATTTTCATAATAGTAATTAGTGTAGTTATTTCTCTATACTCACCACTCTTTGTGGTAAGCTTCATGTTATTTCTGATTGAGTTTCAGGCATACAAATCCCTTAACCAGAGCTGACGTCATCAACCTCACTTCCTCACTTCCTCAACCCCAATTACCTCTCACCCACTTTTCAGTCTGCTTTTGAAAAGGTGCTTTTATTTAAATGTAAATTTAAATACAAATTTAGTGCTCTAGTTCATAGTACTGTTGCTGATAGGATTTCATATATACACTTTACCACCTTTCAGCATCATCTCCACCATTTTCTCCTCCCAGACTCTTCATATGTCAGGTTTCCTACTCAATAGAAGCTCTCATGTTCTATCTTTTCATTGTCTTTGGGTATTTGTTTATCCTCCATTCTATTTCTTTATATGACACATATGAGGCAGATATGATAACTGTCACTGTCTCTCCCTATGACTAACTACTCAGTACAATAGTCCTCATGTTCTTCCATGTAGGAGCAAATTTCATGAATTTTTTTTTATGACAGAAGAAAATTCCATTGTGTAGCTGTACCATCAATGCTTTATCGCTCCATCTATTCTTGGACTTTTGGGTTGTTTCCAGATTTTGGTTATAGTGGGTAGAGCTGTAAGGGGCATAGAGGTGCAAATGTCTTTACTCCATTTTTGGGGGGTACTCAGAGTATATTCTAAGATGTTGAATTGCTAGGTCAAATAGAAGCTCAATACCCAGAGTTTTTTTTTTTAATTTTTATTTTGATCACATTGGCTTACATATCTTTCACAGTAGTATTTTATGTACATATTAACATTGAATCAGGGAAATACCCATTACCAAATTTGTCCTCCCCCCACACCCATTCCCTTCCTGAAACCCATATCCCCCACCATCACCCCCCACCCCGGCTCTAGAGTAGGTGGTCCCCTCTTTGTCTAGCTTACTATCAGTGATCATATATCTGTTTGGTCCTGGTACCCTCCCTTGTTTCCCCCTCTATTTGAGAGGTGAAGCTAGATAATTCGAGTTATGTGGTTTTGTTTGAAGGAAAGAAAAGCAATAGAATGAGATAAAAAATCAAATAAGCTAAAAATGGGTGGAGTCCTTCTAGAGATTTTCAACCTTTTTTTGAGAGAGGACAGGAAGAAGGTAATTGAAACAAAACAGAAAGAAATATCAAATAAAATATCCAGTGAGCACTGCAGCAATAAATACAAGCACCACACAATAGTCTCGATTCTGAAATCAAACCATGCTGGAGTGCAAAAAGAAAGATAAAGATAAAATAAAATAAAATTGGAGACATCCACTTCAATGTCTACACCAAAATAAAGAAGTCAAAAAAATCAATCAATAATTAAATATATAGGTGGATAAAAGGATTATTTCGTACTTTTTATTTCTTTTCCCCCTCCATAGGCACAGTAACTATTTGGGGACATTTTAGAGGGAATTCCCTTGGCCTAGGAGATACAGGGTTTCTTTCTCTACCCTTGAAATATACTGTCATGGGATTAACTATAGACTCCCTGCATGATCATTTACTTTCCCCTCGGTGCTTTTATGGTATATGGAAGACTTCTGCTTCATCGTAGATGGTAAAATCAGACCTCTGTATCTAGAGATCCTGGTGTCTGTACAGCTCAAGGAATGGAGCTTATGATTAAGTCTTTCTTTGTGGTACTAGCAGTTCTGTTTCTTCAGTGTCATTTTAATCCATCTTCTGTAGTTGGTAGTCTTGGTCATTACGTTGTTCCTAGGATGGAGCCTGGGATAAAGTCTTTTGTTATGCTTCTGGAAGACCTGTTCAGTTGCGATTGTCTCAATCAGACCTCTGGAATTGGGGCTCTTGTTTGTTGAAGAGATCGTGGACCAAAAGCTAGGCTAGAGCTTTTTGTTATTGTTGCTGTTGTTGGTCCCAGGATGCATACTGTCCACTCCTGCAATACCCAGAGTTTTAAAAGAAAATGTCCATATTGTTTCCAAGAAACACATTTCTATTTTCAACAGGTGGGCTCTCTACAAGTAATTTTCAATTCCCTAGACACCAGTTTCCATTATACACTATAGTCCAGTATATGAATAAATGCTGAAATTGTAGTATAAAAAAGGTGCACCCCACATTTTCCCCCTGATAAGTGGGCTGAGTGGTTTGGAAGACTGGGACAAAATGGAGCTAGGAAAGTTGGATGTTAGAAAAATAACTCTGAAAGATTATAAATAAAAATAAAGGGGCCGGGTGGTGGCGCTAAAGGTAAGGTGCCTGCCTTGCCTGCGCTAGCCTTGGATGGACCGCGGTTCGATCCCCTGGTATCACATATGGTCCCCCAAGCCAGGAGCAACTTCTGAGCGCATAGCCAGGAGTAACCCCTGAGCGTTACCGGGTGTGGCCCAAAAACCAAAATAAAAATAAAAATAAAAATAAAACCAATCTAGATGAAGTGTGCTTCAGATTGCTTCACATGTGTCTCCAGGTTTATTTTGCATCAAAGAAACTGGAACTAGAAAATGTTGAACATATGCTTTTTTGTTGTTGTTCCTGCCAGAAACAGTGCTAACTTTCAATTAGCAATTCCTACCAAAAGAATGGCTTTGCCAAATTAAATTACATTTGTATGTTTTAAAGAAAATGAAATGTTTAAGGGATGCATTTAAAAAAACAGTACCTTGCTTCAATTGATATTTTCAGTGTCCAGGCTTCTATTGAATTTAATGCTTTCTTTGCACTTGGCCTCTTTTACCATTCTTCAACAAAGTGAATATCATAATTTTGTTAACTATTTCATATATATTTTCAAGTAATCAACTGAAACAATTTCCTAGAATATTTAGCAGATAGTTAACATTTTTGTATTTAGACACAAAATATCTGTTGTGATCAAAATCTCTGTACCTACTACCAGAGTCACACATTGCATCTGCTTCCATTCTGATCACAGTTGTCACAGGAATGTCAAGTTGCTGGCTCATCTATTTCTGCTGATGACCAGATGCATTATGACATTACTACAGTACTACAGTGATTACAACATTACTACAGTCATTCTGGAAGTTTGCAGCTACTTTTGTTCTATTTAAATGATGATGGGACTGAACCAAGATCTTTAATCTCACCTTTGATTCTTTGATGATAACTATTTAGGTGACAGTAGTATTGTATAGTAGAACCTGGGTGGGATTGAACTTGGCTTTTAATTTTGGTTCCTTCACTACAACTTATCTTTCTCTCTTTGTCTCTTTCTTACTCCCACTCTTCTTTAAGTTCTTTTTTCTCTCTGTCTCCTCCTTCTCCTCCTCTTTCTCTCTCACACACAGACTTTCTACTTTTGTCTCCCACTCTCTCTCAGACATACCCAATATATAATTCACAATCAGTTTCTCATTACAATAAGTTGTCTAACTGCTTTGAAACAAGTCATTTTTTATAATTGAGAAGTCATCTCCAAGCACATGCCTAAAAAGAGATGTGAACAATTCATCCTACAAATTTATCCATGATCTCAACCCTGCCAGGTTTACTGTCTCAGAGGCATCCTGGAAGACCAGGAAGAGAGAGAGGGAGAGAGGGAGAGATGAGAGATAGGATGAGAATGAAGCCATTTGCCTAAAACGACACCAGCATATATTAAGATTTGTCATTCTAGTTGCTTAATATTTCAGTATTCTCCAATCTTTTGTGAACATGTTGATTCTATCTTTAGAACTGTTTAGAGAACACAATTCCAAAATTGATATGAAGAGACTCCATCTGGAATCAATTGCTAAACACGCTCTGCAAAACTTTCTTCCTCTTCAGGAACACTACAATCCCTTGAATAGAATGAAGATTAAAATAACTCTCCCATCTACTATGAGCCAGTACGTAGGGGGTTAGAGGGAAGGGAAGTTCCAACAACTTGGTATAAGAGTTCCCTAAAGAGATTCCCTTTCTTCATTGAAGTTCACTTCATCTATCTGGTGTGTTTTACCCACCCTCTCCCTCCATTGTAGTGTTTGATTCCAGAAACCTAGAAATACTTTTTTTCTGAGAATAAAGTAATAGTAAGTTGATCCTAAGAAAGAGATGTTAACAAAGAGATTGGAGGTAAAAATAAAATAATCAGTGATCAAGTGAAGTATCTGGGCACCCACTTTAATCTCCATTAACAGTATACAGGATGTCTCTTTGTGTGCTATATTTTATCACTTAGGGGCAGGAGGAAAATGTTCTTTCATGTAGTCCAGGAATGAAAGTTGTTCTTGTCCAAGAGCTGAATCCATGCACTTCCTAGCTTGGACCCCGTCGTTCTGTCAAACACACAAGTTTTTTTTTTAGATTATAAAAATATGCTTGATATTTACATTGTGCATATTTCCAAGCATCAATCCTGGGGAAATACTGAATAAAATTATTCTTTCAAAATACCAGGAGAAAATGATTTCCTGTGTGAATTCACCCCTCCCTAATAAAAAAATCCACAAATGGGATATACTCCTAGGTAAAATAGTTTAGGTATTAGAGTGCAAACGTTTTGTTACAATTCACCCAAGACAGAATAATATTGCAGGAAAGAAATGATAAAACAAATGATTGCAGGCTTCAACAATGTACCAGACAAACATAGAATAAGACTGATTAGGGTCTTTTTAGATGTAGGGACAGCTTGGACAGAAATAGAATAGAAAACTGTCAAGACTTTATATTTGAAGGGACCTTCTGATAGCTACGTAAAATAGCCCAGTCTCTGCTCTTCATATACTACTGAATGCTAATGTGTTCAATGTACTTAATGCCTCCATTAACAATTCACCAGTTGAAAGCGCCATAAAATTGGGGAGCAATGCTGTATTAAATAAATGGTTTGACTGTGAGACCACTGATGGCTGCCCAGGTGACCTGAAATCTCAGTATGTTTGTCTGTTGCCTTTTGCGTTTGTCTCATTCTCTACAACCAACCTCTGCTGGAGGGCAGTTCAAGGTACCAATCCAATTGGCTGTAGACAGCTCCATTCCATCCAAAGGTTTTTTTCACTACTGAACATGGTAAGCTTCACATCTCCCCAGGCCTTCTTTGATTCACTCCAATTAACAATAAGTGAATCCAGTCAGGCTCTGGGGTTAACCAACATATAATTGGATTTTTTGTACACTTTAGATTCTGCAACCTGACTGTTTCCAGCTCTGGGCTCACTCTCATCTCTGCACAAAAGAAGTGTTTGCTTTTGATATCTTCCTACCTGATGAAGGCCGACAAGCTGATAGGTAAAAGGACCTCATCATGGCAAGGTGTTTTTGGGAAGTAATAAATCCAACTAGCCCTAAGGCTGCCAGAACCCATCTTGTGGACATGGGAGCTATGGCCTGATAAGACCCTTTTCTGGCTTTGGAACAGATTCAGAGAAAGCTGAACCCTCTTTTGAGAAAGCACCAACAGGAACAAAGACCAGGAAAAGAATGCCAAAGATGATCAACTGCTCCTATGTCTTCACCTTGGCAACCACCATTGTATTCTTACTTAGGTGGAAAGACACACGTGGGGAAGGTTGAGAGAAAATCTGTAAAGGTCAGCTGGGAACAACAAAAAAATATGAACACATATATTGGTGTCAAGCACACATCATTAAGTACATGCACAGGATGCCTGCACATGTGTCACCCACATCTACCTCTTGAGATATACTTTTATACTTTACTCTCTTTATTGCTCTTGTTCTCTCTTCCTAGAGAAGAACTAGGAAACTCTTTCTTGAGCATATATTTTATCTTACTTTTTTTCTTACTTCCCTTTATTTCTTAATACACTTCTCATAATTCACTACTCATCTGCTCCTGAAATTCTTGGAAATTCTTCACTGCTCATCTCTTTCTGAAATTCTGAAAGGCCTGGGTAAGGTCTAGGACTCTGCTTTCCTACAAAGAGTGAGGTTCACAGCAGATTTTAATTAGTCCCATTTTTCTCTAGCTGTTCCCAGGGTAGCAGAGGTGGAGAGAAAGTGGTAGATTTCCCGCTCAAGGCTGATGCCTCTCTTCTTCCTACTTCAAATAAATCACCCAGGGATTCCTATGAGTAAGATACCCAATCAAAAAGTGTGTTCTGTCTTTGTAGCCCACATCCTGGTATGCTGCTTGTTTTATACACAGCTCATTCCCGAGAAATAAATTTTAACAGGCATTGACTGTTCTTGCTGAGTTCTGTTGAGTAAATATATGGGGTGCCTGGGCATCAGATGGTAAGGAAAAGATTTCCAAGATCATAACTAGTTTTGTAAAGACTATTAGGAAAGACTACTTTTCAGATAAGATGTTGCTGATTCAAAATGATCTCCCAAAACCCCACCTTTCTGATAAAAGCTCATGTCAATGATGAATACTTCAGGAATGTTCTCTGAATTAGGAATCTTCCCTGAATCCACATGTTTCTACCCACCTCCATCTTGTTTCCATTTAATGGGTGGATCTGGTTGCTCTACCCAAAAGGAAATTAGGAAGGAAAAATGACAAAGGTGAATGTGTGTTCAAACAAGACTTTATTCTCTATGCCAGAAGACAGAGCCCCAGAGGAGAGTCTCCTCTGATTTTCAGAGTCTCACTTTTAAACAGATCAAACAGAAGGTTCCTGCTCTCCACTTCTCCCCATGTTCAATTCTATCATAATTTGAAGAGTGCTTCTTTGGCATATGCCCAGCATGGAATTTGGTGCATGGCTTATGTATTTTATTAGTACATTCACTGTTCTCTATGGCATGATTGTTTTAGTATCAACATGATGGAAAATGTCACTGGGAGGTCAGCTTTAGGGTCTGTCAGGGTACAAATTGAATTAGTGTTGTTTCTTCCTAGTGGCTCCCTTCTCCAAGGGCACCCTCACACTACATTCCTTTGAAAAATAGGCCCCCTTAGTCTCTCCCAGTTGGTAATCTCACAACTAGGGCAGACTCCTCCCACCTGCCTTCACAAACAAAGGATCTGCCTTTCTGCTGGGGCACCTCTGGTAGCCGGTTTTCACTCACTCCATCTTTCTTGGCCTTTCGGCTTGGGCGCCTCTAGAAGAGAGTGATAATGTCCCCAAAGACATGACCCCTAAATAGAAGATATTTAAGGGAATGTGTCAATCAAGAGAAGGCAGAAGTAAACCTCGAAGGCTGAAAACATTGTATAAGGCCAGGATCTGGTCTTGTAGGGGTGGGGCAAGGGAACCATCTTAAAAAGTCCATAATACCAAGTGCTACTGAATTACTGACTCCTCTTATACTTTCAGATGTGCTTGATTTGAACACTGTACATATAAAATATTTCTGTCCTTAAGTGACTAATTCTTTAATGAAACAAAACCTATAGATAGGGAGAAGCATAATATAGCCATTAAGATCAAGGATGGAGGAACATGACTTCCAATTCAATGACTACCTGCAATGTGACTTTTGGAAGCAATTTTAATTGCCCTGTGCCCTGGGTTTCTTTAGCAAAATAAAATGATATTAACATCAGAGAGGTAGAATTTAACAAAATAATTACTTTAGACTGAAGAGATAGTACAGTGAATAAGGTGGTTGCTAGTTCTATGATCTCCAAGGACTGCCAGGAGTGATCTCAGAGCACAGAGCCAGGAGTCACCCTCCCTCCTCCAAAAAAAACCTACAAAACCCGCCAAATCATTACTTTTTATTTTGTTTTGTTTTTGTTTGGGGCCACACCCAACAGTACTTAGGGTTACTCCTGGCTCTGCACTCAAAAATTACTCTTTGCAGCTTGAGTGACCATATGGGATGCCAAGGATTGAACCCAGGTTAGCTGCTTGCAAGACAAATGCTCTACCCACTATTCTTTTTTTTTTTTAATGCATAATTTTTTTTATTTAAACACCTTGATTACATACATGATTGTGTTTGGGTTTCAGTCATAAAAGGAACACCACCCATCACCAGTGCAACATTCCCATCACCCAAGTCCCAAATCTCCCTCCTCCCCACCCAACCCCCGCCTGTACCCTAAACAGGCTCTACATTTCCCTCATATATTCTCAATATTAGGACAGTTCAAAATGTACTTATTTCTCTAACTAAACTCATCACTCTTTGTGGTGAGCTTCCTGAGGTGAGCTGGAACTTCCAGCTCTTTTCTCTTTTGTGTCTGAAAATTATTATTACAAGGGTGTCTTTCATTTTTCTTAAAACCCATAGATGAGTGAGACCATTCTGCGTTTTTCTCTCTCTCTCTGACTTATTTCACTCAGCATAATAGATTCCATGTACATCCATGTATAGGAAAATTTCATGACTTCATCTCTCCTGACAGCTGCATAATATTCCATTGTGTATATGTACTACAGTTTCTATAGCCATTCGTCTGTTGAAGGGCATCTTGGTTGTTTCCAGAGTCTTGCTATGGTAAATAGAGCTGCAATGAATATAGGTGTAAGGAAGGGGTTTTTGTATTGTATTTTTGTGTTCCTAGGGTATATTCCTAGGAGTGGTATAGCTGGATCGTATGGGAGCTCGATTTCCAGTTTTTGGAGGAATCTCCATATCGCTTTCCATAAAGGTTGAACTAGACAGCATTCCCACCAGCAGTGGATAAGAGTTCCTTTCTCTCCACATCCCCGCCAACACTGTTTATTCTCATTCTTTGTGATGTGTGCCATTCTCTGGGGTGTGAGGTGGTATCTCATCGTTGTTTTGATTTGCATCTCCCTGATGATTAGTGATGTGGAACATTTTTTCATGTGTCTTTTGGCCATGCGTATTTCTTCTTTGTCAAAGTGTTTGTTCATTTCTTCTCCCCATTTTTTGATGGGGTTAGATGTTTTTTTCTTGTAAAGTTCTGTCAGTGCCTTGTATATTTTGGAGATTAGCCCCTTATCTGATGGGTATTGGGTGAATAGTTTCTCCCACTCAGTGGGTGGCTCTTGTATCCTGGGCACTATTTCCTTTGAGGTGCAGAAGCTTCTCAGCTTAATATATTCCCATCTGTTAATCTCTGCTTTCACTTGCTTGGAGAGTGCAGTTTCCTCCTTGAAGATGCCTGTAATGTCCTGTAGTGTTTTGCCTATGTGCTGTTCTATATATCTTATGGTTTTGGGGCTGATATCGAGGTCTTTAATCCATTTGGATTTTACCTTTGTACATGATGTTAGCTGGGGGTCTAAGTTTAATTTTTTGCAAGTGGCTATCCAATTGTGCCAACACCACTTGTTGAAGAGGCTTTCCCTGCTCCATTTAGGATTTCCTGCTCCTTTATCAAAAATTAGATGGTTGTATGTCTGGGGAACATTTTCTGAGTATTCAAGCCTATTCCACTGATCTGAGGACCTATCCTTATTCCAATACCATGCTGTTTTGATAACTGTTGCTTTGTAGTACAGTTTAAAGTTGGGAAAAGTAATTCCTCCCATATTCTTTTTCCCAATGATTGCTTTAGCTATTCGAGGGTGTTTATTGTTCCAAATGAATTTCAAGAGTGTCTAATCCACTTCTTTGAAGAATGTCATGGGTATCTTTAGAGGGATGGCATTAAATCTGTATAATGCCTTGGGGAGTATTGACATTTTGATGATGTTAATCCTGCCAATCCATGAGCAGGGTATGTGTTTCCATTTCCGTGTGTCCTCTCTTATTTCTTGGAGCAGAGTTTTATAGTTTTCTTTGTATAGGTCCTTCACATATTTAGTCAAGTTGATTCCAAGATATTTGAGTTTGTGTGGTACTATTGTGAATGGGGTTGTTTTCTTAATGTCCATTTCATCCTTATTACTATTGGTATATAGAAAGGCCATTGATTTTTGTGTGTTAATTTTGTAGCCTGCCACCTAGCTATATGAGTCTATTGTTTCTAGAAGCTTTTTGATAGAGTCTTTAGGGTTTTCTAAGTAGAGTATCATGTCATCTGCAAACAGTGAGAGCTTGACTTCTTCCTTTCCTATCTGGATTCCCTTGATATCCTTTTCTTGCCTAATCGCTATAGCAAGTACTTCCAGTGCTATGTTGAATAGGAGTGGTGAGAGAGGACAGCCTTGTCTTGTGCCAGAATTTAGAGGGAAGGCTTTCATTTTTTCTCCATTGAGGATAATATTTGCCACTGGCTTGTGGTAGATGGCCTTAACTATATTGAGAAAGGTTCCCTCCATTCCCATCTTGCTGAGAGTTTTGATCAAGAATGGGTGTTGGACCTTATCAAATGCTTTCTCTGCATCTATTGATATGATCATGTGGTTTTTATTTTTCTTGTTATTGATGTTGTGTATTATGTTGATAGATTTACGGATGTTAAACCAGCCTTGCATTCCTGGGATGAAACCTACTTGATCGTAGTGGATGATCTTCTTAACGAGGCATTGAATCCTATTTGCCAGGATTTTGTTGAGGATCTTTGTATCTGCATTCATCAGTGATATTGGTCTGCAATTTTCTTTTTTGGTAGTGTCTCTGTCTGGTTTAGGTATCAAGGTGATGTTGGCTTCATAAAAGCTATTTGGAAGTGTTTCTGTTTGTTCAATTTCATGAAAGAGTCTTGCCAAGATTGGCAGTAGTTCCTCTTGGAAAGTTTGATAGAATTCATTAGTGAATCCATCTGGACCTGGGCTTTTGTTTTTCGGCAGACATTTGATTACTGTTTTAATTTCATCAATGGTGATGGGGGTGTTTAGATATGCTACATCCTCTTCCTTCAACCGTGGAAGATTATAAGAGTCCAAGAATTTATCCATTTCTTCCAGGTTCTCATTTTTAGTGGCGTAGAGTTTTTCAAAGTAGTTTCTGATTACCCTTTGAATCTCTGTCATATCAGTAGTGATCTCTCCTTTTTCATTCCTGATACGAGTTATCAAGTTTCTCTCTCTCTCTTTCTTTGTTAGGTTTGCCAGTGGTCTATCAATCTTGTTTATTTTTTCAAAGAACCAACTTCTGCTTTCGTTGATCTTTCGGATTGTTTTTTGAGTTTCCACTTCGTTGATTTCTGCTCTCAACTTTGTTATTTCCTTCTGTCTTCCTATTCTTGGGTCCTTTTGTTGAGCATTTTCTAGTTCTATTAGCTGTGTCATTAAGCTACTCAGGTAAGCTCCTTCTTCCTTCCTGATGTGTGCTTGCAAAGCTATAAATTTTCCTCTCAGTACTGCTTTTGCTGTGTCCCATAAGTTCTGAGAGTTTGTGTCTTTATTGTCATTTGTTTCCAGGAACCTTTTTATTTCCTCCTTGATTTCATCTCGGACCCACTGGTTATTGAGCATGAGGCTGTTTAACTTCCAAGTGTTAAAGTGTTTCTTCTGAGTCCCTTTGGAGTTCACAATTAATTTCAGAGCCTTGTGGTCAGCGAAGGTAGTCTGCAAAATTTCTATCCTCTTGATCTTATGGAGGTATGTTTTATGTGCCAGCATGTAGTCTATCCTGGAGAATGTCCCATGTACATTGGAGAAGAATGTGTATCCAGGTTTCTGGGGATGGAGTGTCCTATCTATATCCACTAGGCCTCTTTCTTCCATTTCTCTCCTCAGGTCTAGTATATTCTTGTTGGGTTTCAGTCTGGTTGACCTGTCCAGTGTTGACAAAGCCGTGTTAAGGTCCCCCACAATTATTGTGTTGTTGTTGATATTATTTTTCAGATTTGTCAACAGTTGTATTAAATATTTTGCTGGCCCCTCATTCGGTGCATATATGTTTAGGAGAGTGAATTCTTCCTGCTCTACGTACCCCTTGATTAATATAAAATGTCCGTCTTTGTCCCTTACAACCTTCCTGAGTATAAAGTTTGCATTATCTGATATTAGTATGGCCACTCCAGCTTTTTTATGGGTGTTGTTTGCTTGGATAACTTTTCTCCAGCCTTTTATTTTGAGTCTATGTTTGTTCTGACTATTCAGGTGCGTTTCTTGTAGGCAGCAGAAGGTTGGATTGAGTTTTTTGATCCATTTAGCCACTCTGTGTCTCTTAACTGGTGCATTTAGTCCATTGACGTTGAGAGAAAGAATTGTCCTGGGATTTAACGCCATCTTTATTTCAAAATTTGGTGTGTCTTTTGGGTAGTCTTGTCTTAGATTAGGTCTTTCAGTTTTTCTCTTAAGACTGGTTTTGTGTCTGTGAAGTTTCTGAGCTGTTTTTTGTCTGTGAAACCATGTATTCTTCCATCAAACCGGAAAGTGAGTTTTGCTGGGTATAGTATTCTGGGTGAAGCATTCATTTCATTCAGTCTTGTCACAATATCCCACCACTGCTTTCTGGCATTGAGCGTTTCTGGTGACAGGTCTGCTGTAAATCTCAGGGAAGCTTGCTTGAACATGATTTCCCCTTTTGATCTTGCTGTTTTCAGAATTCTGTCTCTATCTGTGGGATTTGTCATTGTGACTAGGATGTGTCTTGGGGTGGTTTTTCTGGGGTCTCTTTTGGTTGGTACTCTTCGGGCATGCAGGATTTGATCACATATATTCTTTAGCTCTGGAAGTTTCTCTTTAATGATGTTCTTGACCATTGATTCTTCCTGGAAATTTTCTTCCTGGGTCTCTGGGACTCCAATGATTCTTAAGTTGTTTCTGTTGATCTTATCATAGACTTCTATTTTCGTCTGTTCCCATTCTTTGACTAATTTTTCCATTGTCTGCTCATTTGCTTTAAGTTTTTTGTCCAATCTCTCCTGCTGTATGGAATTGTTATGTATCTCATCTTCCACAGCACCAAGTCTATTCTCAGCTTCTGATACCCTGTCCCAGAGCTTATCCATTTTGTCATTCACTTCGTTTACTGACTTTTTCAGTCCTGTTAGTTGACATGTTATTTCAGTTTGTAGTTTTGTCATTTCTGCCTTCATATTTTCTTGGTTCTTATTAGTGTTCTGTTCAACTCGATCCATGGTTTCTTGGAGTCTGTTGAGCACCTTCCATATTGCTAGTCTAAAGTCCTTATCTGAGAGGTTGATTAGTTGTTCAGTCATTATCTGGTCCTCAGAATTGTCATCTTCATTCTCTATGTCTGATGCTGGCCTGTGTTGTTTCCCCATTGTCACACTTGTATTGTGGGTTTTTCTACGTGTTGTGGTGGTATTCATTGTCTATATGATGTAGGCAGCACACTCCTCTGGCTCCTCCCTTTCTGGATGGGCTGACTTGCCTCTAAGGGAGGGGAGTCCTCCGTGGATGAAGCCTCACACTGGGTCAAATCTTAGGCCCGAGCATGCAACAGAGAAGACAGTCCAGAGAGAAATGTTTGCTTCTGTGATATAGCGCCGTTCTTAGTGTGATTTTTCCTTCTTGTTGCAATGGAGTTCTTTCCTTAGAAAGAGTGCACGGCCGCGTAGCGAAGCGGAGCGGCCGTGCTCCGCTGGAGCCTCTTTTTGCCCCACTCTCAAGAGTTTCACGCAAGAGGACAGTAGACAGACATAGACAGGTCACACTCACAGTCTTTCACAGCTGAGCCCCACTGGGCCGGTGTACTTTCGCGGATTTTCCCCGCCTGGTGTCACACACAGGGAGCCAGCTTTTGCAAAGGTTAGCCGGTTTTTATGCTCTGAAGTCCCTCCCTGAAAATGGCGTCTGGGCGAGCGAGGTTTCTGGAGGCTCTTTTTGCCCCACTCGCAAGAGTTTCACGCAAGAGGACAGTAGACAGACATAGACAGGTCACACTCACAGTCTTTCACAGCTGAGCCCCACTGGGCCGGTGTACTTTCGCGGATTTTCCCCACCTTGTGTCACACACAGGGAGCCCTCTACCCACTATTCTATCACTCTGGCTCCAGAGTGCTCAGAGCATAGGGTTTCAATGTGTACATGGTCTAAGGAACATTCAGGAGTGAACTTTCCCCAAGGATCATGACTAGGAAGAATTAGACATGCTCCATCAAAGGCCAAACATTCTATAAAATTGATTTCCAGTTGGGGCTGGAAAGATAGTATAGCAGATAAAGAACTCAGCTCTCACATGGCCAATCTGGCTTTGATCCCCAAAGCTGCATATGATCCCCTGTCAAGACTGTCCACCTTGCCATATCCAAGGTCATAGGTAGACTCTGACTACTAATTGTGGCCAGTAAGAAGGCTACTGTGAGGTGTGTAAGAGTATTTGTGGTCAAGTCAGAACACTTATTTTTATGCCCTACTACTACTCTTCCTACCCCTGCAGTCTCTTCTCCTGTTCTCAATATCAGCACTTGAAAGTTCCAATTCTCAATAACTTGCCTCCCAGCTTCCCAGGTGAAAGTAGGCATGGGATGAGGGAGGAGAGGGCATTTATTGAAGGTGTAAAAGAGTTGGGTGTAGGGGCCGGAGAGATAGCATGGAAGTAAGGCATTTGCCTTTCATGCAAAAGGACGGTGGTTCGAATCCCGGCATCCCATATGGTCCCCTTTGCCTTCCAGGGGCGATTTCTGAGCATGGAGCCAGGAGTAACCCCTGAGCACTGCTGGGTGTGACCCAAAAAAACCAAAAAAAAAAAAAAAAAAAAAAAAAAGAGTTGGGTGTCAGGATAAACAGAGTATGGAAAATATATAAGCTCCTCTTCCATTTTCATTTGAGCCAATTTTTTTTAGTGTATGAGTAGGTGAACATTTTTCTTTTTTATCCATGATTTCCATTTTTTCTGTGATGTTTCATCACTTGATAACAAGAAAGAAATATAAATAATCAGGACTGCAGAGAATCCTCTTAAGTTCAAACATCATTTGCAATTACTCAGACTTGAGATTCAGGGAGATTAAATGACAATGTCTCTAGCGGGTGTAGGGGAGTCAAGAGCAATAAATTAATTCTCTCTTTCCCTTGTTCATGTTCTCTCTTCTCAATTTCCCTCAACTTTTCATCATTTCATAGCTATATTCCTTTCTCCATATATCAGATATGATGTATTTTTCTATCTCTACATAAATATTAATTTATCTATCTAGTTTTTTATTTTCTTTATTGTCATCATCTATATAATGTACAACATCTACATAATGTACAACAGATAAAAGAAATGATGAGTATTTCCAAGTGATCTGGAGTTTGGTTATTAAATACTAGAATGTGTGTGTTTGCACTAAAGGACAAAAGACATAAAAAATTAAGCAGATTCTAGATGACAAAATAATTACTCAGTGTCAAGTACTCTCCAAAATACACTGTACTTTTGTTGTCTCACTATCCTCACAATGACTATATTGCAGGTGGAAATTTCTATTTGATAAAAGAAAACAATGGGGCTCAGGGAGACAGTCTGTGCTATTTTCAGTGTCCATAAATAATGGAAACTACATTTGTCTACTAATATAGATATTGGATTTAGGAGAAAAAAAATCTTTGAAGTAATTTAAAAAGTAAATTGAAAGTTTAAAACCAGGAGAATCCATTTTGGTTCCCATAAGAGCACATAGTAATTTAGTGCCTTTTTGGACCCAACCATTCAACAGCCAATAGCTTGGCAACTTCTTTCTTGGCCACACTTAGCATTCTTCACCCACTTGGTTTTCTCTAATTTCTGGGAACACAGCAATTGGGCCATCACTGCCCCACTAGAATGACACAGGGATTGTTGTTCTCAGGACTTTTGGGGCAATGAACTCTTCATTGAGTCAGAAGACTCCAAGAAGCTTCCAAAATACTCACTTCCTATGCTTTCTTCATCTTTCACCCCAAATATTCATAAATTAATAAATGGATTTGAAAAACATATTAATTATAGAGTCCTGGATGGAGGTAGATGATGGTGAGATGGAGGGATGGTGAGGCTTTTCTCTGCAAAGCCCAGGCCATGTGCCTGCAACTCCCTCCAGCCTGTGAGTCTGAGGGTTCAGGGTAGCCACAAAAAAATGATCCACAGGCAGTCAAGTTTCAATGACATGAAGCTTTATTGATAATACCCCCTAGTCTCCTAGGCTAACCTTTTAAGCAGGCTCTCATCAGCTGCCCTGACATCTCAACCTATTTCTCCCATGTCTCCTGCTGCTTCTCCCTGAATCTCCCAATTAATCCCTTTACACTCCTAGGCAATCCTTTTGTTACCTCCCAAAGATCCCTCCCAGAAATGGGCTGGTCTTACTATCAGGAAAGGTTATGCAGGAAGATGGGGGTGGGGTGACAAATGGGGACATGATAGTACATTTTGGAGATTTCAGTGAGGATTCTAAAAATTATTAAGTATCTCAGGAAACTGTTTTCTTCATAAAATTTTATTTCATAAGCTCATCTCAGCCAGAGACCTATGGTCAAATTCACCAACCTCAATTGTGCTATGATAATACTGATTCATGGGCATTAAGCTTGAGGTGAAAGCATGACCTTCTAGCAACTGAAGGTGGTTTTGTGCTAGGAACCTGGGAGTGCACTGGCCACTAATTACCTTACCAAGCTTTGTAACCTTAGTTAAATCACTTTTAGTCCCTGAGACATAAGCCTTCTGGCCACAGAAGATGCTGTTCCCATCAAGGAAAATTGTGGCTGCAGGAGGGCTTTTGAAGGTTTATTTTATATAAGGTGATTCAGGTACCTGGATTCTTGAAATATCACTTCAGTTCATTCAGAAGCTGAGTCACTCAGACTGGCAATGAGCAGGCTGGAAAAAAGAAAGGGTCATGGTTTATTTGGACACAGTTCTGAGCTTAGTCATTCTCCTTGGATCTTCATGACTTTGTGGCCAGACCCTGGACAATATCACAGGTAAAGGTAGATCAGGTGAGCAGGAGAAGGAAGTAATCTAACTTAGGTGCTAGAATGGAAGAGAAAGCAAGCACTAAACTGGCTACCAAGGACATTCCATGATAAAATCTTATCTGCCCCCAAATTGAATCAGTCTGTCACTATCTTCACAAGTACTAGCCCCCATTAAATGGATCAAGTAGTCTTGATCCACGGGAACTGAATTTGCAGGGCAACATTATTGCCCCCTTTCCATCATAAAATTACAAAGCTAGCTAACTGCTAAAAAAATAAGTGTCATAAATGATGTCTGATAATTTCTTCCCAGTACTATGGTTCTATATTACAGTTAACCAAGTTCTGAACATGGCTCTTGGACAGCCCCTATATATGGATGAACTCAGGGTATTCTCCAAGTGAGGGTTAGTAAGAGTAGAGTAGGGAGCAAAGTTGTAGTAGAAGTCAGTTACTCTGAAAGATCTTCTAAGGAATTATCCTGTTCTAGTTTCCCCAGAATGGTGATGAGAACAGCATTGAGGTTGAACTAGTGGAAAAGATTGAAGGGACATACCTCACTACTCTGGGATGTTGAGCTACCACAACGTCTATAAGCCTTTGGTCTCTTTATGACCCCTGTGTAAATTACAAAGCATGATTCTGACGTGGGGTATCAATTACTAGGGTACTAACTGTGAGTCACCTATCAGGGTGCAAGGCAGATAGTATCCTATTCCTCGTGCCATTTTTCCAAGAGCAAAGGCTACTTAGTTTACACCTGAAATTTTCACTTCCTCTGTAGACCCTGAGCACTCTCCTTAGCACCCCAAGTCAAGTGGCATGACATGAGCAGGTTGAGCTCTGCACCATCTGAGCCAGCAGTCTGGGCATCACCAAGATGGAGCCCTCAACCCTCTGAACATTGCTGGGCAGGCCTCACCATCCTAGAAACAATGTCAGATTTATCAATATTGAACTCCATCTCCCCTGATTTTTGAACATATTCAATATATTAAAAGGACTTCTGCCTCTGAAACTAAGTGTTTCTCTCTCTTTATCTAGGAAGAATTCTGGCACATTAGTTTAATGAACAGAGGGTCTGTGTCTTTCTGCCTTTTCATTTGTTCAAATAGGGGCCACTGTCATTTTCAAGGGTATTATGTGACTCTTCTCAGTCTGCAGTAAGCTGCAGCGAATGGCAATAATTCCACCTGCAATATTTAGAGTTGGAGCTAATGAATCTTCATATTTTTTCAAACTCATCTATTCTTATTTAAAAGCGATGAATAGTGGCAGTTTCGAAAGATGTACTTGTTCATTGGTGCAATAAAAAATAGATGGCATTACAGTACAAAAGTTCTCCATGTCCTTCCCCAAGGGGACAAAAATAATTGCTGAAGGCAATTTAAACTTAACTCCAGGCTCTTATTCCTTCCTCAAAGTCTATAATATATTTTATCTCCCCTCCCCCAAAATTTTCTTTTAGCTTAAATAGTTGACCCAATTCAAGGGCTATCATTTAACACCTGCAGTATGATACCTTATTTTTTTCTGATATGTATTTGATCTATAGATAACAAATTTAATTTAATTAATTAATCATTCAAAGGGCTCTACAGATGGAAGTTCAATGTACAGCATTTCAGACTTTGAGTATTACTCTCCTTTAGTAACTCAAGACAACCTTGATTTCATTATTTCTAATATAAGAAGAAAAGTGTAGGACTTAAGAGGCCTGCCTTGCATGTAGCCAACCCAGGATCTATCCCCAGCTTCTCATAGATTTTCACATGGGGTGTGTTCCTAGAGGCATCCAAGTATCACTATCTAGCCTGAATAATTATTAGCACTGCAGGAATTGAGCATCATTGAATTCTTGGACTCTTTTTTTTTTTTTTTAATTTTTGGGTTTTGTTTTCTGGTTTTTGTTTTAGTTTGTTTGGTTTTGGGTCACACCCAGCGGCGATCAGGGGTTACTGCTGACTCTGCTCAGAAATTGCTTCTGGCAGGCACTGGGGACCATATGGGAGCTGGGATTCGAACCACCATTTGTCCTGGGTTGACTGCATACAAGGCAAATGCCCTACCTCTGTGCTATCTATCTGGCCCCAAATTCTTGGACTCTTTCATTGAACTGCTAATCGCATTGATCAAGACTCCCACAAAGTGGTCCTGATCAAACTTGCCCCAAATCAGTTTCCAGAGAAATATACTTATAAGTAAATTTGACATAAATATTTTTTCTAGCTATTGGACCATATCCAGTTATGCTCAGGAATTACTCCTAGGAGGACTTGGGGAATGTGGGTAGTGCCAGAGATCAAACGTGAGTCAGCTGCGTGTAAGGTAAGCACCCTACCAGCTGTTTCATTGCTCCAGTCCCTAAAGATTTTTTCTTGTTAAAAGAACAAGTATATATGTTCAGGAGGAGAAGGAGCTTTTATGCCCCCCCCTCGGATTAGTGTCATTAAAAAGTGGAGACCGCATAGTCATGCAGCCCTTAGCCCTTTTATCTAAGAACATGACACATAGATATGAATACTTCAACAGACAGTCCCATATAGATGAGGTTTATCGCAGGTAACACCATTTAGGTTTGTATAATATACTCTGTGGCATTCACACAAGGATAAAATTGCCTAATGAATTTCGCAGAAAGCATTTCTGTTAAGTGACATCTAATTGTACGACCATCTGGAGGATAGAATTCAATTATATTTCAGCTTCTAGGATTGTCTGTGGTGTAGCAGGAAGGGAATTCAGGATATATGAATTTTGACTTTGGCTTTTTACCCCAAGTTAGTTATACATTCTTAAGAATATCATGGGACAGTTCTGGAGAGAACTGAATGGACTGAGTACATGTTTTGCATGAAAGAGACCCACATTCATTTTATGCATAGTCACTAAATAATTCTCTGAGCACAGAAAATGGGAGTAATCTTTGAGCACTGCTGGGTATGGCATATCCTCTCCTATCCCTTCTCTCAAAATAGCAATTAATGATTTTTGTAGCTTTGCACACATTTTCTACTTGAAGTCCAGTATAGCATACTGTCCCAAAAACACCTCCATCAGTGATGCTTAAGCACAGACAGGAGTAAGTCCTCATGATAGCTGGGAATGACCCCCAAAAAATCAACAGACAATATTCAGAAAGGTTTGTACTTGAAAGGAAGATAACCTAGTCTTCTAACCACTCCCTAATCTTGAGTGCACAACAGACATAAATATAAATCTTGGCATTATATCTTGGAGAAGACACACTTCGATTTGGCACATAGTCAATCTCATGCTCTAGGTAGCCACAATCAATAAGCAAGGATTTATAATTGACATAAAATATATTTACCACTCTCAGGCTAGAAAATTTCAAAGGTACCATCTAAAATCCTGGACTTCTCTTCATCACCTAGCCTGAATACATTTAATAACAATTATTTAAATCAACTAAAAGTACCTACAATGCCTTGTGGTAGGAGAAAACCCCAGAGAACATGGCCCCAGACTAATGAAATACTTAAAACATCTCCTATCCAGCCCCATTTGGCAGCCAAGTATTAACTGATGGTCTGTTGGGTCTGGCTTAAGTATAAAGAGGCATCATCTGGCTTCTCCTAAACATGAGCTGCACTCTATGGTTTTCAAACTAGGCCATGAAGGAGAAAGAGACAAGTTAGTGATAGAAAGATCCAGCTCTTGGCAGAAATATGTGATTAGAATTTTGTGGAATTTCTGTTGTTATTGAGATGATATTGCAAAATCATACAGCTGTGAGCCTCTTTTCCCTTGCTTGGTCTCCTGGACCTAATAGGACAATAATATATTAATAGATTGGTTCTGTAGCAATCAGCTTGATATTTGTATACCCAATATTAATGACCTACGTGTAATGACTGCACTAATTAAATCTTTATGACTAGACATAACTCATTTTATTCTGTACTCTGTATTGTCTTTTCATCTCAATATATTCATAAGAGAAAAGAGGTATTTTGAAAACCACTATACTTCTATACTTGCAAATGTTCAACCACTAAGGAGAAAGAGGTCTTCTTTTGGTATGCTTGTTATCTAGGGTGTGATTGGCAGCTCAGTCAACTACTAAGGCAAGTCTTGAAATAAATACCTACAGGGATGCTTTGCTTTTTCTGTCTGCAAGTAGCTGTGTGTGAAGCTTCCCAACATTTCCTATATATTCTTTTTTTTTTTCTGGTTGTTGGACCATATCCAGTTATGCTCCTAGGGGAACGTGGGGAATGTGGGTAGTGCCAGAGATCAAACTTTGGTCAACTACATTTCTGGCAAGCACCCTACCAGCTGTTTTATTGCTCCAATCCCTAAGAATTTTTTTCTTGTTAAAAGAACAAATCTCGGGGGACCATATGGGATGCTTCGATTCAAACCATCGTCCTTCTGCATGTCCCCCAAACACTCATTTTTTTATCCTTTGAAGATTGCAATAAGGAGGATAGATCAATTTCTATAATAATAACACTGTCCTATTCTTAAGGGTAAAGTTCAGTTGTGGTCCTTTGTGATGCATAAGTCTATAGGAAGATTGTTTTCTATAGAAAGTGCCTTGCATTTACTAGATTCGGCATCTCATAATTTGATCAGAAAGTTGGTGCAGGCTGAAACAGACACTGAAGCTCATAGAACCAGTCATAGTGATGACACTAACTAAACGGCAATTTGCTTTATTAGAACCTGCTAATGCATAGCAGAACACTGACCTCTGATTAACATCAATATTTAAAAGCTTTATGAATAAGATGTTATATTTCCCTTTCAATGACTGAAATTTTTGCTTACAGTATTCATGCCTCCCCTCCAAGGGAAGTTAAGAAAGTCAATACATTTTTGCATATTTTCTAATAATTATCCTTGGGTAATTGGCAGAAGAGATGGAGTTCTGTGAGGCACAAAGTAAGTAGAAAGCCAGGGCCAGGTTGATAGCCAGCACAATGTACCACGTAGGTACCTATTAGGTCCTTTTCACTTCAGTAGGCAGCCAGAGGAGTGGGGTTGGAATTTTATGCTCATAATAAATCAAATAAACATAATTTTATAATTAACATGCAATTTTATTAGTTCAAATTTGAAACCACATTCAGTTGTATAATCTATTCACACACAATTGCACAACAATATATATGTGTGTGTGTGTATATATATATATATATATATATATATATATATATATATATATATATATTCATACTAGAGTCAGAGGAAAATCTTAAGTCTAGCTCAAATTTTGTTTAGATGATTGAAGATTTCTTTTTATTCAAAATATAGACTACTTGGGCATAGATCCCATCCACAAACCCCTTCCTTAAAATTGTATTTGTCCCAATTTCAAGGTGCAGAGATGAAACCCACCATTTTTTCCCTGTCATATTATTAGCTTTCAAGTTCTTACTCATACCAAATTAAATCCCTTTAAATACAAAGGCATAGACAGTAAACATATCTTAGTTTAGTGCTTACTGAAAGGGATAGTTAAAACTAACATAAAATGCAATCTTGCAACCTAGTTTCTGCTTTCCAAATCTTAAGCTTAATTAGACTCACACTGATAATCAAATAGCACAATATTATGGACCAGAGGAATGGAAGAATTTTGGAATTCCACCCAATGTTCTATCACTAGGGGACTTGGTATAATCTTGACATCAGTAAAGCTCTGATGGATGTAAGTCTTAACTATTTTAATGTGATTTTTGAGCCAGAGTCCTTTTTTTTAGACACTTTGAGGGGAGCTAATTTTTTTTTAAATTTTTATTGTGACTGAAGTGCATTACACAGAATTATTTACGGTACATAGTGACAATGAATGAAGGGCATTCCCACCACCAATGTTGTCCTCGCTCCACTCCTGTTCCCAACACATCTCCCATATCTCCCTCCTTTACTTCCCCCCCCCAATACTAGTGTAACTGGTATTCACTTTACAGCTTGTTGTAAATTGGGTATCTATTCTGTTGTCATTGACTTTGGGCTTGGTGTTCCAGTCTGATCATTTTTTATTTTCACTACATGTTCATATGACTGGTCCTGGTATCATCATTTTCCCCCTTCAATTTATGAGGCTGAATGATTCAAGTTATGCGATTCTGTTGGAGATAAAAAAAAAAAAAGGTTAAGAAAAAGAGAAGAAAAATTTGGTATCAACTACCAATAAAAATCACCAAATAATATCAACAAGAGTGAAAGAAAAGAAAAAAGTGGAAGATTAAAGAGAAGAAAAATAATATCAAAAACAAACAAAACAAAACAAGAAAAAGGAATGCTGGAGTGGCAGGGTTTGGTGTTCCCCACTTTTTCTTTTTTCTTTTTTTCTTTTTTTTTTTTTTTGCATAGGCACAGTTAAGTATTGGGGAAGGAAGGAAATTCCCGTGGCCTAAGAGATTCAGGGTTTCTCCATTCTTGAAGCATACTGTCCTGGGAACAACTACTGGCTTCATACATACTCATTGCCATATCCCAGGATTTTTTTTTTTTTTTTTTTTTTTTTGTGGTGTCAGGAAACTTTCCTCTCGGTTGTGGAAAAGAAAATCAGGCCACTGTAGCTAGCAATATTGGTATTTGTGCAGGTCCTAGGACAAGGTCTAAGATAGTCTTTACGGTTCTAGAGATTCTGTTCCATCTTTGTTGGCGTGTTCAGTCTTCTGTATCATGTGCTCCATGTTTTTGCTCAGTCCCTAAGCCAAAGTCTAGGAAATTATGGTTCCAAAGGTTCTGCTCAGTCTCTTTGTCAAAATTGATTGGGCCTCTGTACTAAGAAATCTTGATTTTTGTAAGAGTCCTGTTCTACAGCCTAAGGTAGGGTTTTCCTTATTGGTCTCAAGGTAAGTTCTGCCCAGTCACGGTTGTCGAGCCTGAGTCTTATACTTGTTGGTTATATATAATTGTAGGTATTTGCAAAACCATAACCTCAGTGATAATGATTTCATTTTGTTTGGGACAGAAATACTACACTTCGACTTCTCCATAAATTTCTGTCTGAATATCCCTTCTCTATGAAACCAGGAGTTTTATCTTGCCTTTGGTTTCTAATGTATGTCACTAATTGTCTTTGATCAATTTGAATGGCTTCTTCAAATGTTAATTCCTTTGAAGTCAACATCTATCTGATCCCACTGTGAAGAAATTGCTCTGCATCTATATTAAGCTCCAAAATCAACTTGCAAATAAAAATCCTGAGTCCATTTGTCTTAAAAATACAGGAAATTATAGGTTGACTATTACCAAATCCCTCTTTATGACTATGGATGTCTAGAGTTAAATGAGAATATGTCTCAGGGGGTAGGTAGAAAATATGACTTGCATATACATCAAGGTTGCTTTAAGTAACCTGAGAGACAGGTTACTTAAATCAGTTTTTCTTCAAATACAGAATTTATTGGTCTCCTGTTGTGACTGTGCCTCTTTTGCGTTTGATGTAGTTAAAAGAAGCCAACAAATAAACAGAATGATTATACTGAAAACTGTAGCTTAGTAGAATAATGTTGTGTACTTTTAAATTTCCCTATTGAATACATCTGCCTTCTCCCTAATAAGTTTAGATAAGGACACTGGGCTCATGACTCCAAAGATAGCTTGGTGGTAGGGTGTTTGCCTTACATACGGCAGATCCAGGATGAACCCTGGTTTGATACCTAGCTTTCCATATGGTCAACCAAGCCTGCTAGGAATGATGCCTAATCAAAGAGCCAGGAGTAAGCCCTGAGAACTGCCAGGTCTGGCCCCCCAAACAAACTAACAGTATGAAGAATCCTTGAGATTGGGATGAATACTCAAAAGGCTGGGAGGGAAAATTCCATTCTCCACCCCAGTGAAAGGCTCAGCTGACCTGGGATGGACCCTGGTTTGATCCCTGGAATCCCATATAGTCCCCTGAGCCTCCCAGGAATGATTTCTGAGTGAAGAATCAGCAATAACACCTGAGTGCAGCTGAGTGTGGCCACCCCAAAACAAAACAAAACAAAAAAGTATTATCTGGCCAAGTAGTATCACCACTCCTAAGAATATATCCTAGGAGTCCAAAACACAACACAGAAAAGCCCTCTACATTTCTATGTTCATAGCAACACTATTCACAATAGCCATAATCTGGAAGCAATACAAGTGCCTGAGAACAGAAAAGTGGATAAAGAAACTGTGCTACACAATGGAATACTACACGGCTGTTAAAAATAATAAAGTAATGAAATTTGCTTAGATATGCATGAATATGGAAAGTATTATCTGAGGTAAATGAGTCAGAGGGAGAGGGATAGACATAGAATGATCACACTCATTTGTGGGATAT
Organism: Suncus etruscus; assembly: GCF_024139225.1. NCBI lineage: Eukaryota > Metazoa > Chordata > Mammalia > Eulipotyphla > Soricidae > Suncus > Suncus etruscus. Next base: position 84,162,752 of record NC_064849.1, read on the forward strand.
ATAAAAAAGGTAGTATAGTAATACTATCCAGACAAAAATAGAGATAATGGTCAGGAGGACCAGTTCATAGTAGAAAGCTTGCCACAAAGAACTGGGGAGTGCAGTTAGGGCAGAGAAGAACTACTACGACAATGATAGTTACAAATGATCACTCTGAACAAAAACTGGGTACTGAAAGAAGGAAAAATGATAAGCAGGATACCCCTTCAATAGCAATATTGCAAAGAGACAGAGACACAGAGAGACAGAGAAAGTCTGACCCAAAGCAGGCAGGAGGGTAACAGGAAAACTGTGTCAATAGAAAAATTGTGTCCTGGTGAAGGTTATATATACAAATTGTATATTGTGTATATTGTATATACAAATTGTATATTGTGTGACTGAAACTTAATCATGAACTTTGTAACTTTAAAATAAAACCTCAACTCTATTATGAAGAACTTTGTAACCATGGTGTTAATAAAGTAATTTTAAAACATTTTTTTAAAAAAAGGGTACTTCCCACTTGCAATAATAATGCTGATAATAAAAGTTGTCCATATTTACAAAGTATATATTATGTGCTTTGTAATGTTCTACATAATTAATATTAATTCTATGAATCTTGTTTCTTTATTATGCATGAAATGGTTCAACTCTCTGCTTATATATAAGGATTTACTATGGCTACTGAAATTAGAAACAAGGTGTTGGGATATTGGGGTCCAGAAATAAAATAATAGACTTTCCTGACATTTTTTTCTGTGCATATGGAGAAGTTGCATAAAGTTGCGTGTGGGTTCTTGAAAGAATTTAGCTTAATTTATTTATTTAAATTTTGGTTTTGGAACACACTCAGTTTTTCGCAGGGAATACTTGTGGTTCTGCACTCAAAAATCATGCCTAGCAGGGTTTGGGGAAAACATATATAGTGCCAGGAACTGCATGCTAAGCAAGTGTCTTATGGCTATACTATCTTTCCAGCCCCAGAAATCTAATTTAAAGTGAAGAGTTATTGATCTGTTTTTGTGTCCCCCACATTGTTATTTTTGTTGTGCACATGCTTGTTGTGCTCATAACTGGCTTCTCAGATCACTTTAGCTGTGCCAATGGGGATGGACTGCTCTTGGCATATAATATACTGCTGGGATTGAACTCACAGCCTCATGTATGTGAGGCAGCTGCTTTACCTCTGAGCCACATTCTTGGGAGTGATTTCTGGCTTTCAGGAGACACCCTGGTCATTTCATGGGGCATGATTTGGTCATATGAATACTCTTCTGGTTCTTCATTAAGGATCTAAATGGAAAGCAAGGACATTAAGTTTAAATAAATATTTTCATGTTAAAACACTCATTATTGACCATTGTTTGTCATGTTAATTCTAGACAAGGTTATTGGGATAGCACAAGCAAAATTAAATTTCTTTCATTTCTTAGTCGATTGTATTGTTTGGGGACCACAACCAGTAGTTTTTAAGGAATACTTCCAACTTCATGTTCAAAGGTTCTGTGTTACCAGGAATTGAATCTGGGTCTCCCACATGCAAAGAAGGTTTTTCCCAGTCATTGAATTATCATTCAGTCCCTCAGCCCAAAGATTATAAAAGTCAGCTTTCTTTGTAGACTGCCTTAGTGTCTTTCAATCATTCTAGTCTCAATGTAATCATTTTTATTCAGCAAAAGTCAATAAAATTATGACAGGAAAAATGTAACTTTCACAGCAAATGTATATCTCAAATTACTTTGCATGTCCTTTCTTACTATTGTACCTCAGTAAAATATTCATTTAAAATAGCTTTTAAGGAGTTTAGATAACATAAAATTTCCTATAGATGAAGTATTGATAACTATTAATTATATTTTTTCTCTTTGATTTTGATTGTTCATTTAGTTGCATTTTCCTTAAATTCTGCTAGCAGTAATTTGCAGTTAAAAATACACCTAAAATTAAGGTCTTGTTTTAATTTTTTTAATTTTATTAAAGATTGGAGGATATTCTACCGATAGCATCACAATTGATGGAAATAAAACAGAATTTTTATTTCAACAAAAAATAGTTTTTAAGGATATATTTTTTTTTATCAATTTCACAAATTGTAGTCCACACTTAGATCAGTTTTGCTAGAATACCTTCACAGTCACTCAAATATATTAGATCCTTTTCCTAGATCCTTCCTGGAGTTAGAATTACATGGCTAGATGGAAGCTAAGCCTTTCAGTACAGGCCTGGTCACTGGAAAAACAGTAGCTTTCCTCAATAACATGTGTTTTGGTTTTACCCCAAAACAAGGTGGGAAGAGAAGGAGAAGTAAATATGGAAGCAGAAAAGGATGTGGAGGCTACCATGAGCACAAAGCTGCATTACCCTGTTGAAAATAGGAGATAAAATACCTGAAGGGCATTTGTGTGTAAAACGAAGTGATTTTCAAAGTTGTTATTTGGGATAGTGAACACAGTGGCTTTACAGAAACTTTGGTGAGTTCAAATGAATTCGATTCATCTTTCTGGCTTGTTTCCAGCATTTACAAATTAAGCATAATCCATTACAAGTTGCTGGGGGATAAAAGAAAAGTAAGATTAGCCTTCTCATCCTTACATGCACCCCATCACAACCACCCCTGGGGCAAACTAGGGAGACCAGCTTCCCTTGTTCAGGTTGTGAGCTCAGTCATTGGGGAGACAGTTCTGAGCTATGAGACAATTGTCCATGATGTCATCTATGCAAAGAGGCATGGCCAAGACCATGGGCCCACAGAATTTGTCTTGGGTTTCCTTCTCTTTAAAATATTCCTAAAGTGTCAGAGCTATGAGCATACCCCCACTCCACTCCAAGAGCTATCAAGGTGAGAAGTCATTTGCTGGGCCCTCTCTGTGTCTGTAGTGTCTTGAAGATCCCCTCCCTCCTTTCAAGCCTGTCTGGCTTTTTCAATTCCTCCCACAGTCTTTCTCACTATCTGCTTAGATTCACAGTTCAGCCTACACAGAATCTCCACCATTGCCAACCTTGCTTTGAGCTTTGCAGTCAGACTAAAAGCTTCCCCAACATCAAATGTGTTCTACATATAGGGACCCTATGCTCCACCTTAAAAAAAAATAACAGCAGAGATCACAGCATCCCCACTGTGCAAGTAATTCTGGCCAGTTTGAGGTCCATCTTTATGATACTTAGATTTGTCTCCTCCTTTTCCTTTTGTGAACAGTTGCTGAACTTTGTCTGAGATCTCTGTAGGATTTGTCAAGGAAAAGCAATGCAATATGCTTTATTTGCTCCAGGCTGGTATTTTAGCAGACAGAATGTTCTGGCTGAGTCAAGCACCAGAACGGGTGGTGGAGGGTAGGGTGGCACAAGGAAAATGGGTGCTAGAAGACTGGGAGCTGTTCTTTTCTTTTTAATAGTTTATGTAAAACACTTGGTAACTGTCAGTGTTTTGCAGCGAGCTGTTGTTATTTCTGCTGAAGTCACGGTGGTTATTATTCATCAGCCCTTCTCCATTATGAGGAGGAGGCAAGAATGATGCATAATGATTTTCTTTCTCACAGTCCACCCTTGACTCACCCATGTAGAAGGGAAAGACGAATGAGGAGGTCTTTGAGGAGGTGGAAGTCTGCCCCTTAAAATGATAGATCTCAAAGCAGACTCCATAGCTTCAAAGAAAACGTTTTCCGTTAAGAATTTGAAGGAGAAGATGATTCAACATGAGACTGTCTATTCTTGTTACAGGCTAATATTGGTAATAAGCCTATTCACAAAAGCAATTTTTATAATGATCATATATCTGCATTGGAGTTATTTGGAGAGAACATATTCCGTTAAGAATTACTAGATGTCACCAACATGAATATTCTTGATTTCTTCTGCTAGCCTGAATTGGTGATAAACAAGCAAGTAAGGAAAGAGTTGAAGATGATAAATGAAGCTATGAGTAGATGGAATCTTGGCTTTGAGAGGTGCCCAATAATCTCATCAGAAGAAAAGGTGCTTTATTTACTCAGGATTTTTTTTTAAGATATTGATCATAGAGGGGCCGGCGAGGTGGCACTAGAGGTAAGGTGTCTGCCTTGCAAGCGCTAGCCAAGGGAAGATTGTGGTTCGATCCCCCGGCATCCCATGTGATCCCCCCAAGCCAGGGGCAATTTCTGAGCACTTAGCCAGGAGTAACCCCTGAGCATCAAATGGGTGTGGCCAAAACAAACAAACAAACAAAAAGCAAAAAAAAAGATATTTACCATACAGTAAATTCTGGTGATTCTCCAGAAGTGCCAAAGCCAAGATAATCAGAATTCATTGTGCACTGAAGAACTCTGATGCAATCATTTTACATAATCAGATATTAAATTCTACTGGAAACATTCAAGATACATTCCTGGTACAGCAGTATTTGTGCACAAGGTTTGCAATCTGTGCTCAGAGAAATGTGCCTATTGTATAAGAACCACTCAAAGGAAGTTCTTGGCTTCTGTCCTGGCTATAGAGCTTGAACTGAAGACATGAGTTTGACTCTCTAGTCTAGTGACTCACATGTTGTGGGTTCTGGACAAGACCAATTCTGTAGATGCCACCAGAAACAAAGAACTCACCTCCACTGCCCTGACATCTGTTTCCTAGAGGATCCTTAATTGAATCCATAGAAACCAATAATGGTGCCTTCTCGTTGTGTTTTTTCACAGCAGAGTACCTATGGTGGAAGTTGAAGAGGAAGAAGGAATGTCAGATAATGTAAATGTAACTTGTTATTTATTCATTCATTGTTTCTGAGCACTTGGTTGTGCTCAGAATTGACCCCTGACTCTGTGCTCAGAGATCATTCTAGGCAGAGCGTGTTAGAACCACAAGAATTGCAGGAGATCAAACCAAGTTCAGCTATGTGCTAGGTAAATGCCTCAGTTGCTCTACTGTCTCTCTAGTCCCTAACTGTTTATTTTTAACCTGACCTGTATAAGATGCATCCAGTTAGAGAGATAAAGGGATTAAGGGAGTTTGAAAGGGAGTGGACATGCAAACACATAAAAAGGATGCAGAGGGAAGGTAACTTCCTCTTTGGCTCCTAGCAGATGGTAGGTTTTCTTTGAAGCTTTCACCTCTCTACTTACTGTCTTGCTGATATATATATTAGTCAGTCTACTGACTAATTATTATTAATAGACATATTAATCAGTTGTTTTCAATCCCCTGTCTGATAATTCTCTGCTGTCTGGATATGATATATTCCACATTTTCCAACTATGTATGTATGTTTTTCTTATATTTTATTTTTTTCCAAGCTACTTGAGTATAACTAGCTTGGTAAACAGAAAGCAGTCTGTCTTCCTAGAATTAGTCTCAGTCTCTTGGCAAACTTATACCTTTGGATTGTAAACTTTACAAGAATTTATAAAATTTTTGCTTCTGAAATCTGATTTAGAAAGCCACAGAAATATGGGAGTACTGCAGAGTAAGGTCCTTCTCAGCATGGACAAGTCCTTTGCCACAAAGTCACAACGTGACTGTCAGGTCATACTAAGATCCACTTTCTATGCAAGGGCTGGGAAATACCCTCCCTGCTTTTTGAGTCTCTGAGGAGCTTTGAACCTAGGCAAAAATGATATTTAGTTCTTTTAAGACCATAAATTGACATGAGTGACCTTTAATAAAATTGATCTTGCTGGTATAATTACCTGAAAGTCAGAAGTAGAGGAGATCGAGGAAATTTAGGGGTTTTGCCTGAGCTCTTGTTCAGCCTGAGATAAATCTTTGCCAGATCCTCTGGTCTGTTCTGAGACTATACCTTCATTCCACTTAAACTCTACATCTTGGAACTGGAGTTTATGTCACCTAAAATATAGGGAGTTTTGAATCTCAGGCTCTTGCTCTTTGAAGAAGCAAGGCAGGCAAGAACTTAGGTTGACCTCCCCTGGAGCCCAGGTTCAACTCGTCTTTACCTCAAGAAAGAATACAAAGCGAAAACAAAGTCTAGATAAGAACAAAGAGATGGGGGCCAGAGAAATAGCACAGCGGTGTTTGCCTTGCAAGCAGCCGATCCAGGACCTAAGGTGGTTGATTCGAATCCCGGCATCCCATATGGTCCCCCCGTGCCTGCCAGGAGCTATTTCTGAGCAGATAGCCAGGAGTAACTCCTGAGCGCCACCGGGTGTGGCCCAAAAACCAAAAACCAAAAACAAAAAAGAAAAAAACACAAATAAAAAAAAAAAAACAAAGAGATGTTTTGGGAAGTTCTTGAGTAAAGGCACACTCTTGGTTATGAGGGAGATTTTAAGCAGTGATTAAGGGAGGAATATGCATAAAGTATTGGGAATGAGTAACATGATTATGTGGTACCAATGTGGTACTCATTAGTCAGATATATCCTTAACATTTTATTACATAGCTAGGGGCCATGTGGGTTGATATGCATTTTGGGCTTTAAAAAAAAAGAATTAGGATCAGGCTTATGTTCTCTGCCAGTGCTTCAATGACTGACTAAAAACAATGTTCTACAATCTTCTTCTTATCAAGAAATTGGTATTCTCAAGGCTGTTGGGCTCAAGATCCAACATGTTTTAGTCCCCTCCCCCAAGATATTTTATCCTTAACACATGAAACAGACTTTTTTTTGTCTTATAACAGTTTTCCATCTGTACACTCTTGATTTCAGTTTTTCCCTTCTTACCTGAAATAGGAGGGGAAGAGTGGGTTGGTGTTGAATATTTTTCTTTGTCTGAATGGAAGGTTGAAGCAACCATGAGAGTTACTATTCCTGGGGCCGGAGAGATAGCATGGAGGTAAGGCGTCTGCCTTGCGTGTAGAAGGACAGTGGTTCGAATCCCGGCATGGTCCCCTGAGCCCATCTGAGCATAGAGCCAGGAGTAACCCCTGAGAGCTGCCGGTGTGACCCAAAAACAAACAAACAAACAAACAAAAAGAGTTACTATTTCATTTCCTAGATCTTGGAAGGAGTTGATATTCCCTTTCCTTGGCTCTGGCTGTGAGGGAAATTGAGGAAAACTGGGGAATGAAAATTAGCTGACACGGATTTACAGGCAACAAAGCAAAGAATGAAAATGAAGGTAGTGAAGATTTATGGTCATAAGAGGTGAAAACCAGATAGAGAAAACTCAAGGGCATCAAGGTGCCCAAGTCCCAGAGCACAGAAATGAAAGCAAAGATGTTCATTATATTAGTGAAAAACACTGTTCTCCAACACCACATTAGCTTTAACTGCCATTGAATTTGAGTAAGAATGTTTGCTTGCTTGCTTATCTCCATAGTGGGATATATAAAAAGAGTGGAACCTTCCTGAGCTCTTGGTTCATGCAATCTCTACTGTTTGACTTTCCCTAACAATATAAAACTGTAGTAGGTTAGGCTTTGGTTGACTAGTTGTCCAGAGGGCAGATTTGTTATGAAGAGTAAAACACTGATCATATTTCCTCACCCACTGGGAATTTTATCCCATAATTACAGGAATCTGGTTCAGCTACTGGAAGTAAATCTTACATTACTGTGTTTGAGTCGGGGGCAGTAACTGGTTTCAATGGACTTTTAAATTCTTCCAGGTATCAGCACAAGTCCTCAGCAATTTAGTTAAAGTGTTTTTTTCAAGCATTGATTCCTACTATAGTTTATGCTCTGAGTCTCTGCTCTGTAAGCTTGGAGTCTTATATTTTCCTGGTTGTCACGCCACTCTTGGAGAAAGTAGTTTTTCCTGTATTGTCCTATGTCTTTATAAATCCAAGAAGAGGTTTTTTTTTCTATCTGTTTAAATTGATACATGTTTGGAAATGCAGTGGTGAGTACTACTCTTGCCTCCAGAACCATAAATAGAAAACAGGAAGTCATAAAGAGACTTTAATGTAACTGAATCATAATGAAGTCAAGGAAAAAATTGTGAGGTTCCGGAAAATCTAAAAAAAGGTAAAAATGAAGAGATCTTAACTATTCAATTTGATTTATAAATTAATTCTTTTATGATTTTAATTATTTGATAGGTCAAACTCACAATGAAGAATAGAGAACATGGTAAAGAATTGTATATAAACCAATTAAAAATAAAGCTGTTTTCAAATCCTCTATAACCAGCCATCTGACATATTAGGTCATAACTATTATTTTTATTTCTAATTGATTCAGATAATCTGGAATTTATGAATATGAAAGTCACTCTAAGTAAGATTTTCTTTGTCATGACATAGTGCTATTCAACTGCTTGCCCATGGAATGATGCCTCCACAGAAATTTTCTGTTGTTCCAAAAAAAGGTATTGATTTTGAACTGACAGAGGCTTTCAAATGCTGTTCTAAGGACAGATGCCAGCCTACAGGTGGCCAAAGATTTAAAACCACTGGTCTGATTAGATCTCTTTATGGGCATGGAATGAGTTTGGTGGTTTCTAGGCCCAGTAGTCATCTCAGGAGATGACAATTGCCCTCTGTTAAGGGATGGCAGGGAAGCATTCCACTCTTTGAAGGGAATTTTGGTGATGGGGTAGCAAAGAGAATTTTTCCAAAAACATTATTACTAGGACTAATGTGTGAATTCTCCAAGAGGTAACTTTGATGCCAATAATTTGGCAATATAAATTCTTAAATGGCCAGGTACATCCATCACACCATTTTATGGTCAGGACTATTTTCAAAAGTCTGTGAGAAGAATACCCATAAATGTTCACAGTAAAATTTGTAACTCTTTCTTCTGGGAAGCTCCTTTTTATGTCAACCTTAAAGCACTTCTACAATTCATACGCTTACTTTCTGCTTTAACCCAAATCCTCAGAACAGTAGCTACTAAGAAAGCTTCAGATTGACTGTCTGCCTATAAATTAAGTGCTATTATAGTTCATGTTTACATAAAATCAGGTTTTGTGCAATTCCCCAGAGAGCTGCACTTCAAAATCTAAAATTCTTAAGCATTGTTCCTTAGGCCTTTTAGGAGGAAATGCATTTGCAGACATAGAAAGTTGCTTTTTCTGGAAGAAGCAATGAAAACAAATGTGAACTTTACCTTATCACCATTCTAAACAATTTCATGTTTCTCAGAAAAATGTACAGGTGTGATTTCCTACTTCAATTTTAGTTTCAGATCATTACTCCCAAAATCACTTAATTTCTCTGATTTAATGACTCCTTTAAAAATCTTTCCTTTCTGGGCTTTTGTGCCTTGAGAAATATTTTTATTACCATTGTTGTTATTATTATTATCAGCAGTAATAGTAGTAGTATGATTTTTGAGTCATGCCTGGAGATACTTAAGGCTTACTCCTGACTCTGAACTCATGAATCATTCATGACAGATTTGGAGGATTCTATAATGTGCCAAGGGTTAAACCCAGGTGTTTTGCATACAGGCATGTGTCCTATATGCTTTCTCTCTACCCCAAATTTCTTAATATTTTAAAATAGCCATCTATCTACTTGACAATCATTTTAAATTTTAAATTTAGACAGTTTCTTCTTGTTCTGCTTTGGTTCTATTGGTTAAGTTTGAAATATTCCCTTCAAGTAGTCATTGTCCTATAGTGCTGTCATACACTTAAGATAGGCTTAACAGGAACCACCTGGTGGCTTTCCTTTGATTTTGGAATTGATCATATGACCTTATTTGCAATGATTTTTATTGTTATGTTAAAATTACTCTAGGTTATAATTTTAAAGTAAATTTTATGTATCATCTCAATCTGGGGAGATCAAAAGCCCAGTTTAAGTGGCTCAACAAGTCCCCTGCTTGGGTCCCATAAAACCCAAATTCAGATTATGTAAATGTATTTTTTCTTTGAAACTGTCTAGATCTTTCTACTCCAAATTATTGGTCAGATTCAGTTCCTTATAAATGCAAGGCTGATATCTTTACTTCATTACTAATTATCAGCTGGATCTATTTTTAACTGTCTGTATTGTTCTCATACTTTCCATGTGGCCCCTCAAGCAATGGTGGGTCATTTATATATCAAAAATATCCCTTCTTCTGTTTATCTCTCACTCCAGCTTGAGTAAGTCTTTTGTTTTTAAGGGTACCAGTATTTAGATATTTTTTATAAATTATCTTTATTTAAACACCGTGATTACAAATATAATTGTAGTTGTATGATTACAGTCATGTAAAGAACACCCCCTTTCACCAGTGCAGGATTCCCACTACCAATTTCCCGGATCTACCTACTCCCCACCCCACCCCACCCACACGTGTACTCGAGACAGGCTTTCTTTTTCCCTCATTCATTCAAATTGTTATGATAGTTTTCAGTGTAGTTATTTCTCTAACTGCACTTATCAATCTTTGTGGTAAGCTTCATGTCATAGCTGCACCTACATGGGGACATGGGGGGAAATAAGGGTTGGGACTGAGGCAGTAAAATATTACAAATGAGATTTGTAGGGCTGTATCAAGGTCACAATACAAGATGGATGTTATGGATATATAAAATATATGCATACAGGGGCCGGAGAGATAGCATGGAGGCAAGGCGTTTGCCTTTCATGCAGAAGGATGGTGGTTCGAATCTTGGCATTCCATATGGTCCCCTGAGCATAAAGCCAGGAGTAACCCCTGAGCGCTGCCAGGTATGACCCAAAAACCAAAAAAAAAAAAAAAATATATATATATATATATATATATATATATATATGCATACAATACTATCAATAGGATACTCCAGGCAGTATTTAGATTTTGATCATATAAACAACATTGTATAATATCTTACTTAAATTTTATCTTTTTAATTTTACCTACAAATGTATTTTAGTACATAATGTAGCATGACCACAGATTACAGGGGTTGGGGCACCTTTGGGGATCATCTGAGGACCACAGTGACTAAAAAAGGTATTAGCAGAGGTGACGCAAACAGATTTGAAATGTGCACTTAAAAAGAATTTGATCTCACTCCATCCTAGGAATAGCGCCATGACCATTACCACCAACTACAGTAGACGGGTTAAAACAACACGGAAGAAACAGAATTCCTAGAACCACAAAGAAAGACTTCATCATAAGCTCCATTCCTTGACCTGTGCATCTACCAAGATCTCTAGATACAGAGGCCAGATTTTATCACCCATGATGAAACAGAAGTCTTCCATACACCACAAAAGCACCAAGGGGAGAGTAAATGAACAGACAAGGAATCTACAGTTAATCCCAAGATGACACTATACTTCAAGGGTGGAGAAACCCTGTACCTCCTAGGCCAAGGAAATTTCCTCTCTAATGCCCCCAATATTTACTATGCCTATGCAGGAAAAAAAAGGCACAAAATAATCTTTTTTATTTATTTATTTATTGACTTTATTATTTTGGTGTAGATATTAAAGTTGATGTCTCCAATTTTATTTTGTTATTTTATCTTTTTTACTATAATTTTTATTTTAATCATTTACCTTTGTTCTTTTAAAAAATTTTTTTTCATTTAATTTCTTTTTTTTACTATTTGTTTCTTTTCTCTTTCTCTTTTCCTTCATTTTCTTCATTTCTCTCTTTCTCTCTTTTTGGACCATAACCAGTAGTGCTCAGGGCTTACACCTGGCACTGTATACAGAAAATTACCCCTGATAGTACTTGAGGGACCATAGAGGATGCTTGGAATTGAACATCTCATCTTTTTTCATTATTGCTCTGACCACACAAATGACTTTTTAAAAAAATCTCTGTTTTGCCTTCTAGAACCAATTCTTTTTAAATTCTAAAAGTTTTTATTTAAAATCTGTTATAAACATTGCTCCTCCCTCCACCCTGAGAAACTCCTAAATTACTCATGTAAAATGGCTGTAGCCAAGAACAGAAAACTTGGTTTGGAAATCTATGAATCATATGAACTTGAACATATCATTCATCCTTTATGTACGTTGAGGTTTTCATATGTAAATAAAAAAAATATTCAAACTTAGAATTACAGTAACATTTGATCAGATAGTAATTTGTCTTAATTCAACTGTTCTTTGGTTATATTCATGTAGCTAATAATCAGTTTATACATATGTCAAATTTTATGCTGAAGAGAAGGGAACAAAATTAAGGCAAAATTTCTAATTCTCAGAAGCCTGGATCTAATTTATATGTAGAATCTGAAATAAACAAATAAATAGTAATCACAGATGCAGAGATATAGACGTGGTTGCAAGAAGTGAGATATTGAGGTAGGAAAATGGGCAAAGGAAATCAAACGGTAAAAATACCCAGTATTCAAAAAATTATTCATATTCATTAATACACAGCAATATGACTAGTCACAACTACTGAATTACCTATTTGAAAGTGACTAATAGTGTATCTTAAAAATTCTTAACATAAGAAAAAAAGAAAAAAAAAAAAAGAAAAAAACCTGGGCTATAGACCTATAGCACAGCCATAGGTCATTTGCCTTGCAAGCAACTGACCCGGGACAGACCTGAATTCGATTCCCAGCATCCCATATTGTCCCCCTAGCCTGCCAGGAGCTATTTCTGAGTGCAGAGCCAGGAGTAAACCCTGAGCACCGCTGTGTGTGACCCCAAAACAACAACAACAACAAAAAACCCCAAAAACAAAAATAAAGAATAAAGGAAAAGGCCTAACTATGAGTAGTGATGACTGTAATTAGATTCTCTGTGATGTCATTTGACAGTACGAATTATATTTCATGTTCCTATGTGTATACCTGAAATGGATACAAAGATTTTGCAAAAGCACTCTACAAAGCAAAGGCATTCTTGTCATATACTTTCCTATTATTTTTCTTATCTCTTCCCATTAGGCACCAGCAACTTTTTCTTACTTTCAGACCTATTTTTCTCTCACCTGTCCATCACCAGCTGATTATAAAAATTAGCATGCATCAAATTCAGTCTTTCTATGCTTTGTCATAAATAAAAGAGTTATACTTATGCATTGGGGAAAATTTTTTACTTCAGGGAGACCCAAATTTTCTAAGCCCTGAAGGCAAGCACAGGAAATTCTCCTGGTTGAAAAGGATTAACCTTTCTAAGATCTATTGAAAATCCTCTTATTTATTATCTTCACTGATAAAATGCACCTCAGGATAGAACTGCCTTACAAAACACAATAACAACATAAATGAGTTACATGAAATTCTAAATAAGAGATTATACTAGAAATTGCCTGACTGCATTTGTTGCCATAATCCTCCCCAAACCCATCTAACTATTAATCTTTTCTTGGGATGGGACCATTTGTATAAATACTTATGATTCTTAATGCCACCTTTTCCAGACACAGGCATTATTCAAAGTGCAACCCCATAGATTATTTTTGGAATACGGTGTTACTGTCATTTGCTATTTTAGCTGTTTCTTTGCCACCCACTTTCCATCTTTTCCTTCTCCTTCTTCCCATCTCTCCTCAACTGTCCTGGACCAAAGAAAAATTTTCTTTAGTTGAACTGACCTTATTAGTCAACAGTAATGCTATGTGTGCTGAGCTGGGTCTATTCTAGAACAATTCACCAATAGTCTAAGTGACAAAATGTTGGCATAGAAACCAACCTCAGAGGTACATCAGCACTTCACCAAGAGTGACCAGGAAGGCTGCTGTGCTGTGATAAATGTCCACTCTCCACTTCACTGTCAAGAATGACAATACTTGTACTGAGCTCTCAACTCTAGGGAAGGACCATTGTTCTGAGATCAATGTTTGCTAAAAGGCCTCAAGTAGAATTATATACCAGTTGCCTTCATTGCTCTTACCTTGGAAAGAGCGTCACCTTGGAAATAGTGTCACATAGAATAAATAATTGGACAACAGCAACCTTGTAGCACCATCAGACTGTGGAAGAAGAGTGCCAACACAGTGGACTTTGCAATTAGACCCAGTGAAGAACCAAGTCATTCTCTAGTGAAATGCCTTGAGTTTTTGTCATTCCAAGCATCACTGGCACCAGAATAATTGAGCTTAAGACCTAGAAGGTCCAAAACATGCTGATATAAAATATGTTAACTTGGGGCCTGGGCCAAACATGCAAGGTGTCAAAAAAATCAAACACACTCCCATATAATCCAGTTATACCATTCCTAGGGATATACCCTAGGAATACAACACAATACAAAAATGCCCTCTGCACATTTATATCCATTGCAGTGCTATTTACAATAGCCAGAATCTGGAAATAACCCATATGCCTGACAACAGATGAGTGGCTAAAGAAACTGTAGTACATATACACAATGGAATACTATACAGTCATCAGGAAAAATTGTCATGAAATATTCCCATACATGGATGGGCATGAAAACTACTATGCTGAGTGAAATAAGTAAGAGAGAGATACAAAATAGTCTCACTCATCTGTGGTATTTAAGAAAAATAAAGGACATTATTGTGATAATACCCAGAGACAATAGAGATGAGGGCTGGAAGGACTGGCTCATGATATGAAGCTTGCTGCAGAGAGTGGTGAGTGAAGTTAGAGAAATAACTGCACTAACAACTATCATAACAATGGTAGTGAGTGAGAGATGTACAATGCCTGTCTCAAATACAGAGAGGGAATGGGGAAGTACGAAGATGGAGGGGCATTGGTGGTGAGAATGTTGCACTGGTGAAGGGGGAATTCTTCTTAATAACTTAAACCCAACTACAAACATGTTTGTAATCATGGTGCTTACATAAAAAATTTTTTTTACAAAAGCAAACAAAGGCAAAAAGATACTGTTAGTATGTGGTCCATGGGGAGAGTGAGATGGACAGCTGTCAGAGAAGCAGACTGATTTAGTTCAAAAGAGAAAACTCCTTTGGAAAAATCAGTGCAAACACAGAAGGTCAGAATCTATGTTCCACATAGCAAACAAAGGGTTTAAACTGCAAGAAATCAGCAGTTAGGAGCAAGACACAGCAGAAGTAGAGACGGAAGCACATGTGACCTTAAGAGAAGATGGTTTAGGAATATCCCACATCTCACTTCCCCTGAAGCTTTGTGTCCAGAGTCATCACTAGGACAAGTGTAGAGATCTCAGATGGGCAGGATGCCAGCTTGCTCCGGGTCTAAATTCTATGACTTAAACAAGTGGGTTCAATAAAAGTACATCTCCTTCAGCTTGCATCTCCCCCAAGTGGAAGATAAGACTTGAGAGGATTGACCTGCCTGTCAATACCTTGCTGCATGATAGGTAAAAGAGACCTCAGAGGCCATTTGAATAACTCTTTTGCCTTTAGGCAGATTTTTCGAAATTGTCCAAGATTACTCTGCATGTTAATAAAAGGCTATTGCACAAATCAAACAAGAGAAGAAAGTAAAGATCTCAACAGGCCTGTGGACAGGGACTTATCTCTTCTTAGAGGGTCTTAGCAGCAAGCCCCAGGGCTTTGTCAATTGAATCCCATTGAGCAGATATTATTTCTCAGGACTACGACACTTCCTTTAATTCTCTCTTTCAGTGGACTCTCTTATGCTGAGGCTTCAGACATGGTTTGTGGCATGGATAAGGTGGACATTGTCAGCACAGATGAGTTGTGTTAAGAACTTACCACATAGCAGAATCCTCTCTGGCATATTTCACTTCTAGGTTATGAAATCCAGTAGGACCCTGGAAAAGAATGTGGTTTGCACCTCAAAAAGAATAAATGGATGTAAGCTGTGATTTAGAAGGTACAAAAGAAGGAGCAAAGGCTATTGGATTAGATCAAATAAATTCTGGAGAATAATCATTAGCAAACAAATGGACTAATATACAGAAGTAGCTTCTTATCTTCTCAATGATACTCTAGTGCAGAAAGACCAAATACAAGAATATAGGATTTTAAGGATTGAAATATCTTTCAGGTGCCAAATTTCCTAGAGCAACGTGTGCTGGTTAGTTTTTAAAGTGTAACTGAAGGCAGGAGTGAAAGTATAGGAGTAGAGCACTTTCCTTGCATGGGATCTACTCAGGTTTGACCCTAACTTCTCTTATGGTCCCCTGAGCATTGGCAAATGTGACTTCAAAAAAAACCCCAAAAAGTATAAATGTGATTGTTCCAGCTTCATTGAGATAGAGTTTGTTGCGTTAAATAATTAACAATGGGGCTGGATGGCGGTGGATTTCTTTCCGTGCCATCCCAGTTCACGTGGCTCTGCAACCTTCATGCAGTCGGCGAGTCCCAGGCCCAGGTGAAATCACTCACTCACAGTTAGGCGTCAGGAAGCAACAACTTTATTCAAGCCCTAGCCACCACGTGTGTGTGGCCTATTCATAACCTTTCAAGCACAGCCATTTTTAGCTAGCCCTGCATCTTATCTTCTGTTAGCCATCTTCCCTTTGGGCTCCATGCTGGTCAAAGACCAGAACACAGAAACCCAGAAGCCAGAGCGCACAGCAGCGCAAAAAGGGCAAGGAGCCAAAAAGGGAAAAAGCCAAAAGGGCCGAATTCCCTTGGTTCAAGCCTTATCTAACATTTCCATGACCCCTCCCAGAAATGGGTGGGTCTCAGGGTTTAAAATAGATACACCCACATTTCCTCCTTTTTTTAATATTTTTATGCACCAACGTAATAGAGTGAAAATTAATATACCAGCCCTTTTCAAAAACATATTTTTGCAAAATATACTTTACACCTGTAACCTAAAACTCTATTAATGCTTTTTTACCAAGCACTATTTTGGAACTTTTATGTTCCTATACTTTTAAACTATATTGGGGGAACTTTATTGTTCCTATACCTTTTCTATACACAAGTACTGCAGCATACATGCATAACATACATTTTAAAAACAGGCTAAGTACATTAAAATACACAGTAAAACATTTTGCAATAGAAAATATTAACTATGAAAGACAACAAAACACATTTAAATTATAAAGAAAATGACTAAGACAAAGATGCAGGTGGTTAGAAATTAGATGTTAAACTGTATTACCTCCCTTTTTTTATTTTTAACCACTAACTAACTAAAACTTATTCCATCACCAACTATGAGTAAACTATAAAATTACCTGCTAAGTTCCTACACCTAAAATCATAGTTTAAATGATTAATTTGTTCCACGCTGATCTCACCACGTTGATTTTACCACGTGGCTTCTGTAAACTTTTAAAGTTCAGATGTTGGTTTGTCCCACGCTGATTTCACTACGTGGCTTCCTTTCATGGTTTCAGGCCCCGCAGACGATTCTGTTGACCATGAGGTCGCAGGTTCCGCTGCCCGCTGCCGGTTTGCTTCTGCTGTTTTACCTTAGTGATGTGGAGGATGGATTTCAGGCTTGCCGCGGAGCAAAAGCTGAGCTGAGCTGAGCCGAGGCGTTTTTGCTTTTGGGCTGATAGGAGCTTTTCGCCGCTTTTTTCCTCCGGGCAGCACTTAGCAAGCCAGTTTTTGGCCACACCTCACAGGGCGCTTTTGGATGTTCAAAGTTCAAAGTTATTTAAACTAAAAGTCCAGTCCAAAATTTTCAAAGTCGAAATCCAAATTCAAGCCGCAGGTCATTTTCAGAAAATCAGTCCACTTTAAATAGTCTTTTAAACAGTCTTTTTTCTCCTCCGTTTCCAATTTAAGCTTTTAATCAGTTTTTGTACAGGCTGAGGTTTTTGTTTCTTGTAACAAAGTTTCAGTTTTGGGCCTGGGCCTAGGCTGGAGGTGATGCAAGCTTCCACCTCTCTTGTTTCAATGGCCTTTGAATCCCCAGATGGGGTGTTGGCCATCTTTGAACATGGCTCCACGTGGCCATACACTTTGGGCTGACTGCATGTGAACAGAGCGAAAATCAAACAGAAGAGCAGAAATCTTACCATATTTGCTGTTTTCTTGGGTCCAGGATTTAGGTTAAAGTTCGGAGCGCCATTTGTTGTGTTAAATAATTAACGATGGGGCTGGATGGCGGTGGATTTTTCTCCGTGCCATCCCAGTTCACGTGGCTCTGCAACCTTCATGCAGTCGGCGAGTCCCAGGCCCAGGTGAAATCACTCACTCACAGTTAGGCGTCAGGAAGCAACAACTTTATTCAAGCCCTAGCCACCACGTGTTTGTGGCCTATTCATAACCTTTCAAGCACAGCCATTTTTAGCTAGCCCTGCATCTTATCTTCTGTTAGCCATCTTCCCTTTGGGCTCCATGCTGGTCAAAGACCAGAACACAGAAACTCAGAAGCCAGAGCGCACAGCAGCGCAAAAAGGGCAAGGAGCCAAAAAGGGAAAAAGCCAAAAGGGCCGAATTCCCTTGGTTCAAGCCTTATCTAACATTTCCATGACCCCTCCCAGAAATGGGTGGGTCTCAGGGTTTAAAATAGGTACACCCACAGAGTTAAGTGACAGTATTTTATGAGTTTAAGCTGCACAACATAACGATTTGTTGTGCATGTTTATAGAGGTGCATATTTAACATAGCAAATGTAACTGACATTCATCACTCTCTAGAGGTCTTAGAATGAAAAATTTTAACATATAGTATCTAGCAACTTCCAAAAATACAATACATTATTAATAACAGTCACAACACCTCCAACTTATGCCTGGAAGGAAGCCTGAAGCTTATTATGGCCTTATAGACATTTTTTCTATCATATAATTCATACCTATGACTCACCAATTTGCTAATTTTCTGACTTTAGTTTCTCTACTTTGTTTTGGTTTGTTTGGTGGTCACATCCTGCAGTGTTCAGGGCTTACTCCTGGCTCTGAGTTCAGGGATCATTACTGTGAGTGTTGGGGGTAAAACATGAGATGATGGGGAGCAAATCGGGTTTGCCACATGCAAGGCAAACATCTTACCTGCTGTATCTACCTCCTAAATTTAGTTCCTTTAGAGCCTATAATAAGATCATGTAATATTTGCCTTTCTCTCTCTGACACATTTCACTTTGCTTTATCCCTCAGTGTTCAGCCATATTGTTGTAAATGGCAGAATTTCTATAGTTTATGGTATGTGGTATTGCTCTGGGTGCAACTAAGGGACTATCTCTGTGTCAGTATGTCTGTCTCTATCTCTATGTCTCTATTTCTGTCTCTGACTTTATCACTTTATTTGTCTCTATCTGTTTTGTCTAATAGCTCTATTTTTGTTTATATCTCTGTCTCCATCTCTATTTTTGTTTCTATCTATATCTCTATATCTACTACTTTTTTGTAAGTGGTGCTTGGTAATACAGATATCTCTGTGTATTTCAATTTCTTTAAATATCTTTCAAACTATATTTTCATATATATTTAATATACATATATTCAATATATTTCAATATCCCTGGCCCACTCAGCTTCTTTTTACCTTTTTGTTTATAGATGCATACTTGGATTTCTATATTTTAGCTTTTGTGAATAATGCTGCAATGAACACAGAGGGGCAAATAACTGAAAGACAAATTTCCTGCCCTTAGGCTGAATAATCTAGAGAGGAATTGTTGAGTCAGATGACAGCTCTAGTTTGAACTTTTTGAGGAAACGCCATTCTGTTTTTTTGTAATGTCTCTACCCTTTTACACCCACACCCATCATGGTTCAAAGGTTCCTTCTTCACATTTTCTAACTCGCCTTCTCTCTGCCAGAAGTGGATGTTTATCTCTTGTGTTTTGGATGATAGTCACTCCAACAAGACAAAAATGTTGTTTTATAGTGCCTTTGTCATGTATTTCCCTCATGATTAGTGATGTCAAGTAACCTTTCACATCCCTGTTTCCAACTGCATGTTTACTTTGGATATTGTCTAGTCATATCTCTGTGACACTGTTCCTCAACCACCAGGCAGACAACCCCTGTAGAGCTATTTGTTCCCAGGGACCTGGTAGAGCAAATTTTTCTGGGCGTTCTCCTTGAGGCTGAATGCTTCAGAGACACCACCACACCAGAGATGAGAAAGGACAACACAAAAAAGTGTACCACCTCCCAATCCATGATTAGTGACTCTTAGGCTTGACTTCAGGCCAACCCTCCTACCTCTCAGAGATAAACTCCCAGGAGATAAAACCTATTAACACCTTGTTGCTCCTGGGGTAATTCTAAACCCCATTGTTCATGCTTAACTTTTTCCCCAGTGTTCAGTTACCTGATCCTCCACGTCCTGTTTACCTCTCCTATATCTCAGTTCCTCTGTTGATGCTATATAAGCATTGTTAGAAGAAAATAAACTCTCTTGGTTCTCAGCCTCAGACCCATTCTTTCCCGGTCATAGACTGGGTAAATATCCTCAAGTCACTAAACTCAATGGAGTAACAGAAGTTAACCCTTGCTGGCTGGCCTACAGGATCAGTCATTTACCTATTTGAAATACCAGTAATCTCATCTACTTATTATGTACCTATAATGTATTTGTAATTAAATTCTATGATTTTCTTGTTTATTTTGGATATTAATCAGTTACCATCTATATGGTTAGCAAAATATACTCCTATTTTTTATCATATATTTTGCTCTGTGTGTACTTTTTTGTTTGATGCAGTTTTGTTTCTGATTTTATAATACTTAAAAAATTAAAAAATATATTGCCCAGATCAACATTTATTTCGCCTATGTATTTTAGCAACGATATTTTAGATATTATACTTGTCTGTGATACATTCTGAGTTCCTTTTTGTGAGGAGCTAAGATTTAATTTTTATTTGTGAATGCTTTCCTTGCTTCATTTAGGATTTCTTGCTCCTAGGTGATTGTATGTCTGGGGAACATTCTCTGAGTACTCAAGCTTATTCCACTGATCTGAGGGTCTGTCTATTTCAATACCATGCTGTTTTGATAACTAGTGCTTTGTAATGCAGTTTAAAATTAGGGAAAGTAATGCCCCCCATATTCCTTTTTTCAAGAATTGCTTTAGCTTTTGGAGGGCGTTTATTACTCCAAATGAATTACAGAAGTGTTTGATCCGGGGCCGGCGAGGTGGCGCTAGAGGTGCCTTGCAAGCGCTAGCCAAGGAAGGATGGCAGTTCAATCCCCCGGCATCCCATATGGTCCCCCAAGCCAGGGGCAATTTCTGAGCGCTTAGCCAGGAGTAACCCCTGAGCATCAAATGGGTGTGGCCTGAAAAACCAAAAAAAAAAAAAAGAAGTGTTTGATTCACTTATTTGAAGAATGTCGTGAGTATCTTTATTTTTTTATAAATTATCTTTATTTAAACACCGTGATTACAAATATAATTGTAGTTGTATGATTACAGTCATGTAAAGAACACCCCCCTTCACCAGTGCAGGATTCCCACCACCAATTTCCAAGATCTATCTAATCCCCACCCTACCCACACCTGTACTCAAGACAGGCTTTCTTTTTCCCTCATTCATTCACATTGTTATGATCGTTTTCAGTCTAGTTATTTCTCTAACTGCACTCATCACTCTATGTGGTAAACTTCATGTCATGAGCTGCACCTACTGAGAAGATAGGAGGAAATAAGGATTGGGACTGAGGCAGTAAAATATTAGAAATGAGATTTGTAGGGCAGTATCAAGGTCACAATACAAGATGGATGCTATGGATATATAAAATATATGCATACAATACTATCAATAGGGAAACAAGGAGAAAAAATTCCAGTGACTGTCCCAACATAAACCAGTGCTAGACCGACCCGCCCTCCTCCCAAAGCGCATTCCCATTAGTGAAGGGAGAGGTAGGGGGAAAGCCTGAGGACCACTAAGAGTCCACCTGAACCCACTTCTGGCCATCTAAGCTGGCACCCAGGGAAGGCCTGGAGTCAGGGGAAAAAGACAAGGACAGCTGGGGGCCTGCCAAGCCTCCCAGCAGTGAGTATCCTTAAAGGTATCGCATTAAATCTATACAATGCTTTGGGGAGTATTGCCATTTTAATGATGTTAATACTGCCAATCCAAAAGCAGGTTATGTTTCTATTTCCACATGTCCTCTCTTATTTCTTGGAGCAGAGTTTTATAGTTTTCTTTGTATAGGTCATTCACATCTTTAGTCAGGTTGATTCCAAGATATTTGAGTTTCTGTGGCACAAATGTGAATGGGCTTGTTTTCTTTTTTCTTTTTTTTAATTTTTTTTATTGTGACTGAAGTTCATTACACAGAATTATTTATGATACATAATGACAATGAATGAAGGGCATTCCCACCACCAATGTTGTCCTCCCTCCACTCTTGTTCCCAGCATGTCTCCCACATCTCCCTCCTTTACCCCCCAGAATCCTAGTGCAAATGGTCTCCACCTTACAGCTTGTTATAGGTTGGGTATCTATTCTGTTTGGTGTTCCAGTCTGGTCATTTTTTTATTTACACTACATGTTCATATGACTGGTCCTGGTATCATTCTTTCCCCCCTTCAATTTATGAGGCTGAATGATTCAAATTATGCTATTCTGTTGGAGATAAAAAGGTTAAGGAAAAGAGGAGAAAAATTTTGGTATCAACTACTAAAGAAAAATCACCAAATAATATCCACAAAAGTGGAAAAGAAAGAAAAAAGTGAGAGAAAAGAGATAAGGGAAATAATATCAAAAAACAAACAAAAAATAAAACAAAACAAAACCAGAAAAAGTGCTGCAGTGGCAGGGTTTGTGTTACCCCACTTTTTTTTTGTATAGGCACAGCAAGTATTGAGGAAGGAATGAAATTCCCGTGGCCTAAGAGATTCAGGGTTTCTCCACTCTTGAAGCATATTGTCATGGGAACAACCACTGGCTCCATACCTTCTCATTGCCATATCCCAGGTTTTTTTTTTTTTTTTTTTTTTTTTTTTTTTTTTTTTTTGTGGTGTCAGGAACCTTTCTTCTCTGTTGTGGATGAGAAATAAGGCCACTATAGCAAGCAATCTTGATGTTTGCACAGGTTCTAGGACAGGGCCTAGGATAGTCTTTAAGGTTCTAGAGGTACTGTTCCTCCATTGTTGGTGTGTTCAGTTTTCAGTCTCATGTGCTCCATGTTTTTGCTCATTCCCTAAGCTGAAGTCTAGGAAATTATGGTTCCAATGTTCTGCTCAGTCTCTGTTGTCAGAATTGGGCCTCTGTACTAAGAAGTCTTGATGTTTGTAAAAGACCTGGGCTATAGCCTAGGGTAAGGTTTTCCTTAATGGTCTCAAAGTACATTCTGTCCAGTCACAGTTGTCAAAGTCAGTTTTCTGTAGTTAGTGCTCTTATTTTTCATAGTTCAAAGGACGATACATCTTCTGATTTCCACTTAGTGTTAGGTGATGTGATAGGACCTCCTGGTCTTAGGTCAAGTTGTCATTTCCTCGCTATCTTCGTTGTCATATTAACATTGGCACAAGTATATCTCCCAACGCAGCTTAGTTCCTGCTAGTAATTCCTTTATAATAATGTATCTTAAGATATGTATTCCTAAACATACAGATAGCCTCCCCAATCACTTTCTTTTTTCAAATACCTTTTTCTCTTTTTTTCTCAGTTTCCTTTTTTATATATATCTCAATTTTATTTATATATTCTATTTTATATATATACATATTTTCTCTACCCTCACCAGTTTTGGTGCTGCTTGGTCAAAAACCAAGTAAACGTCTTGGGTTTGTTTCAATTCTATGTCTGGGATCTGGGATTTGAGAATGAACTAACACTGTCCAATCTTGTGGAGACTGAGTTGTATCCACATGACATATGTCCAGGATGGGAGGCACCCTTGTATAAAAAGTGTGAGTTCTTATCCTTAGAAGATAAGATCTTGTGTCTGAGTCCATGATTTTCCCTTATTTACTGTGCCTATACAAAAACGTGTGGTGTCCTTTTGTATTTCTGTTAGATGTTTTCCATCTAAGCTGCCTCTAATGCTACATTACTATACAAATCTCTTGTTTCTAGGAGATATTTTTGTAGTCTTTAGGGTTTTCTAGATATAGTAGTATGTCATATGCAAATAGTGAGAATTTAACTTCTTTCAGGTTTTAAAAATATACCAGTTAAACAGCAGGGTTAGGTCACTATAGTAATAATAATAGTATTAGTAGTAATAATAATAAGAATGAGTAACACGTAAAAATTCAGCAATGAAATTACTTGTATTTAGGCTATTCAGGTCATAACTAATGGACATGTATTAACAAAAAGCACTCATGGGTTTGACCTAAGGTGAGTCCATATAGAAATATTTATAGAGAACTTCTCTGAAAGGAAAGGGAAATATATTACATGAGAAATATTGGTTATTTGTAATAACCAACATCAGGGACATACTTCCTTTTTTTCTGCAAAGGATAGGGTCAAAGATTAGAATGTAGTGATGGAAAAAAGGGACTCTTTCAAAAGTACACTATTCAGGGATCGGTGATGGGTCTTTATAAAGCCATATCTGGGTTAGCCAACTAACTTAATTGAGAAAATTGTTTTGCCTACCACAATTTGTATAATCAAAACGAATGGCTGAGAACCTTGTCTCATTTTCCCAGAACTTTGCTGTAAATGTGTACATAAAAATGTGCTGATCATATTTGAGCCTGAGACCACAAGAGCTCATTTAGAGTAGATTGTCTAGTATGGTAGCACTAGATTCATACCATAGTACTCACCTGTAGGTGTCCTGACCTGCAGGGACACCAGTCAAAATATGGGAGTGCGTGCACACAGAACAAATAACAGACACAGAGACAAACAAGTATGGGAAAAGGATTCCAATTCCAATTCCATTTATTGAAGCACAAGGCCCAACTTAAATACATTTTGCAGGCACAATTCTGCACATACACATACAGATATGGCATAGATACATTAAACAGGCAGGAATACCTAAATAACAGGGCCCATCGTGAGTGGGTCGGAATGTACTGAGAATGGGAACTTCAGATAAATTAGACTCAGTTTCACAGGGTTGAAATTCTATGCTCATATTGTCTCTGAAAGCCTTATATGGTTATACTTACTTCTTAAGGCTCCCTGATTTTAGCAAAGTTCTCTGCTTGTTACAAGGGCCCCTAGGACTCACCACACAGTAGAGATCAATTAGAGAGTTTTTCAGGATTTATTGAAATTGAGTTGGCAAATAAGAATCTCTTTCTTAGTAAATGTCAATGATGAGAAAGTGGTAAACTAATGAAGATAGGACACTGGGAAATAGTTTCTGAGACAGACAGATTCTTTATATGAGTGCTATTAGGATATTAGTTCATCAACTTTTGGTGAACAAGGGCATAAGTCCAGGGCATCATATATTTAAAGCATACATAAATTTTTACAATGAGCCTATCTCCCTATCAAAGGAGTGTTCACTATTTATGGAGGGGAAAGAAAAAAATGGACTGAACTATTGGGAAATATTGTGCTGAAGTGAGTGTGTGCCCCTCGTTGGAAGCTGTGGGCTTGCAGCCGGCTGCCCGGGGATTGCCTCTGCTTCTCTGTCAGCCGGGATGCAGTGGGCCTTGAGCCGGCAGTAGGCATGGGCAGTGCTGTTGCTGGCCGCCTCGGCAGTGCTGGCTCAGATGCTCTGGTCATTTCAGAGTCATCTGAAGGAAGTGCTTGGCTGCCCACCTGGAGTCTTCTGGAAGGAAAAAGACTCTTCAGAAGCATTCCGAGATTGACTTCCGGCAGGGGACCTCCCAGCGCCTCCGCCCCTCCCCCGCCCTTGTCTGAAAGGTTTCCTGGGTCCACACAAGGTAAGAGACCTCCTGGCGCATCCGGCCCTTTCCCGCCAGCGTCTTTGAGGTTTCACTTCTGGCAGGGGACCTACTGCCACCTCCGCCCCTCCCCGTCTGTGGCTATGAGGTTTCCCGGGACAGCACAAGGTAGGCCTGGAGGAGGCGGAGCTCAGCTGACTTCCAGGTAGTGGAGGAAGGCAAAGGAGCCAGGCTCAACAGCGCCACCCACCATTGTGGCCAGGAGCGGTACTGCACTGGCTGGCAACAAGAGGGGGGAACACTAACCAGGCTCCCATTAGAGGGCACGCTAGAGGCCAAACCTCAGCCAGCCCACCCAACAGTCCCACCCAGAGCTGCAATCCAGGGAAGGGACCCAGCCCCACACCTCAGGGAGCAAAAGAAGGATGAAATCAGAAGGCACTGCTCTCCAAGCCACACCAATAAATGCTGAAGTACATGGGTAAACCAAGGAGGACCCTAATAGCTGGAGATACAGAGAGAATCCCTACTAAGTTTCCAAGTCCACCAAAATGCACAGATCCAAGAGATGAAGATTTAAAAGCAGCCATGAGAGAGGAAATGCAAGCCATGGTAAAGAAAATGAGAAGATCGCTAGCCACCGAGTACAAGAAATCATGGAGGAACAAATTAGTCAAATTAAAGAAGATCTGATATAGAACATAAGAGACTCCATACAAAAGGAATGAACAGACACCGTAAAAAGCCAGACGAGCAGAATCACAGAGTTGGAGAAACACATAGTAGTACTTGAAGGAAAACTGCAAGCCAAAAATGACCAGGAATCCAACAAGGAATTAAGAGGCAAGGCACTGGAAGGAAAAGTCCAGTACTTAATAAACAAAGACAAAAGAAATAATCGTAGGTATACCAGAAGGTGAGGAAACAGGGAAAGGGGAAGAATAAGTAGTTAGGGAAATAATAGCAGAAAACTTCCCCACCCTTTGGAAAGAGGTCTCCGTGCAAATCCAGGAAGTGAAAAGAGTCTCTAATAAAATGGACCTTAATAAACCAACACCAAAGACCTATAGTAATCCAAATGGCAAAAATAAAAGTAAAAGATGAACTCCTTAAAGCAAAAAGGGAAAAAAAAGAACCTCAAGTACAAAGGAAGGGACATAAGAATCAAACCAGATCTCCCTTTGAAACAATTCAAGCAAGAAGACAGTGGAATGAAATATTTAAATGACTGAATGAAAGAAATTTCCAGCCTAGGGTACAATACCCATCAAAACTGTCATTCATATGGGATGGTAGCCTAAAAACATTCTCAAACAAAAACGAACTTGCAGTATTTGTGCAAACAAAACTGATCCTAAATGACCTACTCAGTGACGAACTACACAATCCAAACCCCTGATTGTAACAACAACCACCCTACACAACACAACTGCACAACAGCCCTCTCTGTCAATAATTTCTCTAAATGTTAACGGACTAAACTCTCCCATTAAAAGACACATAGTAGAGAACTGGATAAGAAAACATAAACCGAACTTCTGCTGCCTGCAAGAAACACACCTACAAGTACGGGACAGGCATAGATTTAGAATAAAAGGATGGAAATCAATTTTTCAAGCCAACAGAAAACAAAAAAGCATAGGGACAACCATTCTTATATCAGACCAAATTCTATTCAACCTCGAGAAAGTGATCAGAGACAAAGATGATCACTACATACTAATTAGGGGAACACTATATCAAGAGGTACTAACCCTGATCAATATTTATGCACCTAATGTAGAGTCAGTAAAATATGTGAGGCAGTTGCTCACTAATCTGGAGAAACACATGAAGGGAAATATTATAATAGTAGGAGATTTCAATACTCCACTATCACCACTGGACAGATCTAGCAGACAAAAAATAGGAAATAAATAAGATCCCTAAATGAAATTAGAAGATCTAGGGCTAATAGACTTATATAGGGCCCTCCACCCCCAGAAAACAGAACACACATTCTTCTCAAGTCCTCATGGAACCTTCTCCAGAATAGACCATGTCTTAGGATACAAATCTAACCTATATAAGATCACAAGTGTTAGGATCATTAGAAGCACCCTATCAGATCACTATGCAACAGTGGTCAAAATTAACTACAAGAAGAAGCAATGGAGAAGAACTAATACCTGGAGATTAAACAACATGCTGCTTAACAGCAGCTGGATCAAAGAACAGCTCATGGAAGAAATATAAAGATTCCTTGAGACAAATGATAATGAAGAGACAACATGTCAAAATTTATGGGACACAGCAAAAGCAGTAATTAGGGGGAAACTCACAGCAATACAGGCCTATGTCAGGAAAGCAGAAAATGACAAATTCAACAGCTTAACGGATCATCTCAAGGAATTGGAACAACAGCAGCAAAGAAATCCAACCACAACTAGAAGGCAAGAAATAGTAAAAACCAGAGCAGAAATAAACAACATAGAAACTAAGAAAACAATAAAAAATCAATGAGACCTGGAGTTGGTTTTTCGAAAAAATAAACAAGATAGACAAACCACTGGCAAAACTCACCAAAAAAAAAAAAAAAAAAAGAGGGAAAACATCCAAATCAGTAGGATCACAAATGAAAGGAGAGAGATTACAACAGAACCCCAAGAAATACAACATATCATGAGATCATATTATGAACAACTATACTCAGTTAGGCTAGAGAACCCAGTAGAAATCGACAGATTCCTAGAAAAGTACCATCTTCCGAGACTGGAAAAGGAAGAACTAGAAAGCCTAAATAGACCAATCACCTCAGAGGAAATTGAAAATGTAATTAAGAAACTCCCTAAGAACAAAAGTCCTGGCCTAGATGGATTTACAGGTGAATTCTATCAAACATTTCGAGAAGACTTACTACCACTTTTCCATAGGCTCTTCCAAACCATCAAAAAAAAAAAAAAAAAAAAAAAAAACAAAACCAGGAATCCTCCCCAACTCCTTTTATAAGGCTAATATCACACTCATTCCCAAAGATGGCAAAGACACCACCGAGAAAGAAAGCTACAGACCAATCTCACTAATGAACATAGATGCAAAGATACTCAACAAAATCTTAGCAAACTGAATCCAGAACTTCATCAAAAAAGATCATACACCAGAAGCATTCTGAGATAAGATAGCTGAAAAGGCCAAGTCTTAATTTTTTTAATTTTTCATTTGTTTTGGGGGCCATACCTGACAGTTCCCAGGGATTACTTCTGGCTCTGTGATCAGAGATTATGCCTAGTGGTGCTCAAGGATATGATATGACCATTTGGGATGCCAGGGATTGAACCCATGTTGGTCACATGCAAGAAAAAATTTCACACCTATTGTGCTATTATTGTTTTGGCTCAAGACCAAGTCTTTATACTAGTACACTAACCTTCCCTAGATAGTCGACATGAACTAGGTAACTTTCTTGAGCCCAATCAGTTCCTAAAAATGGTCAGCAGATCTGGCAATCTGAAGAAGTGTCTTTGTTGTAATGGTAGCATGGCTCTAAATTCATGATAATATCTCAGTCCTATTGAAAGAGAAAAGGATGAAATCCAGAGGTCTTACAGTAATTGAAATCAGAATTTTATGCATATTTCCAGTGATTTGTTCGCAAAAGCCTTTTAGTTCTGTTAGGGTCTGTAGTCAAAGACCAAGACCCCGCAATTGAAGTAAAGTTAAGCAAAACTTGTTTCTGTCAGCCACAAGCCCCATACTAACTCATCATGACCATCTCCCAGAAAAGATGACCAGGCCCAAGGTCACATAGGTTACATAGGGAGGCGATATAGGGAAGTTATAGCTTCTGGTGATCTTTAGAATGATTGGTTGTTGTTTAGGATACCTTCCTACTGCCATCTTGAGTTATTTCCAGATAGGCTACCTGATATGGCAAGGTTGGTTGGGGCAGTGTTAATGGAAACAGGCTTGAGAAAGCCTAACATGTGGCTTACAATATGTGGTCCTTACAAAATGGAGTCCCTTCTTATTCAGAACCTAAGAGAAGCCTGACATGTGATACCTCCTTTTTCAGAACCCAGGACCCCACAGTTCCCTTTTTATGTGTAAGCTACTTTAAATTAGGTTTCCTTTATCTTCTAATAAATAATTGTGTAAGAAAGTATCTACTTGGAAATCTATAAAGTCAAACATGGAATATAGTCATAAAGAACAAGAGAGTAAAGAAAGGGAGAGAGTGATAATGTTATTATTGTTTGAATTTACCATAAGCAAATTGACCATATGGAGGAAATGAAGCATATTCCCCAAAACAGAGGCTACAGGAGGAGTCTTTGAGGGAATTTAATCCTATGACCATCTGCTAGTGAATCATTGGGATAAAATCAGCATGATAGATTCCTACTTGATAAATAAGCCTTTCTTAAAGTTGAGTTTTCCAGAGTACAGAAGAAATAAATAAAAAAAAGAATGCCCCAAATATATGTCCCAAATATAAAAGAATTGGAGAAGTTCATTTCAAAAGGGAAGTTAGAGGAATCAATGGGAAAATTATTTTATAGTTTATATTCCCACCCAACCCCCATTGAATCAGAAGGAAAAGACGTGGCAGATGTGGGAATCTGTGTTTAAGTAAGAGATAACTGTATGTTATGAGAATCGGATGCAGCTAGTGCTCTAGAAGATTAACTAACACTAAAAACTCAAATTATGAGTATATAATCCTCAAATAGAATGAAATAGAAAAAATAAATTTGCATTCCCAAAATAAATTTATCCTTCAAGAATTGAGACAAGGGGCCAGAGCAATGGCGCTAGAAGACAGACTGTGGTTTGATCTCCCGGCATCCTATATGGAACCCCAAGCCAGGAGCTGTTTTTTGAATGCATAGCCAGGAGTAACACTGAGCTTCATCAGGTGAGGCCCCAAAAAACAAAAAACAAAACAAACAACAACAACAAAAAAGAATTGAGACAAAAATCCTTACAATAGACTGATCTTTGGGTCTGTCCACTACTGTCTTCTTCCCTATTGATATGTTAAAATAAAATCCCCAATGTGATAATATTAGGAAGCAAAGTCTTTAGTAAACAATTGGGCCATGAATGGGATTAGTGCCCTTGTAAAGAGGTCCCTGGGAGCTCCCTTCCCCTTCACCACGAGCAATAACTATGATCCAGGAAGTAGGTTCACACTAGATATCAGTTCTGCTGGTCTTGGATTTTTCAGACCAAAATTGTGAAAAATTTATTCCCGTTGTTAATAGTTTCCCAGTTTTCCTATTTTTGCTACAGCAGCCCAAATGTGCTAAGACAACTCTAATGAGTAGTAGAGGTTATAGAATACAAAATTCTCTTCAGAAGGCAATGATCAATAGAAGAGAACAATTTATAATTTGAGCACACCAAGTATAATTGTTATATTATTGAATGACAGCAAAATCATAGTTCTCAATGACTGGGTTCCTTCTGCTTTATTTGTATTTCAAACATGTAAAACCCTTGCTGGTAAGTGAGAACTGAAATAGAGGATGTATAAATAAATGAAAATGAAGCTTTGGCTATTTTACTTTCTTGGCTCAGACAGTTGCTTCCAGGGACCAGAGTAATAATAGCCATGATTTATTGGATTCTTACAAAGTCCTAGGCAATATCTGCTAAGTGCTTGATGTGAATCATCTCATGTAATCTTTACAGAAATTCTTTGGAAGTAGTATTCATTAATATCCTCATTTTACAGATAAATAAAAGCCAAATTTGAAAAGGTCAGATGCCCTGTTTAAAAGGACAAATGTAAAAGTTGACAAAACCAATGTTCTTGATTTCCTAACCCAAAGAGAGAGAAAATGAAAATGGTAAATCATTTTACCTTATCTTTGAAGTACTGTGAAGACAAGGAAAATATCACAAGTATGGCAGAAAGAGGGTGTCTAGGAAGTGTAGAAATATACCCAACTCTCAGTTAATGAGAAACCAATGATTTCTGCAATGGGATGGTGAAAGGCCAAGGGATGGGGGCTCCTCTTTTTGGCAAGATTATCCAGGAAATCTATCATGCAAGTCCTCTCCCTGGAAGTGTATGTAGCCTAATTTACACAAAAGTGCTTGGTGTTCTCAAGATCCAGGATGGAAAGTGAAATAAATCAACGAAGAAATGAATACATAAAGATGAAAAAGAGGGGAAATGTACATGGAATTTTTAACAAGATGAATAAGGTAGATTTTGAACAACCAGTAAGATTGACTTCCATCCTGGGCAAGGTTCCTGGAAAGACTTATTAAGGGAATGATTTGTCTTTGACTGCCATGCCTATGTGAGTTATATTTTTGAAAAGTTGAACACAGAAATTACATTAACATCTCAACCCACTCCAGTAGATGAAGTTACCTATGGTCAGAACATGCCTGTTTGTGTATGTATTTACCTCAAAATAAGTGGAACTTAATGCATTTGGGAGTGGGGGATGAGGAAATGTATAACATGAGAAAAATAACAAATAATTCTACATGTTTTTGTAATTTTCAAAATTAATTTGGTCTAGTATCTAGTCATTGACACAGTAACAATGATTATCTCATTTCTTTTGGTCTCAGATTCATTTTCTCTTCCCTAGAAAAACATTTCTTGAACTCAAAATATAAATCCTATTTTTTATTATTAGTCTTGTTTAAGGCACCCAACTTCTTTACCTTAATTTTAGCTATCATACATAGTAATATATCAGTTGGTATATATTCATTTAAGGTATAATTTCACCACAGCAGTGCCTGCATCTTCTAGTTAATTGCTCTAAATCCAATGTTCAACAACAGAATTCACATACTAGCTTCCCAACCAAAAGTCACTGAATCAAAAATATGAATAAAAGAGGAAGTGATTGATGTCTTTGCTTACTAAGTCAGAAGACCACTTAATTATTGCTACCATTCTGAATTTACCCTCCAAATGCACATGGACAAAGAGGAGTATTTCGAGACAAGAGGAACCCATTTAGTAACAAGTTAATTCTGAACTTGAGAGTTGATTTTAATTTATATGAATGAATAGAATCTTTAAGTTATTGCTAAGATTTTTTATGGTGAAGATTAGGAGCATAGACCATTCCAGTAGATGGTGTATGAAGAAGTGACTATCCTCTCGCTGCTTCTTCCTCTTTATTTGTATCTTCCTCTGTATCTCTCTCACACACATGCATATATGTACACACTTTTTAATATGGTCTAGGAGGTAATCTGGGACTGATGTTTACAATGGCAACTACTGAGAGGTAAGCATTTTAGCTTGATGTAAAACAGGCACACAATTTAATTGCTAACTAAGCTACCATATGTAGTGGAAAGATTTAGAAAGACTTAGATCTTCAATTAAGCAAATGCATGGTGGGTTGAATGGCAGATTGGGCAGCATAAAGAATTCTAACTCACTATGTCAATCTGACCTTGTATATCAGCAGGTCAATCCTTAACTTCTAACCTCAGAGTTCTGAAGAAATGACTTGAAGACTCATAGTTTTTTAGAACCTTGACCATCCATGCTATTCTTCAGAAAGACTGAGTAGAAAAACAAGAGCTTTTGCTTAAAATATATAGTATATGTCACTGAAACTGCAGTACTTTATAAATGCATAACAAATGGGTTATGATTTAATAACTTCACTTTTAAAATGGAATATGAGAAATCTAAGTAATTGTCCCAAACTGCCTAACTGTTAACCTTGATTTATTAGTAACAAAAGCAATTATATATTCTTGGTAATATAAGCACTATGTAGACATCATATTAATATTTATTAAAGCATATTTTTTTACAGCAAGATGAAGAAAGTATTTTTTTCTAGCAAACCAAAATCTGGCAATGTTCTAACTAGCAAATGATTCTGTTACACAAGACTATGAGTAGAGCTTCAGTCTTTCTTTTTCAAATCTCTTAATTCTTCTTTTCTTCTCCTTTTCTTTTTCCTGTGGGGGTCAAAATCAGTGTCTAACATAATGGAGGCATGTACTTACCACTGAGCCCTATTCCTAGCTTCAAGCACTATCATTCCTCAAGTACTATCACTTCTTCAATATTTTATTTTATTTGCATGCTATCTATATTTATTTTATTCTGTCATTCCATTCTCCTCCAACAGTACCATAAAAAGTTAAGTGGGTAGAGGACAAATCAATACATTCAATACTTAGGGCATTTGTAGGAATTATTATATTGTTATAATATTCTCTTGCTTATAATTTCTGAGACTCTCATTTTAAAATTCACTATTCAGGCTGAAGATATAGTACAGTGCGTAGGGCATTTACATAGACAACCACTGCTTTCCACATGGTCCCACAAGCATCGCCGGGAGCAATTCCTAAGCAAAGTGAGGAGTAACACCTGAGCATTCCAGGATATGGTCCCAAAGCAAAACAAAACAAATTCACTACTCATCAGATTCCTTTGACTAATGCAAATTAGACTAAGACTAATTGACTAAATGCAGTAATCATACATCAGAGATTGGGATACTAGTTTTATACACATGTAAATGGCTATGCCCTAGATTCCACAGTTGCTCTTCTCTGCATTACAATTAATATTGCACAAACCCCATTGCCAATTTTTTGACTCATTTTTTTTTAGCTTCAAATTTCTTTTTCATCTTGTTTCTTTCCCACAAATTATGAGGCAAACTGACTTTGCTGAGGCAATCTGCAGTATTCATAAATCAAGAGTTCCCATAAAACAGGGCAATTTCTTGCTGATGGTACTTGAAGAAGAAAGTTATTAAATCATTACTCTTTTAATATCAAATTTTAGGATGCTTGAATACTTCTCCCTCTACTTTGTAGAGTACAAAACTCTAGATATTGATTAGAAAACTCAGGCAATATCTTGGGGACTTTCAGGCTTTCATACTTGGTTGGCTGCAACTACAGTGAGAATAGATGAGCAGAAAAACTTTTAAGAATAACTTTTTTCTTTTAACTGTAACATCCAGAACTATATGTGTACTTGCCTTAAATGTACTTAGGCCCACAATGTAAGTAAGTCATCATTGACTGTATATTTTGGAGGAGTGAGGGGGAGGCCTTTATTCATCTATGTAGTCTATAGCTTGATGTTCTATGCTATATAGCTACTCATTTATTGTGATGAATTCAATTCATATTCATTGGAGAGGGAAGAGAGACACAAACTCATAGAAATGAAATGTTTTTATTTTCAAGCAAGCTATATGTTTGCTTTCCTTAGAGTGAGACATGGGCTCCTGGCAATGAGGTAACAGTGGGGTTTAGGTGCTAACACAACACCCCTCCCATCAGTAACAATATTGCTTACTTCAGTGTATAAAAGAAATAAAATGAGAGAAGACATATAAGAACAAAAACAAGGGCCGTCAAGGTGGTGCTAGAGGTAAGGTATCTGCCTTGCTAGCGCTAGCCAAGAAAAGCTCACATCGCGGTTCTATCCCCCGGCATCTCATATGGTCCCCCCAAGCCAGGGGCATTTTCTGAGCGCTTAGTCAGGAGTAACCCCTGAGCATCAAACAGGTGTGGCTGAAAAACCAAAAAAAAAAAAAAAAAAAGAGAGAGAGAGAGAAAGAACAACAACAACAAAAAAAAACATACAAAAAAGAAGTATAAGAACAAGAAAAAGAACAAGAAGAAAAGAAAAAAGAAGAAAAGGAACAAGAACAAGAAAACAAGTAGAAAAAAAGAAGAAAAAGAAAAGAAGGAAGAAGAAAAGAAGAAGAAAGAGGAGGAGGAGGAGGAGAAGAAGAAGAAGAAGAAGAAGAAGAAGAAGAAGAAGAAGAAGAAGAAGAAGAAGAAGAAGAAGAAGAAGAAGAAGAAAGAGAAGAAGGAGGAGGAGGAGGAGGAAGAAGAGGAGGAGGAGGAAGAAGAGGAGGAGGAGGAAGAAGAGGAGGAGGAGGACAAGAATAAGAACAGGAAAGGACCAAGAACAAGAAGAAAAATGTGTGCTCCAGAGGCAGGCGGGGGAGATGGCAGTAAAGAAACTGTGGCCATTGATGTGAAGGGTGTTGGACATTGTATGTCTGAAAGTCAACCATGAACACCTTTGTAACTTTGTATCTCATGGTGATTTAATGAAATAATTTATTTATAAAAATAAAAATCAGGGCCCGGAGAGATAGCACAGCTGCGTTTGCCTTGCAAGCAGCTGATTCAGGACCAAAGGTGGTTGATTTGAATCCCGGTGTCCCATATGGTCCCCCGTGCCTGCCAGGATCTATTTCTGAGCAGACAGCCAGGAGTAACCCTGAGCACTGCCAGGTGTGACCCAAAAACCAAAAAATAAAAAAAAAAATAAAAAAAAATCGAAGGGGGAAAACAAATAAAATATAGGTGGAAAAGAAAAAGAAAAAGATTTTACTCCATAGCATGTGGCTTGCTCCCTGATTTCCCAATAGTATGAGGTTTCAAAATTGTATTCTCTGAGACAGAAATTCACTGTGATTATATTTTCATAAAAATCCATTCAATCATACACTTCAAGAATGCGTTTATTTGTCTGCTCATGGTAAGAACATCTCTCAGAAATTGACTTGAAAGGGCCGAAGAGATAGCAAAGAGCTAGGGCTTTTGTCTTGCATGCAGAAGGACAGTGGTTCAAATCTCGGCATTCCATATGATCCCCCGAGCCTGCAAGTAGTGATTTCTGAGCGTAGAGCAGGGAGTAATCTTTGAGCTCTGCCGGATGCAACCCAAAAACCAAAAATAAATAAATAAATAAATCTTTAAGAAAAAAAAAGAAATTGACTTGAAGACTTTTGGGGGGGTTCTTTTGGGCCACACCCAGAAGCGCTCAGGGGTTACTCCTGGCTATGCATTCAGAAATCGCTCCTGGTTTGGAGGACCATATGGGACACCAGGGATAGAATCCAGGTCCATCTTAGGTCAGCTGCATGCAAGGCAAACTCCTACCGCTGAGCTATCGCTCTGGCCCTTCTTTTTTTTAATTAAATAATAATCCAATTTTCAACATATAACAATAGATATAAAATGCAATGTCTTTATATTGGTATGCATTACAAAATGGTCATCACAAAACATCTAATTAACATCTGCTATTGTACTATTTTTGTTTGTTAATTTTTTATGTGATTACTTTATTTAAGCATCATGGTTACAAAATTGTTCATGGTTGAGCTTCAATCATAGCATGTACATCACCAGTACACATTTCTAGCCACCAATGTCCCCAGTTTCCCTCCCACCCACCTTCCCCTGCCTGCTTCAGGGGCAGGCATTTTACCTGTCTCTTTTTTCTTTTCTTCACTCTCTTTTCTTTTTTTGACACTTTGGTTTGCATTATTGCTAATGAAAGGAAACCATGCATATCACTTTTCCCTTTCAGCAACCAGTTTTTGTCCAGAGTGATCAGTTCCATCTATCATTGTCACAGTAGACTGTTGGCTACACTAACTGCATTCATCACTCTTTGTGGTAAGTTTCCTACCATGGACTGGTCCTATTGATCCTTATCTCTATTGTCTCTGGATATTATTACCACAATATCTTTTACTTTTCTTATATTTTTTGTATATCCCACAAATGAGTGAGGTTATTCTATGTCTATCCATCTCCCCTTACTCATTTCACTCAGCATAATAATCTTCATGATGGTATACCTACATTGTAGTACATGTACACAGTACAACACAGCTGTTAGGAAAAATATATTCATGAAATTTACTTATACATGGATGGACATGGAGATTACGACTTGATGTCTTTAATCTTCCACAATCCCATCTAGTTCACAGCAACATTCATCACAGAATGATTGACACCTGGTAGACACTATAATATGTGTGGAGAATGCAAGAAAGTTAAAATTTTTATCAATATTTTGTCTTTATTATGAAGATTTCCAGTACTTTGATGCAACTACAATGGTTTGAATAACAGAAGAGGTTTACCTACTTAACCATTCACAAGGGGTCAGGCCAACTTGTTGGAAGGCTGTTAAAAAATGACTTAATTTAAACTATTGGGCACATTTAGAAATATTACTGAAATCATAGCATTAAAAATTCATTCCTTCATCTTAACCATTGTCTTCTTACTCAAGTTCCCTTCCTTTTCTTTAGAGGAAGAACTTACTCTTGACTCTGCTCAGGCAACACTCCTGACGAGTTTGAAGTAAATAATCATCTGGGATGCCAAGGATGAGACATGGGTTAGCTACTTTAAAGGCAAGTGCCCTGCCCACTTTACTATCTATCCAGATGCCTGAGAATATTTTAATCAAAGAAATTCCTCCCTAGATGGAAGGATCAAAAATTCTTTCATAAGAATTTCAGAGATTCTCTTGTTGCCTAAGAATAATTTACCCATGTGTTATGTGAGATTTGTTTTTTGTTTGTGCTGTTGGCTGTGTGAGGACTCTCTGGAGTGTTATTGGATGGTAAATAGTGTCTCTTGCCCTGGATCCACAAGAGGCAGTTGTATATCCCACCCAATTATGTCAAGAAAAATATTTCTATATATTGGCAAATGTCTGCACAAAATGTCTGTACAAAATGTCTGTACAAAATCACTCTCAGTTGAGAATCACTAGACAAATGTAAAGAGTAAACTATCTACAGAACTGAGCTTGCTGTATTGGAGAGATAGTACAGAGGGTACATATTACATTGCAGGCTACTGACTTTAGATCAGTCATGACATATGGTGCTCAAGCAATGTCAGGAGTGAGCTCTGAGTATAGAGCCAGATATATGCCCTGAGCATAGTATAAAAAAATAACCCCTGATTTTGCTAACTAGGGGCCTGAGTCTGGTAAAAAGGGGACATAGAATGAGTGAAGAGATTCTGATAAACTGAAAGGTATTATCAGCAATAGATGGGGAGGTATAGCAACATTGTAGTCCTGAACCATTAATATTAACAGTGTTGTAAATTACTGGTGCCAATATTTTTTTAAAGAAAAATAAATTATAATTTCCAGATGTTAAGGGGTAGTAGGTAGAATAGCTGATTTCTCCCATAGATGGAGCTCTTGTTCAACAAAGCACTTTATTGAAAGGATAGTGGTGAATCTAACCAGAAAGAATAGAACTGTTAGTTCACTGGTCACTTAATCAACTGAGAATTGCTCCTTAGTTTTTTCTCCCCTTTGGAATCAACAGACAGTGATAGAAAGTTCTGGTTCATTATAGCCGTTCATGCCCTATGAGCTCAACAGAGAGGCTATTTGGAGGATGGAAGGTGTTGTC
Source organism: Suncus etruscus (assembly GCF_024139225.1). Taxonomy (NCBI): domain Eukaryota; kingdom Metazoa; phylum Chordata; class Mammalia; order Eulipotyphla; family Soricidae; genus Suncus; species Suncus etruscus. The sequence goes on from NC_064849.1 coordinate 84,201,304, forward strand.
CTGGGCCTCATCCAGAGGAGCTCCCAAGTCAGGTTGGGTAAATGCCAAGGTTTGCAGAGCATTGCCCAAAGCAACAGGCCTCTCAGATGCTTTTGATATTACAAACCTATTCCTTAAGCATCTTGTCTTTAAATGGCTTTCATTGTTTTATGAGGTCTGCAGTACACACCTTATTTCTTTAAGGTTGCAGTTAACTCATTTCACAAACTCTTGTATTTTTTAGGCCAAGAGTCAATGTTAGGTTAAGGAGTACAGAGTGAGAGGTTACAGTAGCTCCTGAGCTCTTTTTGGTGGTTCTTTCTGATATAGGCTGGAAAAGAAAAGGGAATCACTATGTCCATGAAGTGTATTGTCAACCACAGAGAGAAAGAATGGTCTATGAGCACACTAAATGGTGCTAGAACCATTTCAAAAATTCCTCTGACACTTGAATGGAGTTACACAATTGTGACTATACTTTAGACAAATGCTGTTCTTCCTTATCAGATGAAGGTGAAACAGGTTACCAGGAAGTGACATTGACCTCTTCCAAGTGAGCTCCCATTGTAACCAGAATTCTCTTCCTTTGGATCTGTTCAGAGAGTGGGTGGAGAATACAGAAATAAGATAGCTTGGACACATTTAATGTGTTAACAGTAGCTGTGTCTGATGTCAAAATGGAATTTCTTTATAATTGGGAACTATTGGCTCTCCTGCTTATTGCCATAAACTCTTTTCAACAAATCCCATAAGAACTCCCACATCTCAAATAAATACTTCACAGGCCCACAGAGAACTTTCTTTCAGTTCACTAATTCAACAAGTACTACTTGATCGTCTACTATGGACCAATGGAAATCTTGTTCCATCTTCAACAATGAAGTCAACAGCACCAAAGTAACCTTACCTGTATACCCAGAAATCCATAGGCAGGGGACTATCTTGGCCAAGTGAGTGCATCAGCACTCTAGTGTCTCTTTTTCAGAGCTTATCTGGGAAACACTTCCATCTTGTCTACAGAAACAGTCACTCCACAGAGAGGCTGCTCTACCTTAAACCTTATCTGGGTATGGGTGTGAAGAGTTTATGAACTTGAGTAATGTGACTTGAGTAATGCATGTTCCTTGCATCTTTTATAACCAAAATCAAAGAAGGTTGCAAATACAAATTGCAAAATTTTCACTCCTTGGTTTTCTGACTTACGTCAATAATTCTATGTAGATTTGTAGGCTAATCTCTTGGAAGGTTCTTGCATGTTCCATTGACCTAGACCAATTGTTCGATATGTAGATTCTTAAACTTGGGTGCACATTGTCCTGTCTAGGTGGACATAAACAGTGTGCTGCTTAGGCCTCACCCTAAGAGACTGATTTTTATTATTCTGAGTTGGGGTTTTGTCACTTAGAAAATGGAACTAACCTTAGCATTAGTGTTTCCCCAATCTGGCTGTGCATTAAAATCAGCCAGAGACTCATGTAGTATCCTAATGCTTGAAGCTTATTTAAAATAAATTAAAATTTAATTTCTATGTCAGAGGTCAGATGTTCATAAAATAAGAGACAATCTACATCAATCACTAAAAAAGGCAGAATGAACACATGAAAAGGAGGTCAGATAGGGATGACTATGTGCAGAAAACACTTATTTCTTTTTTATTAATATCTTTATTTAAACATCTTGATTACAAATATGATTGTAGTTGAGTCTCAGTCATGTAAAGAACACCCCCCTTCACCTGTGCAACATTCCCACCACCAATGTCCCAAATCTCCCTCCACCCCACCCCACCCTCACCTGTATTCTAGACAGGCTTTCCACTTCCCTCATTCATTCACATTGTTATGATAGTTCTCAGTGTAGTTATTTCTCTAACTACACTCACAACTCCTTGTGGTGAGCTTCATGTCGTGAGCTGGACCTTCCAGCCCTCCTCTCTTTGTTTCTGAGGATTATTGCAAAAATGCCTTTTATTTTTCTTAAAACCCATAGATGAGTGAGACTATCTGTGTCTATCAATCTCTGTCTGACTTATTTTGCTCAGCATAATAGCATGTATATCCATGTATAGGAAATTTTTATGACTTCATCTCTCCTGACAGCTGCATAATATTCCATTGTGTATTCTGTACCATAGTTTCTTTAGCCATTCATCTGTTGAAGGAGCTTCTGCACCTCAAAGAAAACAGTGCCCAAGATACAAGGGCCACTCACTGAGTGGGAGAAACTATTCACCCAATACCCATCAAATAAGGGGCTAATATCCAAAATATACAAGGCACTGACAGAACTTTACAAGAAAAAAAAACATCTGACCCCATCAAAAAATGAGAAGAAATGAATAGACACTTTGATAAAGAAGAAATACAAATGGCCAAAAGGCACATGAAAAAATGCTCCACATCACTAATCATCAGGGAGATGCAAATCAAAACAACTATGAGGTACCATCTCACACCACAGAGATTGGCACACATCATAAAGAACGAGAACTAGCAATGCTGGTGGGGATGTGGAGAGAAAGGAACTCTTATTCACTGCTGGTGGGAATGCCATCTAGTCCAACCTTTATGGAAAGCGATATGGAGATTCCTCCAAAACCTGGAAATTGAGCTCCCATGTGTTCCAGCTATACCACTCTTAGGAATATACCCTAGGAACACAAAAATACAATACAAAAATCCCTTCCTCACACCTATATTCATTGCCGTGCTATTTACAATAGCAAGACTCTGGAAAGACACATTTATTTCTTATAGAATCCATGAGGAATGTGTGTGTGTGTGTGTGTGTGTGTGTGTGTGTGTGTGTGAACACAGAACAGGAAAAGATATCTATGCTTAAGAAAAAGCGAATTTAGCACCACAAACATCTATTAATTTCACTTACATGCCAAAGGCTGTCAGGAAGAACAGGGTCAGAGAGAATCCTTCCTCATGATTCAGAAGCTTACTAGCTTGGGAAGAAATATAATTTTGACAGACTTAGGAGAGTCAGGGAGAAGAAAAGGGGGGAGGACTAATTTTGGTTCTTGTCCTAAACTGTGTCCTTTGTATGACCTTTATTGAGTTTCAGTTTTTCTCTCACCTATTGGTGGCCCCATCTAGATAGAGATATGACCTTTGAATCCTCCTGTTCTCCTGCATAGAAGTCTTACATGCCTCTCCCTAGAACACTCCATATTCATCTGAGTCCTGGAATTCAGACTATTCTTGAGCTGCCCTCCCCTCTCTGATCCTCCCACAGCACCCAGAAACTCATTCTGTCTTCTGTGCCCTTTATCCTAATGACTCCATTCTGTAAATTCCCCGTGGACCAGAACATTTTCCACAGGTGAAGTACTAATAATGCCATATTTTATTTTCCTCTCACAGATAAGCTCTTGAGAGCAAGCTGTCCAGAATGCATGTTTTCTGATGGAACTTGGAGAAATGTTTGGGGAAATCATAGACTTTTCTTCAAAAACATGAGTTTCTTTGTGCCTGACCCTCAAGAGTGAGCAACTGTTTTTGTCAGGGCTGTGCCTAGAGGCTTTCTTCCAGCAAGTTGCTTCCATCTAAGAAGCTTAAGTTCTGCTGCAAGGGAAGCCGGAGTTCTTTCACTCTGCTGGATTTTTCAATGTGAGAAATTTAATAAAATAAAAAAAACACGGAATTTTATATAGAATTTTATTCCTTTGAGGGTAGTAACCAACTTCTGATAAGGTGCTTTTTTAAAAAACTTTTTTAAAAAAAAATAGAAGTCACATTACATTACAACTTATCTAAGTTTCAGGCACGTCATGGAAAATCAGCGCCATGTTCCAACAGACTAAGTTTACCACCATAGTGCCATTCTTTCCTTTACCATACAGTTAAAACTGAAGTTTGTGAATTTTAACCTATGAGAAATCAACATTTTTAGACACAGCAGCATCATGAATTTCTACTAGAGCACACATACTACTGAATCTAACCTACTAATCAATCCTTGTTGATAATGCCTTGTTGACAAAAGCTCCTATATTATTTCAGCAAGAAATATTAGTAATTTTTCTGAACGTTATATCTAACTTGAAATTTCATAAATTTTTTTAAATTTTTAATGACATGTCATTTTTTTCTCTCATATGATGGTAACAAAATATGTTGTTTTTTCTAACTGGACTAAAGTCTTCTTGTGGGAAAAAATATTCCACTTTCCAAACAGAACCAAAATTCACTGAGGATATTGTTTATTGGCAGATCCAAGTAAATTTAGGAGAGTATTTCTATTTTCCTGCTAATGTAGAAATATAGAAATAAATCTCAGGTTGTATATAAAGAGAGAAAATTCATACAAATCTGGATAGCCTTCTCTCATATGTCTTATAAACTTTTAAGTGATTGAGTTTCAGGTACCTTTAGAGCATGATATTCTTCAATATAAGGAAAATTTGCATGTCTGTGGGGTACAAATCATGGTATCAACCAGCCTTGCTTCTTTGAAGATGCTAAGAAAAAGCCATTTCTAATTTTATTTTATTTTATTTTTTGGTGAAAGAATTCAATTTCAGTTACTCTAAGACTGAGGTTTCCATTTTCTTTCTGGCTGTTGGATGAAGGAAGACTGGGCTCAGCTTCTAGGGCTGCCATTTTCCTAGTCATGTGATCAGCTTCTTTAAACAAGCAATCATGCCTCAAGTCCTTCTGCTTCAAATCACTGACTTTGTCTCATATCTCTGGTCCCAGCTTTAAACATCGTATGTAAAGAGATCAAATAAATATATGTACTTCATATAATAACTCATTTGTACTGTTAATTATATGTTATAAACATGACAGGGACAAAGATCCTTTTACAAATCTTGGGGCTCTTACAAGAAATTGGGTCTATTATACCTGGAATTGGGCCTATTAGGACCTGCTTCCTTTAATATTCATTCAAACAGCTTTGATATGAATGGAAAAATACTGAGAGGCATCTGAAAGGAATTGGTGTTAAGTGAGTTATTTGAAACCAAGGTTAAGAGAAAGTTTTGAGAATATTTATATGCTTAGGAGAAAATGATATAGATATAAAGTCATTAAGGCTCCAGAGAGATGGCTTTGCATGTGATTGACCCTGATTCTATCAATGGCACCATCTATGGTCCCTCACATGCTACAAGAAATCACTCATGAGCACTGAGTCAAAAGTAGCTCCTGAATATCATCAGTATTGCCACCTCAACCTCAAAAGCACCCAGCTCTAGGATAGATGTAATAATGATAAAGAAATATGAAAATATAGGTTCCTTAGCACCAAAGTAAATGTAAAGGAAGTACCTATTTCTCCTCAGAAAGAAGAGAAGCATTGAAGGTTGATCAAAAATGGAAGATTAGGGCCCGGAGAGATAGCACAGCGGCGTTTGCCTTGCAAGCAGCCGATCCAGGACCAAAGGTGGTTGGTTCGAATCCCGGTGTCCCATATGGTCCCCTGTGCCTGCCAGGAGCTATTTCTGAGCAGACAGCCAGGAGTAACCCCTGAGCACCGCCGGGTGTGGCCCAAAAACCAAAAAAAAAAAAAAAGGAAGATTATATAGTTAGGTACAATACCTAGGTAGGTTATTTTTAACTTCAATGCCTTCTCTATAAAGTAGTGGGGAGAGGAAGGAAAGTGTGAGGGTAATGATAGATAGATAGTGTATGTAATCAAGGTGTTTAAATAAAATATATTAAAAAAAGAAAGATAGATAGATAAATAGATAGGGGAGGATGCTAAAATAACAAATATTAGCAGCAAAACATGAGCTATCTGAACCAGGGCATCCAAAATATTAAAATAATTAATTGGTACATCTAATAATTATAGAAGCTTGATGGAATTTCATCATACCTGCTCATGACTGCTCCCTAAATCTCTCTGACTTAGAGAAAGTCCTAATGGTCAAAAATTTTATTTGGCTATTGTGGGCTACATATACCTTGAAGCTGTAAAACATTACACTTTGAGTTTTAAAACAGGTTATTTAATGTTTACCTATATACCAGTGCTGCTGGGATTCCCTCTTTTTTTCCAAAGTCATTAGCCTCCATTAAATTGCTCTATACAGAAACTTTCTTCCACAAAGAGGTTATTTGTTATATGTGTTTCTCCTACACAAAGAGGCAGTGGGTAAATGGCAGTTAAAGTGAGCATAATCTATAAACAGGTGCCTGAGTTTGCCAAAATAAAATAACAAAAAATAAAGTGCACACCAACAGCAAAGGAGGATGAAGGATCAACTTACATGGCTCTTATTTTTAGCTTCACAGATCAAATATGGGCATCAGCCAGGATTTAAGGTATTGAGAGTGTTTTAGATGTTGAATATATAAGTAAAAGCAGTTCTTTTCTTCTTCCCTTCCTTTTTTCTCCCTTCCTCCCTCCCTTCCTTCTTTTTTTCCTTCCAACCTTTTTTCCTCCCTTCCTGAGAAATATTTAAGGAAATCATGAAAAAGGGAAAAGGAAAACTAGAGGATGAGCAGAAAAAAAAAGGAGCTAAGCAAAGAAAGGTACAAAATAACCGTAAGATATTTATTTAAAAAAAAAGAAATTTATTTAATATCCAAAGAAGGAACAATTAAGAAGGCTAGAAGTCTTTATTTTTTTAATTTCTATATAGTCAATAAACCCCACAATTCAATAAGGTGATCAGATTTTTTGGACTAAAGTGAAACTCCTAGAGTAGCAATCTGCTGTTTAAATGACTTCTCTTTTATGTAACTAATATTGTGAAATTTGTTCATGAACAACCAGTTATTTCTGTCATCTCACTGTGCTTCCAGTTTGTCACATTACTACTGACTTTAGTCAGTCCTCAAAGGTAAAGATAGTGAAGGTAGAAAGATCCAAAGTGGATAAAGCAGTAATAGATGCTTGATGACTGTCCATTATTTTAGCTCAGTGTATTTGCCATGAAAGAAAACACCAGAGAAGCATAGGAAGGAGAAAAATGTGGGATAATTACTAACAAAACATTTCAAACAACTTAGGTTCCTTCTCTTTTTACTTGAGACAGTTAACATTAATGGGTTTTAGAAGTCTTTTTGGAAAGGTAAAAGTGAAAAATTAATTGCAGTGATTTAATGATGACTTTATGTTTTTATAAGTTTGTATCTAGGGGCCTCTCTGAAAGTTATTCTTTGATCTAAGTCACCTAGGAAAATGATGGCCTGTTGATGTAACAGCAGTTGGATTTGGACATGTCCCTTGGGTACCCCTACTGTAATAACAGTTGAACCTGGACAAGCTCTTTGGACACACCCCTGTCATGCTGGGTATTAAAAGGAAAACTTGGACAGTTGGAGAAGGGCAGTTCATGATAGTAATCAGAGCAGCATTGGCTGGGGGAGCAGAGATAAAACACTAGCAAGATGCTGCTTATTTTGTATCTATCCCTCTTTCTCTTTCTCTCTGAAACCCAGAGCAGTGGCAGACTTCAGACTCCTTTGGGGAATAAAAAGGGCACTTGGTTTCTACCTATATGTCTATCTACCTACCTACCTGCCTACTTACCTACCTACCTACTCACCTTCCTACCTCTCTCTCTCATTCCTCTCTCTTCCAGGGTTGTGTGGATGGTGGTGGCACCCAGGTGCCTACAAATTGGCATCTCTCGATGGGCATAAGTCCCCATCTGCAAACTGTGCCTCACAGATTCCTTAGAGCCTTGCAGCATCCAGACCTTGCAACCTTGGGCCTCTTCAGCTTTGCAGCTCTGCAGATAACTATAGACTGGTAAAACTTACAGCTAACTGCAGTAATTTTCAGAAAATAGTGGTATTCAGCAATGGGCTAGAGAAAATTTCTAAATGACAGAGAGGACATGGACCCTGATCTTTCCTTGTAACAAACCAAATTGACCCTGGCCTTCCTTTTGCAAGGAAAATTGAGAAATTAACTCAGAAGCACCTGCATTTATGCATTTGCTTTGGGGAAGAAAAGGTTTGGAGTCTGGTCAGATCATTAGTACTCTCTTTTTTGATGGACTCTCTCCTTGAACTGCTACATAAAATAATGCTTCACTAATGTTCTCAATGGTCTCCATGATTTACTACAGTTCAACACATTTACCTAGAATGGGATTTTTAGTTCTTGAATACTTTAAAGTTCATTCAATATTTCTTTTTTATTTTCTCTTGTTTTTGGTTTTGGGGCCACACCCAGCAGTACTTGTGGTTTACTCCTGGCTTTACACTTAGGCATTACTCCTGGCTGTGCTAAGAGATTTGGGATGCCAGGGATCAAATATGGGTTTGTTGCATGCAAGGCAAATGCTCTACCTGTTGTACTTCTGCTCTGGCCCTTGTTCAGGATTTCTGATAACTTGTTCTGATATTTCTGATAAAATAGAACCATCACCTCTCTCTGCAAGGCTAGACTCTATTAAATCTCTATGAGAAACTTTTTATAAGAATCATATGAGATTTTGAAGCAATTAATGTAGACCTGGGAAGGTAGACCACTAATTCATTGGTCTCTCAGTTTGCTTTTGAAAAGTCTTAGTGATTTTTTGAGCCAAGAAATTATTTATCTTATTTTTTTTTTTTTTTTTTTTGCTTTTTGGGCCACACCCGCTGACACTCAAAGGTCACTCTTAGCTATGCCCTCAGAAATTGCTCCTGGCTTGGGGAACCATCTGGAACGTTGGGGGATCAAACCGCTGTCTTTCTTAGGTTAACATGTGCAGGGCAAGTGCCCTACCGTTTGTGCCACTGCTCTGGCCCCATCTTTTCCTATTTTTAAGGTATAGATAAAGTTGAAATTTAAAATAAAGTTTTAATAAATGTTGGATATGATGTTATATAAATTAGAAAGAATTTAAAACAAATTTGTATATAAATACAAACATAAGATATAAATATGACAGTGTTATTTATTTTATAAATATTAAAAATGGAAACAGTAAAAGGGCCAGAGTGATAGTACAGCTAGTAAAGTGTTTGTATTGAACATTCTGACCATGATCCCATCTCTGGCCAACCCCACATGGACCTCTGAGCCCACCAGAAATAATCTCTGAGTTCAGAACCAGGAGTGAACTCTGAATATCTCTAGGAATGAACAAACACACACACAAAAGAAACATTAAAACTCAATAAAGTCATGAAATAATTATAAAGATACTGAAAATCTTGTAACCTGGTGACTGCTAGCACTAAATTTGTTCTTAAAGCATGTTGTATCAGTCTATTATTTCTCTATAATAATATGACAATTACAAAATTCCTGTAGCCTCCAACAAGTGAACATTTATTTCTCTTGATCACAAATTTATAGGTGGATGATTTGGCTGGAAATCATCTTGCTGGGTTGAGTCTATTTCATTCAGTTCACTGGCTCTCAGCAGTAGGTGATTTGAATCTATGACCTGCATCTCATTCAGGAAACATTGAGGACCAGAAACCTATCTTGTTTGGGGGTGACAGAATCAAAGAGAGCAAACCACTAAAGCTCATTGAAATTTTTCCCAGTGTATTTTGAGTGGTTTGTTTAAAATTGCAGTTACTTCAATGACAAATCAGAATTAGTGGACATAAAATATATTCTTCAGTAGCTATTGAGGTAATGCAAGAAAGAGAAGGGAAAACTTTGGCAAATAGCTATTTCTATATAAATTATACTTATAAGTGTATCTATGTCTCAAAATGTGTATATGTATATCTATACATAAGCATGTGCCAATGGAATAACATCTACTTTACAGGTTGGTTGGGAGATTTAAATAAAGTATATCAAGCTTTGAAAAGTCATTTTTCCCACAGTTATTAGTCAGTAATTGTCTGCTTTGTTATAGAATGTTTGCACCTAAATAGAGCAATTGTGTTGAAGCTCTCTCTGCACTGAAACAGCTTTCAGAGGGAGGGTCTTTGGGGGTTTTTTTGGTCTTGTGATAGAGATAAATGTTCTGTGAGAAGAGGGGTGTGGGTCAGAGTTTTTTTTCTATTCTTGGGGAACACAGGAGGAGGTAGCTGTCTGGGAAATAGCAGGCTTTCACTAGTAATCAAAGCAGCCATCATATCATCTTGGATATCTAAACTTTAGAAATTAGGTAGCATTGATTCTGTTTTAAGATCACCTGAAACATCATCCCAAACTGTGTGTGTTTATTTTTTAACAAAATAAGAATATTGAATATTTATATAATAAATATATTTATTTATATATTACCTGGGGGCAAGAAGTCTTGGCCTGATACAATTCCATTCTTCCATAAAGGCCCAGAGTCATTCTCCTTTGCAATCTAATGTCCTAATTTAACCTTTAACACCTCCCAGGGGCTGCATTTTATCCATGTGTCCTTGAAGCCAGTCAAAAACTGAAGAACACTGTGCTGCAAGGGACATAGGTATTCTGATATTTTTTTTGTAAAAAGTTTTTGGGCCCTTCAGGGTAGATACAAAGGAGTGGAATTACTAGTTCATATATAAATGCTCAATTCTTAGTTTTAAAATAAGTGTCCATATTGTTTTCCAAAAGGGTTGACTCAGTTGACAGTCCTACCAACAATGAACAAACAGTGGACCACAGTGGCAAAACAGTGGTCCTTTTTTGCCTACATCCAAGCCAACAGTGGTTATTTTTGTTCTTTGTGATGTTTGCTTGAGTCTCACTGGTGTAAGATTATATCTCATTGTTGTTTTAATTTGTATTTCCTTGATGGTAACTGACACAGAGCATTTTTTATATTTTTATTGGCTATATGTATATATTCTATGAAAACACTTCTATTCATCTCTTCTCCCTTTTTTCATGGAGTTGATTATTTTTTCTTGTTCTATTTTATAACTGCTTTGTGTATCTTTGATATTAACCCTTTGTCAGGTGAGTGGCAGGCAAATATTTTCTCTCAAGTTGTAGTGTTCTTTTTATTCTCATTATCATTTCTTTTGACAAGATATGGAAACAACCCAAGTGTCCAAGAATAGCTGACTAGATAAGGAAACTATGGGTCATATATGCAACTGGTACTATTTAGCTACAAAAAAAAAGGCATCATATAATTTACTGGATGGATGGAACTGGAGCGTCTTACACTTCCTAAAGTTAGTCAGAATTAGGGAGAGACAGATACAGAATAATCTCTCAAATACCCAAATGCCACAGAACCTGAAAATTGATCTACAGAACTGAGTTTGGGGGGAGAGATGTAGTAAAATGAGGAGGAAAGAACTGGAATAATGGTGGTGGAGGGAAGTGGGCATACTTGTGAAGGGTGCTGGATTGGGGACAATGAACCCATAAAATAGCAATAGTATTGTAAGCCAAAGTGCTTAAAATAAATTAAATGAATTTGAAAATACAATATTCAGTGCAATGTACACACAAAAAGTAAAGAGCAGAATAAAGGGGCAAGGCAAAAGGTGTAAAAATTTCCCTTTAACCACTAATCAGGAAAAAAGTGGTGCATGCTTGTTGGCTAGGCAATTCAATTTTTTGCTAATGAGTTCTTGGTTCAACCTCTATGTGCCCATTTTCTCTCCTGTAATTATGGTCTCCATTTCTGTACTTGTAACTTTCCTTAAAAGCCTTTCTATTGCATTAAAATCTGAATAATTATGATTTAATTTAGAGCCCATATTATTGTAATGCATGCAAAACTCTCTTCATCTTAATCTCAGGAGGAACTCAGGAAAGAATTTTTAAAATCTTATTTGCACCCTTGGCCTCAGAGTACAGTGAAGGTAAGGAAAGAAATTGAGTGGAGGAAGATAAACATAAATATGAAAGGATGGGGGCCCAGGGCCAAGTGGTCTCAGGTGCGCTGGTAGTATTATAGAAGGACAAAACTAAATATCCAACCCAAAGGCAATAGCAATGAAATCAAGATATCCAAACTTTCACAATTAAAACTTAAAATGGGCCTGTTATGCTGGTAGGCTGGGGGCAGGGGTGGTGGTATGGGATGCACTCTGGGAATATTGGTGGAGAGGGGTTGACACAGGTGGTGGGATTGTCATTGATACATTATATGCCTGAACCCAACTATGAAGGACTTTGTAAATCACAATGGTTAAAAAAAACTTTGGTAGTTACTTAAATTACCCAATTGCCATAGGTCAGAATTTGTTATCTTCTGACTTCTTCCATGTATTCATTTTCTTTGAGTTCAAATCTCTTGTTATTCTGGTGATCTAGAGGTAAGATCATGACTGGGAGCATTGGATATAGCAGGTGCATTTCAATCTCTAAGATATTTTGATTCTAGAAGGTTCTTCCTGTCTACCTGATGTCCAGCACACCAGCTTCACATATACACGTGGACTTCAGTCTCATTTTCTGTATTTGGAATGTGCTTTAGCCCAGGACCAGAGGCAAGCAGGACTGGAGAGTGAAGAAAAAATAGATTGAGGAAATGTTCTATTAATACATGTGAGAAACACTTTCAGATGTACTTTTAAAGCACAGGTTCATTTCCTCCTTGATCTTTAGAACCTTTCTGATCAGACTCCTTAAAAAGTAAATTAGAGGTAATTCAATTCAGGAAATCAGCAGCCAACTGGAAAAAAAAAAAAACCAACAAGGACTAACATTTAAATTCCCCAGTGAAGGCCTTTAGGATGACAGCCAGGTTCTGAAGTGTTGGAGCACCACTTGAAGTTAATTTTGGTATAAATTATGAGGTAGCTAACTCAGTGAACACCTCTCAGCTACCTAATTTGTACCATATCAGCACTCAATATAATTTGTTTTTCTGAAAAGGTAGTGGCAATGGAAAAGGAAATTTAACAGAACATGATTAACTCTTTTGTGAGTAAAAATATGCCTTTCTATAAAAAAAAAGAACCAAGATAATTGCTTATGCTATTTTGCCTGACCACCTACCTTTTAGACTTAGTATGGATAAGAAAGTGAGAACTGGGCAGATTTATAACGTTAGGATATAAAATCTCTGTTGCCTTTTTGTGGTCTATTTTAAACTATCTCATGAAAATAGATTCCAACATCATTCCAAGTAGTCTGCTAAGTTTTTTTCCAGAGTTAGAAAAAACATTTTCTATCAAGAGCCAGTAAACTTACACATGCTATATATCAAGTTAATGTTTAGATGGAAAAAACACTCACTGAAATGCCACTTTGGCTTTTATTTTGGGATATAGAAATTTCTGAGAAGCTTAAGGAGGAAGTCAAACATCCAAGATGCTGATGTAGAAAGGTATTATCAGTTGTTTCAAAATGTACTTTAGTTCTATGCTACATATTCATGTAGTGAGATGGTTGGGTAGAGCTTGGTGAAGAAGTAGAAAGAGGAAAAGAGAGCAAAGAACTTAAGAGATCAGTGGGAAGTGAAATAAATTCAACAAATTGTTAAATATTAAAATATTTTATTACATGAAGATGTGCTGCTACATGAGATGAGCTGGGTATTAGCTTCGTATGACCCTGGATTTATTAGCATCTGCTTGCATACCCTAAATTTGTCTTCATTTTGAAATGCAGTGAATAGTCACAATACCTAACTACGAATGCAGCTTTAGATTGTGTCAAGGAAAGTAGGAGAATTTTATTATGGTGACAGCACGTGTGTGTGTGTGTGTGTGTGTGTGTGTGTGTGTGTGTGTGTAAAGGGGCAGTGTTTGGTCACACACCCAATTATGCCCAAGGGTTACTCCTGACTCCATGCTAAGGGATTATTCCTATTGATAATAGGGAGAACATTTGAGTTGCCTGGGATAGTATTGGTACTGTCCTCATCCAAGGTCAGTATCTATCTCTATGACTCTGAGTATTAACCTTAAAAATAACAATCACACATCACACTTAATCAGATTTAATGTCCTTCTGTGATTTTTCTTTTGTATCTCAGCTTTTAAGCTAGGACTTCATATTGATTTTAGTTCTTATTTTCCATAATTTCCCCCAATGTGTCATAGTTTCTTGTTTTATCTTTGTCTTCTAAGACTTTGACATGTTTGCAGCATTTCACAGATATTTTACTAAAATTATTTTACAAAATTAAACAATTTTGATGTTTAATATTTTTATATACACTTAGATGAATAAATTTAACTTTTGTTTTGGCTGCTTCTTAGTGCATTTTTACCAAGGGTGCATGACTGAGGTCAATAGTTCTTAAAAACAATTTCTTTTAAAATAAGTCACAATAATGATCTTAATATTTCTTACTACTGGAGATGCTAATCTTGAGCACTTGGCTAAGACTGCCAGGTCTTTCCAATTTAAAATTCCTAATTTTCACTTTTGTTTTGAAGAAATGTCTCTGGATAGATAATTTGTTATAAGAAATGTATGGGGAGGTCAAGGGATGGGGAATTTGAGTCGCCAAAGTAATTTTTGGTTGTGCTTGGAGAACCTTAAGTAGTGCCAGGAATCAAAGCTGGGTCAGCTGCATGCAATACAAGCACCTTAAGTCTTGTACTATCTTTGGCCTAGATCCCAAAATTTTTAATTCATTTTATTTTGGGGGCATGCCAAGTAGCGCTCAGGGGTTACCTCTGGCTCTTCACCCAGAAATTACTCCTAGCAGGCTTGGGGTCCATATAGAGTGACGGATATCTAACCTGATTGAGCCACAGACAAGGCAAATTGCAATACTCACATGCTATTACTCCAGCCTCAATAACTTTTATTTTTAAAATTTTTCCATTAATTTTAGCATTCTTTAGTAGATCTTGCCTGCCACTTCATGTTGTTATTGACAACCCCCTTCATTTCATCTACATTTATAAATTGAGATAACTCTCTTTTCTCATGTACTTATAAATTCAACTATTTATGTCAATATGGGCTCACTTGTGCAATTTGTTAAATTTCAATCTACCATTATTTATTTTGTACACAGCCTCTTCTAGCTTTGGATATGGGAGTCCTATTATATTGGTTCCTTTGACCATTTCCTTATGACCTATTTCCTTATCTAGTTTTAATTTTTCTCTAGTAATTGCTTACTATGTACACTATAAATGCTGTAAATTCAACCTAACCTACAGTTTTCCTTAGTCCTCCCTTGTAATCAATTATTTTCATCAAAAAGTCTTTATTTTTTACTGAGCTCTCTTGGTGTTTGGCATCTCTGTCATGTCACTGATTCTACTCCTTCCTAGGAGGAGGTATATGCTTTTCACAAGACCATGCTGACTTGATTTATGCGACTTACTATTAAGTCTTAAAATTGTATAGTATGTTATTTCAAAGTTTTTTTTCCAAAGTTGCTTTGGCTAGTCTAGTTCTTTTTCCTTTATACCTAAACTTTAGAATCAAATTGACATTATTTGCAAAACAACCAACTGCGATTTTTGCTGGGGTTGCATAGATCAATTTGAAGTAGATTTCCTTAACAATATTAAATCATGCAGTTACTCTATTTTACAACTTTGATCTCTAGACAAGATTTAGGCCAAATGCATGGAAACCTATTTAAGGAAGCTGAGTGCAGAAACCGAGACCATGCACTAAAAAACAGGCAATCATTCTAGGTAATCATGTGTTGGGTAGGAAACAAAGAAGTTTTTTCAACTAGGTTTTGTCGCTCCCAAGTCAATAATGGGTAGAGGAAGGGGAAAAAGAAAGAGATTTCCATATGGTAGCAGAGTAAAAGAGCTGATAGCAGAACTGAGCTCTTTGCTTCGACAGCCCTGATAACATCCCCACCAGATGTCCTGCCAAAGCCGAAGCATTGTCAAAACATCCTTCATTCACAAAACCATAATTCTTTTCTTTATTTGGTTTGTAAACATTTCAAGTTTTCTTCTTGTTTCTTTTGCATCTTTGTACTCATATATATATTTTGGAGGAAAAACACTAGGATAAAATTGCAACAAATGAGCAAAATTATTTTTCCACCATAAATTCACCATTTGTGAAACCACCTTGGATTTCATTCCTTGCAGGAACCATGAAATAAACATTCCCAGGGCATCGCTCTGGTTTGGAAACTAAAGAAGGCTTTGGCCTTTCAAATCTTGTTTTTTTCTTCTCCTGTGCTTGAGATTTTCACAAATTCATGTGTTCATTGGCATCTTCTTTTTAACTTCTCTTTAATATACACAGGCAGGATGGACACTTGGTAGAGATTTCTGTGCCAGATCTCTCTGGTGGTTTTAAAAATGATGACAAGGAAAATTTAATTCTGAAACTCTATGGAAGGACAAACATATCTATGTTCATTTCTAAAAACCCAACATCATTTCCAGTGATGATTTTGAAGGATAGTTTCTGATGAAGTCAATTACATTATGATGTTGTAGATACAGCATTGCAATTTCAGCTACTTAGTGAGAAAATTAAAAGGATAGAAATAGATTTTCCAGGAAAGTAATTTTTTTGTAAATAAACTTCACTATTTGCTCATAAAGTTTTATTTCTGTATAAATATTCAACATTATTTTTGTCCTGGTAAAAATAGACCTAACTAAATATGTACTATTTGAATATTTTTAGTTACTGTTACTGACAATTTTGCAATATTATCAATGATAAAATTCCATGCATAGAGTGTTCCGATACTACACTCCTGCCCCAGTGTGTGTTTCTTTCCATCATTGATCAGAGCACTCCCAGTTCAACACTCACACCTGCCTCCCATCTCAGTCTCACTGCCATGGTCAGTTCCATTCTGTTAGACCAATTCTTCATTGTCATTGCTTCTAGCCATTTGTTGTTCCCTTTACTATGCCTCTTTATATCTGTCACATCAGAGAGATCATTCAGTATTCACCTCTGCCCTTCAGGCTGACTTCATTGAGCAGGAGACCCTATTGTTCCCTCCATGAAGCAGCAAATTTCATGATTTGGGGATTACTTTCTGGTATTTTGGTATACAGGAATGACATTACATTTTGTACAAATACCACAGTTTTATTTTTTTTAAGAAATTTATTTGATTTTTAAAATATTCACTCAGAACCATTTTTTTTAATTAATTCTTCAGAAGGGTCCACTATCACAATGATAGTTAGAACTGATCACTATGGACCAAAGCAGGGTGCTGAAAGGGGATAAAATGATATACATGGTACCCCTTCATAAAAATAGTGCAAGTCAAAAGGGGGGGAGAGAGAGAGAGAGAGAGAGAGAGAGAGAGAGAGAGAGAGAGAGAGAGAGAGAAGGAGAGAGAGAAGGAGAGAGAGAGAAAGAAAGAGGGAGAGAGAGAAAGAGGGAGAGAGAGAGAGAAGTAAAATTTGATGCAAAAAGTTTGTAACTTGAGTGGTGGGAACGTCTTCTGACGATTTCATTTTTAATCTTTATTCTTTTTGTTTTTAACTGAGAAGTATTGACCTAAATATGGATCTCCCACTTTGCTAGCTGTTTGATAAGGGCTACCTTTTTTGTTGTTGTTTGTTTTTGTTTTTTTGGATCACTCCCGGCAGTGCTCAGGGTTACTCCTGGCTCTATACTCAGAAATCGCTCCTGGCAGGTTCTGGGGACCATAGGGGATGCTGGGATTCAAACCACAGTAAGGCAAACACCTTACCTCCATGCTATCTCTCCGGCACAGGTGGTACCTTTTTGAACTTAATATTTGGCCTTAGTATTCTCACCTATAAAATGGTAGTAATAATAATAATAGTAATACAGGAACATGATTTAGAATTTGAGTAACATAATATTGTAAATAATTAGAGTTCTCGGAATATAATTTCTTTTGTATAAATATTATTTTTTATTGTGACTATGATGTGCACATTACTGATTTTTAGGACTTAGTAAAACTTTTGTACTATTATTCTTCAAAGAAAATAAATTGTTAAGGTGTCTGTGTTTCTTTTGTTTATTCTCTCTCTCTCTCTCTCTCTCTGGTTTTTGAGTCACACACGGCAGGGGTTACTCATGGCTCTATGCTCAGAAATTGTTTCTGGCAGGCTCAGGGGACCATATGGGATGCCGAGATTTGAACCACTATCCTTCTGCATGCAAGGCAAACACTCTGCCTCCATGCTATCTCTCTGCCCCCTGTTTATTCTCTTATAAATAGAAAATGTGATTTAAAAATGTCTAAAATATTGTAATAATAAAAAGAACTAATGAATTTACTATATTTCTATATCTTAAAGATAAATACTGTTGACACTGAATTATTTTCTATCCATCTTTTGTAAATTGCTATCTGACTGCATGTCAAGTATAACATATATGCTGTTTTTCAAGTTTATTTTTTCTTACTTAAAAAATCATACATACTCATTTTAGAAAAATTAGGAATGTTTAAAATCTGTTTCAGAACTTTGAAAGAATACAGCTGTTAATATTTAGAAATGTGTTTTTCTATGGCTATTTTTTATGCTTCTTAAGAAATAGTTGAAATCGGAATATACACACTAGATTTTAGGCATCAGTTGGGAACACGTATAGATAGTATGTGAGAAAATATACAAAAAGATATATTCAGTCATAGTTAATATCAGCCTTAAGTATGTTTATTAAGTTTTTCAAATAAACGTCTCCTATCACTGCACTCTTCAACATAAATTTTATAATTACTATTCAAGTGACCTGTGATGCAATTGGAAATTAGATTGTGTATGCATTTCTAATTTTATGAATTAAGGTAGCAAATAAAACTTTTAGTATATCCTCTACATTGGTGTCCCAATAATTATGAGTATTTGGCAAGAGAAGGTTCAGAATTAAATTAGCTTTTTTTCAGATGTGCTCATGTCTGTAATGATGATTAAAACATATATATATATATATATATATATATATATATATATATTTACTAAAGTAGTTAAATCCCAAAGAAACATACTGGGGTGGGGATGTGACCCCTTAGTCTGAAAAATAGACAATAGACAGAACTCTTCTTTTTTTTTTTTGGTGGCATACCCGGCAGTGCTCAGGAGTTACTCCTGGCTATCTGCTCAGAAATAGCTCCTGGCAGGCACGGGAGACCATATGGGACATCGGGATTTGAACCAACCACCTTAGGTCCTGGGTCGACTGCTTGCAAGGCAAATGCCGATGTGCTATCTTTCTGGCCCAACAGAATTCTTCTTACTTTGAGGTTCAAGATTAACCTGGAGAGAACCTTATTGCGTCATTCTATCATTCTCGATTATCTGTAAAGGACGAAGATGAAAAGATGTTGAAACTTGTCCATCCTAGACAACATTACAGCTATTCTATACTGCATGCAGTTACATTGTATGAGGTTAACAAGTTACGTTGTAGTGTTGGCTCAGCACACTACATGTTAGCTGTGCATTTTGATTCACTTCTTTTTCAGTTGAAACTGCTTTAACTACAAGGGCAAATTTCTGAGTCCCTAAATGTTTTCTATTGTTCTCTTGGGCAACTTGATTCTATAAACTGCACAGGTTACAGATTTTGTTCTGGACACTGACTCACTGAGAAAATTCACTACCAAAGACAATGCCTATCTAATTCATCCCAAATATTTCGACTTTTTCTTTTTTTTTTTTTTTTTTACTTTTGAAATTTTAAACTTCTACAAGATGTAGTTTTTTCTTGTTACTGAGTATCACTGAATTCAGCAAACCTAGTTCAGTGCACACTCTCATAGTTGAAAGCTGAAAATGAAGCAAACTCTATAAACATTATGAGTTGTCTTCTTAAATAGAACTTTTAGTCTTGCTTTTATAAAGTTTCTTCAAGGTCTATTGTCTATCATTTCTTTTATTTTTACTATGGTCACTTGGTATTTACAACCTCCAAGAGAAAAATTTACTTCATGATTATTTTGCTAAATCCCTAGTAAACAAGTTCTGTTGCATATATCTAGAGTCTGTGGTGTGTTGTCTTTTTCACTCAACCCTTTTTTTTAATCCATATTATTTTTCTTAATTCTTTGTTGAAGTATGATGTATCCTGTGGCTTCTATGGAGCATGTAGAACATATAGAACTTTTTAACTCTAATGAAAAAACCCTGATTTCGAATGTTATTGGTAGTTGACTTTTAGATATACAATGTTCTAGCACCAATCCCACCACTGATATCCACTTCACTTCACCAGGGTTCTCAGCTTCCCTCCAATCACCATCACACACAACTCAATCTACCACCTTGATAGGCAGTTTTAAATTTGGTTGTAGTTTGGATCAAATATCTATCTTCACTGTCACTGGCTCTGTGGCTTAGCTATACAGACATTCCACTCCTCTACCCCGCCAATATGTTTCAGTCTCTGCTTAATTACTTACCCTTTGCTTCTTCCTACTCACCTCCACCCCCCCTTTTTTTGGGGGGGGGTTCACACCCGGCAGTGCTCAGGGGTTACTCCTGGCTCTATGCTCAGAAATTGCTCCTGGCAGGCTGGGGGGACCATATGGGATGCCGGGATTCAAATCACCGTCCTTCTGCGTCTAAGGCAAACGCCTTACCACTGTGCTATCTCTCCGGCCCCTTTTATTTCTTTTTTTTTTTTTTTCGGGGGGGGGGGCACACCCGTTTGACACTCAGGGGTTACTCCTGGCTATGTGCTCAGAAATCGCCCCTGGCTTGGGGGGACCATATGGGACGCCAGGGGATCGAACCGCGGTCCTTCCTTGGCTAGCGCTTGCAAGGCAGACACCTTACTTCCAGCGCCACCTACCCGGCCCCGCCCCCTTTATTTCTTTCCTTCTCTGTTCAACCTTTCACAATAATCTGAGGTCAGGATGATGTAGGCATCCCCTCTTTACTACATTGTATTTCCTTCTCCAGTTATTTCTACAGGTAAATGAGATCATCCTGTTCAAGAATTTTCCTTTGTCTCTTGGCCAGTCTTCAGGATGATCCTTCTTTGATCTAGATCCACACTGTCAGATCTTCATTGCCTCCTCTGGGGAGTTTGGCTAACCCCATATTCACTGCTCAGGTCCAGAAAGGATACAGACTGTTTCTGAACTCTGCCTTTGTGCTTGATAATGGAGGTTTCACTGATGTTTTTATTGCCACCCTAGCTGCTTTGAACTTCACAGGTTTCCTAGCTCATGCAAAATCATAAACTAAAGCACTGAGTCCGGCTAAAAGAAATCCCTCACAGGAGACTGGAGGGCAGGAAGGAAGTCAGGATAATGGGATTAGTCTTGCTACAGCTGTTGCTCTATTAACCTGGGGGTAAAACATTACACAATCCTTAGGTTCCTTATCATGTAACTTTCCTTTATTTTTCACTCACTTCTTACAATCTTCTCATTAACTATAAATTTTCATCAACTATTAATTTTTTGCTATGTTTCCCTGTAGTTTGGTCGAATACTAGTTTAGACACTCTGGTGAATACGCTTTGTAAATGTGATTTATACTAAGCAATAAATTGAATTTTACAACAAGATTTCCCTGCTCTATTGTAGGTGAGCTTCATCCTATCAGTTGAAAGCTTTAACTACAGAAATGGAGATTTCCCGGAGAAGAAAACAATCTGATTTTACAGAGCTAACATAACTGTGTGTATGGAGCTCGAGTTGTCAACTTAATTAACTGCCTTATAGATTTCAGATCTGTCTCTCAATCACTCTCTTTCGATTTCTATTTCCCTCTTTCTTCCTCTTTTCTTCCCAACCTACTTTCTGCCCTACTTTCTTTTCACTCCAATTAATCCTCTTTATCTTAGGAACACTGACTGATACCTGCCTTCATTCTGCAGGAACCCTGAATACTTTAAAGTATCCCCTACTAACTAGAGCTAGAGGGGTCTGAAGGACACAGACAATCCCCAACCAAACCCTCAGCCTTTTCTTATTTCTCTTTGAAATTTCTTTGGTCCTATTCACCATCAGTTTACATTAGACTAAAGGGACGTGGGCCCTACTTTCACTGACCTTTCTCACTCCTGGAAAACATGAAAAGAGAAATATAGCATATAAAATATAATATCTCTAGCAGTGGACTTGAGGGGTACTATAGACCTCTTCACTTTGTCTTGAGTGGTAGACAGATTATGTTGGGAAAGACATTTCCAGGCAGGGTATAAAAATATGTACGAATTCTGGGGCTGGAGTAGTGATGCAAGCATTAAGGCTTTTGTCTTGCACATGCAAAAGTAGAACAGACCGAAATTAGATACCCTGGAGTCCCATATGGTCCCCCAAGCCAGGAGCAATTTCTGAGCACATAGCCAGGAGTAATCCCTGAGCATCACTGGGTGTGATCCAAAAACAAAACAAAAAAATGTGTAGGATTTCATGTAAAGAGGAGGGGTAACTGAAGAATTTTGCTTATACGAATTTTTTCTTCACTTAATTAACTACAGTTTATGTGACATGATTACAGTAGTGTTACCATTTATGGAATTGTGATACAAAGTCAATAAACCCCACAGCACTAAAATTAATAAGACCCTCTAAGAGTGTCTCTATGTCACTTCAGGTCAACTTGATTTTTCTTCTGTTGATTAAAAATAAAAAATATAAAGAGATTCATGTGTTGGGTGAGTCCTCGCCCAGCAAGCACCTCAAGTCCTGTCAGCCAGCGGGGTAATGAATATACAGGGTTATGATGGAGAAATTATTCACAAGCAATCAGTTAATCAGATTGCTTTTATTCTATGGCCCTGTCTGCCATGTTCTTTTCCTCACATGTCTTTCTCTGCTAAGCCTTCTGTTGCCTCCCTCTCTTTTGCTTTTTCCTACTTCTTCTTGCCTCTCCTCAACCAGACTTCTTTAATTCTTTATTTAAAACAGCTTGCCCCATGCCAGGTGTGTGTGAGTCTGATCATCCAGGTAGGATTAACATCTCAAAAGAAAGTTTAGGTAAAAGGGCCTTGGGGGAAGGGTTACACTCTTCTCTCCACATTGCTTGGCAATCAGTTTGGTAATCCAAGACTAAGCTTTGCCTTTTGTTCACTACTGTTTATTCCATGTTGGTGTCTCTTATTCATAATGACTGAGGTCACCCAGTATTTGTCCTTTCTCTGACTTAACTTACATTTACCATATAATTAGAGTTTTGCCCATATTACAACAAATTGCATTATTTCATCTCTTCTAAGAATAAGCATATATATACGTATATATATTTATATATATATGAATAACCATATAATATTCCACTTTGTATATATACTACAACCACTTTATCCATTCACCAGTCATTAAACATTTAACTTGTTTCTATATCCCAGGCACCATAAATAAGTGCTATAAAGAACACAGGTATGCATGTGTCTTCTTGTGTTTTGGGATTAGATATCAAGAAGAGGAAACACTGGGTCATGTGGAAATTCTCTATTCTTTCTTTTGCTGAGAAATCTCCACCTGATTGGAGCTTTAAGAGTAAGTATGTAGATGTAACAGAAAGACCAATTGGCAACAAGAATTTAGTAAACCAGACTATGCTTAATCACCTCATTGCCAGGTGCAATAATTTTCTTAATTATTTCTTTAATTTTCTTATTGGTCTACTTTTACTCCTTTTCTTTGTTTCTTTCTTTCTTTTTCTTTCTCTTTTCTTTCTCTCTTTCATTTTTTCTTTTCTTTCTTTCTTTCTCTCTTTATTCTTTGTTTCTATTGGTCTCTTTTTATTTCTCTTTCCTCTTTCTTTCCTTCTTTATTTTCTCTTTTTTTTAATATTTTTATATTTTTGTTCCCACTTACCTGGAAACAAATATATTATGATTAACTATATAATACATAATCTTTAAATAAAGTAATTTACATATATAAAAACAACAAACAAAAAAGAGTAAGTTTATGGACAGTGGGTTTATCCGCTGTAGATTTTCACCAAATTTTTCAGTCTTTACCTCTGGTTTGACATTTTAGAAAATTACAGGAAGGACCTTGCCCCTAGTGGGCTTTGCTGTCTGAGCTCTGTCTCTGGTTGAATCCTAAGTACCTTGTTTAACTCCCTAACAGGGTGCTCTTTGGCAAGAATCCTTTCTTTTTCATGGACAAATTCTCTAAGCATTTTATTCTACATGAATTTACACATAAAGGTGTCACACATTTCAAAACCCCATGGAGTGCCTGCTTCATCTGGCATTTCCATGAAGATGAGAAAATTCAGTTCAATGTTATGACTTGTACCTTCTTTACCTTTCCAAGCCAAAAGCCTATAATACATGAATTTCCATTCATTTTATGGCCATTCAAAATTTTCTTAAATTTAGAAAACATAGGCACATTAAAATGGGAAAATACTATACATATAAATAAGATCCTATCTAATAGAGATTGGTACAGACTAATCTTATAGTGCAAAGGGACCTTATACCCTGAACATTGACATAACGACCTGGCACAGACCTCAGAAGAAAGGGCATTCCCCTGAACCAGGGAAGCCATCCACAAAACATCCAGGCTGGTCTATAGCATCACCTGGAAGCAATCCTCTACCAAGGAAGACTCTACACTGCTCAGACATTGTCCTGCTCAAAAGAGACTTCCATTAACACTGAGAAGACTTAACAACAACAACGATTTGCTTACAGGACAGGGCTCCCTGCATTGCCCTTTGATTGTAAGGTGAAACCAGAGGACGCTCCACATCCTGACTTCAATGTTGGATATACAGATTCCAGGATCTTAAATACAGAAGCTTGATACCAACAACAGAGACTGTGTGAAAAATATAAGTGTGTTGGCACTACAGACAATGTCTTGGATTGGACGATCTAGCTTGCCTGGAGCCTAGAGTTGGTCCTGTGCCAGGAACCTTCAGGGGTCGGGTCTTTTTGTATTTAGGCTAAGGTTATTTCTTTCCATGTCCCTCATATTTTGGTGGGCCTATGCAAACAACAATTGCCACTCTAACACCATTTTTGCTGTGCTCCTTTGACTCTAATCCTTAAAAAGAACCCAGTTAAGATTTGAGGTCAACTTAAGCTAATATGCATGAATATGGAAATGTAAAAAAAAATGCTATGCCTGTAATGTTTAAGGAGTTATGTAAGTTTTATGGCTTTAGATTGCCTTGTGTGCTGTTAAGATATATTATAGTGTGTTACAATCTTAATGTTCTTTGGATGAAATTTCAAAGTTGGGATATCAGCAAGGGGACTTCTGAGAATTATGTTATGTATTGTCCTTCCACTGTAACTTTACCTTGTCCTCTTTCTTTGCATCCTTGTTCTCATAATTACAAATAAAAAATTAAAAAAAAAAAAAAAAAAAAAAAAAAAAAAAAAGAAAACATTCACCCATCGTTTCTACTTTTCAGTTCTACATACTTACTTACTCTACTTCCTTCCTTCCTTACTAATTGAAGATGATGGAACGTTAGCCAGAAAGATTAGAAAGTGAAGGAAAATGCTAAAAGAAACTCAGAGAGGTTTTTTTCAGAAACTATACTGACCACATATCACTTTAAAACATTAAGTCTAAAGCCATCCTGTTTGATAAAGGGATAAGATCCCATTTCATTTTGATAAGCCGAGTCTGCCTACTAAAGCAGACCCTTGCTTGAATCAAAGAGAACTTTATTTTTTGTCTTGGACATGCTGGATGATTGCCTTAATTCTCCATTCAGTACATAGACTTGGCAGAAAGGGTGTTCCAGGGAGTGGGGGATGGTCGTTCTAATTGGCAAGTCTGATTCTATAAGCAAGCTGCTTTCATCTTGCTCTTCTGGAAATAATGAGGTTTGTAAAATCGTTGTAAATATATGTCTGAACATGTAACCCGCCTCACCTCCTTCTCTTCATGATTTGCTCAGCAGCTGGGGTTGCCGCGGCCATTGAACAGAATAAACGGGCTCTTCTCAGGGACATCTGTATCCAATAGAGACTATCTCTGGCATGTCTGTGTCCCGCTCTGTGTGTAACATGATGGAAAGCAGGCTCAGAGTTTTGGGTCTTTGCCCCATGCACTTCTCCATATCATGAAGCGAACAGCCATTTCCTCTCCAAGTCTCGTAAATGCTACAGGGATTTTCATTTTCCATCAAGAGGATGAGATTTTTCTTTCTCTCTGGGATCGCAGAAGTCCTTGCAGCTGGCATTTTGCAGAAAGGGAAGAAACAAAGCCTCAAGAGCCTTGATTGTACCATCTGCTCAGCAGCCTCATAATACACCCAACAGAGTGAGTTCCAGGTTTTTTGTCTTGGTGCTGTAAGTTAAAGACAATAGACATAAAATAAGCCACAATTGACACCCCAAGTTGAACAAGATTGGGTGATGACTATAAAGATCAAATTTATAGTTCTGTCTTAAATTGGTTCTTCGTTTTCTTATTTTTTGTTCCTCTCAGAGTTTTCTCTCCAAAGAAGTTAACCTATAACGGGTCATAGAAAAATCTATTAGATATGAACCTTAAGAAGAGCAATGCCTGTACTTTCACCTGGCACTGTGGAAATGAGAACAAAGGAGTTGACTGAACACAGAAACTATTTATCAGCAAGGGTGACCACCTCATAGCTGCTCTCAGTGCAGGGGTAGTAAATCAGCAGTATCAGCATCTCCTTGAAATTTTTAGGGATACAGGATTTCAAGCTTTCTCTTGCAGAAGACTTTTAAAGATGAACTTATACCATTACTCTGCATTTTTAACAAGTCCTCCAGGTAATTCTGATGTGCTTCAAAGTTGAGAACTTTGAATCCCCACATGATGAGTTGGAACTAAATTAGACACATTCCATTTTGTTTGTCAAAACAACATTGAAGTAACATTGGAGCTGATTTGTGAGTAGCCAATCTTCTGATTTACAAGTCTCCATTTATTAATCCTCTCAAATAGTGTCCTAAGATGCTACGATGGTTCTTATTTTCAAGATGAGGAAAAGGCAATCTATACCATCTTCATTAACTTACTCTGTTCTGGAGGATGTGATCTAGTTCAGAAAATCCGAGGCTTAGAAATGGTAACTTTAGGACAAGAGAGACAGCAGTGGTCAAGGTGCTTGCCTTGCAAGCTACCATGGTAACTCTCAGGCCCTGGCAGAAGATATTCATGAACCACACCAAGTGACAGGGGAAAGAAAAAAAGTTACTCCAAATGGTGGTAAGGATTTGGAAAAAGACTGGAGATGTTTTACAAGTAGCCCAAAGGACCTCCAGGGTGTTCGACCCAAGAATGACCTTGTTTCTATAATAGGTAGTGAAAGATGCTTCAGTGGAAAGTGAAGAACAAATTATTAGAGCCTAGAATTTGTCTTCGGTGGTACAGAGGCATTTTTGTCTGGAAACCTACATTCAGGAATACACAGGTAAGTCTATTTTCATCTCAAGTTTTCTTTTTCTTTTTCTTTTTTTTTTTTTTTTGCCATACCCAGCTGTGCTCAAGAATTACTCTAGGCTCTGCATCCAGAAATCACTCCTGGCTGGTTCAGGAAACTATATGAGATGCCAGGGATCAAACCCGGGTTGATCCTGGGTTGGCCACATGCAAGGCAAACTCCCTATCCACTGTGCTATTGCTCTCACCTTTCTCAATGACACAACTCTCTCTAAAGGATTTCTGGTCATACTTCACCCCTAATAGGACATTTGGCACAATATTAATTCCCAAGTTTAACAAGTTTAATAAGTTTACTGATGACGTGGCAGTTTTGCACCCCTGTGGAAGAAGAATAAAACTCGTGGATAATGGATGTAGGCCTTTGTTTCAAATGTTGTGGGTTATTCCTGCCTGTGAGATGTCAGAGATGTCTGATTATCTTTGAGTTGCTTCCTTCTTCTCTGACTCTGTGATGGGAACCTGTGTGGGTCAGTAAACTTTTATTCATGTACAATGAAGAAAGATTGTTCAAATCTTAAAACATTTCTCCCAGGCAGTTAGTGTGAAGCAACATTATTTTTTTTTCAGCATCACTGGTCAATGTATTTTACTATATTATTTTGCATATTTGTGGCTTAAGACAATTCAGGAGAGTTCTGTGTGGGATAAATGTGGAATAAAGGTATAATGAATATTTCTACTTCCTTCTCTTCAATTCCTCCCTCTATTTGCATAGTTTTTTTCTCAGTATCTAACTTAAGACAACCTCAGTCAAAAATAACCTAGAATTTTTAAGGACAGGTAAACAGCACTAATTATTCCCAGAGAAGATGATCAAGGAGAAGGACAAAGACCCAGAAAGAAGTAAGAGGTATAGAGGACAAGTCCTGGGGAAAGAGAATGAAGCCCCCACACCCTTTCCAGGTGTCTTCCTTCCCCAAATATTCACCTATGCATCCATTGGAAGCCCACTCCTTTTGGGTTTGGGAGGAGCCTCATTGCAGAGTCATGATTGATTAAGTCATTGGCCAGAGGCAATTGTTTCAACTTTCAGACCCTCTGACCTGCTCAAGGTGCAGCTGGGGTTCCAGAACATTCTAACCTTCTAACTCCCAGTTTGTTCCTCTGGCAAGGAGCCCAGTTCTTACCAGGAAACCAAGACATCTCAGTAACAGAAAAGACACTTTGATGGCACTTACTGCTTGGAAATTTCAAGAGTTTTAAGAGTTCTGTGCGAGAAACAAAGAAATTGACTATAGACAATATTTTAAGTTCTTATGATTCATTATAATATCACAACATTGTGTTGCTTTTGTTTTTGTGTGTTTTCTCCCCTAGGCTAAAAGAGAACAAGACAGCAAAGGGCTTGGGTTCTAGGATTCAGGATCCTGTTCTATTATCACTAAGGTCCTGCAAATGACTGCCTTTTTAGAAATCAGTTTCGTGTTGGAAAATAATACATTACTAACACTGAACAGAAGATATAACTTAAAAAAATCCAGTAATGTTCTCTATACTAAATTACCTCATACTAAGTTAGCTCTAAAGTTTTCAAAGATGGACCAAGACTTACTGCTTACTCAGTTGACCAAGAATTACTTTCTATCAAACATACAGTTAAGATGAAAAGTTATGCTTAAATCATGAATATGTTTAAATTATATCTAAGGGTTTTTCAGAAGGATCTTATCTCAATGTCAGAGATATAGATAAGTTGCTTCAGAATAGGAAAAAAATGAAAAGAATTCACACAAAATAGCTATCTAATTATTTCCCATTGTAGAAGTCCATCTTGGAAGTAAAAAAAATTATACTTTCAGGATTTTTAATAAATAGACAACACTGAGCAAAGTATTTGCCTGACAGATGAGACTTTTACAAGCATCAAGAATTTAATAAGTAGGGCCGAAGATAGCATGGAGGTAAGGCATTTGCCTTGCATGCAGAAGGATGGTGGTTTGAATCCTGGCATCCCATATGGTCCCCTGAGCCTGCCAGGAGTGATTTCTGAGCGTAGTGCCAGGAGTAACCCCAGAGCACTGCCGGGAGTGACCCAAAAAGAAAAAAAAAGAATTTAATTAGTCAGATGGAGATAGGGACATTGGTGGTAAAGTTGCACTGGTGATGGGGGGGTGTTTGTTTATAACTGAAGCCCATCTACAAACATGTTTGTAATCATGTGCTTAAGTAAAGATATTGTTGAAATAATTGTATTAGTCATAAAGTAAATATATTAACATTTCAATATCTGAATCAAACATTACCACTAAAGGAGAGCTATTGAGATCATATAGGGCTTAAGAAACTTGCTTTACACATGGCTAACTCTGATTCAGTTCCTGGTAACACTTATATCCAGAGTCCTGCTAGGAGTCAACCCTGAGCACAGAGGCAAAAGTAAACCCTGAATAGTGCCAGATATGAACACAAGCACAGAATAAACAAAACAAAAGGAATATTACTATTGTTGAATTATATCCAACATTCTTGAGTTCAGATATGGAAGTTAAAGGCTGCAGTGATATGACATAATTAAGAAGCTAAAAAAGTATTATTTGCCAGAAAAAACAAATAAAAAATGAGCAGAGTCCCTCAGGAAAAAATCCATGAATATCTTGATTGAGAAGAATATAGAATAAACAGAGTATGATAGTGTACAAAAACAATATCAATGAGGGACAGAAGGACTGGTCCACAATAGATGTTGCCACAAGGGACAGGAGGAAAGCAGTTAGGGCAGATAAGGGACCACGATGACAATACTAGTTGGGACTAATCACTCTAGAGAACTGGGTACACAAAGAATTAAAGTGATAGGCGTGATGCCATTTTAGTAACAGTTGCAAATCACAGTATCTTAAAAAGAAAAAAGGAAGAGTGAGAGACATAGGGATGAAGGAAGGAAGAAAAGGAGGGAAGGATGAAGAAATTGCGAAGGGAGAGAGTAAAAGTGTCTGCCATAGAGGCAAACTGGGGGAGCATGGAAAAGACACTGGGCACATTGGTGGCTGGACATGTACACTGGTGAAAGGATGGAACATTATATAACAAATTCAATTATGAACAACTTTTTGTATCTAGTGGTGATTCAATTTAAATAATTAAAAAGATGCATGATTCTTTTGAATTTATACCCTGAAGACTTCCTTAGAAGTACAAAGAAGTCTTCTAGAAGACTAATTCTTGTACTTTTATAGGGACTTGAACTTGATAAAGCAATGTCTCTTACCGTCCTTGACAAAACAATGCTACCTTCTCACACTAAAAATCTAGGAAAGAATGCTGTTATCTATGCAGAAGAAATATATAAAATCAAAAAGCTGAAAATTAAGTCATCTGTTCAAAGTCAGAGAGTTCAGAACATAGAGAATTGGCATTTTTGTTCCCAAGTCTATTGCTATTGTCAGGACCTCAAGACATCTTAGAATATGAAAAGGGGGGATTCATACTTTTATCACCACTTCTTTGTCCCATAGGATAGAGTTCCAGGAAGCAGCTTGTCATGGCATAGGGCTGAATAATGATAACAGTGACTGAATTGTCAAAACCACCATTCATATTCCAGATCTCATCGGGCAAGCAATGGTAGGAGATGGGCTACATTTACTAGTTTTGCTACCACAACAAACACTGATAAAGGCGCTCTCATCCATCAATGCTTTATGTGTAGATATGTCACACCTGTGTATCTGTGTCAGCAGTTAAATATTTTTGCTCTGTTCATTGACAGGCTGTGTCCTTACAGAGATGAGCTTGATGGGTATGTTATGGATAAACCAAATCAGGCACATTCATCCAAGATCAGAAGAGAATGCAGGTAGTTAAGCCCTACAGATCAGGATTGGCCATGGAGATAGCAATGTGGAAATATTTGGAGTATCTTTGTTTGCAGATCATTCTGAAGATGATAATAGAAGTTGAGTGTCATGAATAACACCATCTTTTGAATGCACAAATATTTATGTCTCCTGACTGAAAAGGAAATATGACTTTAGTTTTTGAAAATGAAGGAAAAAGGAAAAGGAAATATCTGTCTATTTGAGCTTATCTACAGGGAACAACGTTTTCCTGGTTCTGAATTTCTACCTACCCTCTCTCTATGACCCCTCCCTAATGGTTCTCACTTGCTAAAACAGAAAATCAGATGCTGGGAATGCCTACTCAGGACTTTGGTAGTCTGGGACCCCTGCAGAAATTCTCCAAGAAGGAGGCTTTCTCTAAGAAAAGTTTATGTCAGAAATTTCTCTTTCTATTTTTTCATAGAGAAGAAAGAAGTATTGATGATGTGAACGTAAACATTGTACCATGAGATTTAACTACAGAAGAAGGTAAGCTGTCCCCTCTGACCAATCTTCAGGTATAGAAACTTCATGAACCATGCAGGCATTTAGACCATCTCAAAACACGAACAGGAAGTGACAATGAGTGAGCTTTGCGAATTTTCGTATTTCAGACAGCATGGAAAATCATGACCTTTTTGTATCACATAGTGGTTTAAATACTGGTCACTCACATGAGAATTAATGACTCCCTTACATTTCAGAGAAGCCACCTATTGACCAGATGGCCATGCCTTAGGTAATTCCAGACTTCACTTAGGATGTGACTGGTGCCTGCAAGCACAATGTCTGTCATTGTACTCAGTGTTCAACCTCTCCAAGATTTTATATCACCAAACCAAGCAGTGCATCTTTAGGACTTGACCATTGACTAAGTTTAAAAACACTAAAAGCTCCTGTTTTCACTCCTTTGTTGGATGATACAATATATTTTTACTTTACCACAATCAGAAAGTTCTACTGCTAAGGTGGTATTAAGAACAAAAATTTGCTTTCTATTAGTTCTGAAGACTGGATAAGTCCAAGATCATGGTGTCTGAGGACTTGGTTTGTATCAAGGTTTCTGTTTAGTTTGTAAAATTCTATTTTCATAATGAGTTTTTCTCTGTAACTATATCCAAATTTCCCTTTCTGATAAGAACATTGATAATACTGGATTAGCACTGACCCAAATGAATTTACTTTAATTTAACTATCTTTGCAAATACCTCAAATATATTTATATTCTGAGTTTCTGAGGGTTAGGACTTCAACATAAATCCATTTAAGGTCCACTTTTAAGAAGGGCACATTAGAAACATTTTCTGCCAACTATAGAAAAAATTCCTATGAAAGATAGCACCTTTCCAAGATACTGGAAGGCTCTGCAATGAGTTCTTCATAAATGCTATCATAAATGCTCCTGAGAGTAGGGAAGACTGTATTTGGAGCCCAAATCAAGACTCATTATATTTGATATGAAGCTTTTGCTATATATTTGGAACAGAAATCCTGACTCCTGCAAAAAAAAATCAAAGATGGCATGTAACGATAAACATAAGGGAAAAAAGAAAAAAAGAGTAATCAAAAGAAATTTAGAGAGAGAATAGATGTTGCCAGATATATGGAAGGGGAAAAAGATTATGGCTGAGTCCTTCACCATTTTCTGGATTTCCTGGAAACAGGAAGAAAGAGAAATATACTGAAAGATGTCATCTTTGTGGTCTATTAAAAGAACACAGGCAAGCTTTCCTGCAGAGCAATTTCCCCCCATTGGAACTAAACCAACTAAGAAATTTATTATATGAGACATTTTTCAAAGGCCTGAATGAATTAAGAATGTCAGACATTGAAGAAGAAAAGTGGACCATAAAGTAGACAGTCAGCAAATAGGCTTAATGAAAGTAATTATAATAAAAACTGTCTTAGAGCTAACTTTAGTTTTCTAAGGGGGAGGGGGAAGATTGGCATAATTTACATATTTAGGGTAGTACAGTTCTTAGAAAATTCATTTTCCTTTGGGATATAGGGAATAACCATCCAAAGAGAAAATATTTGGAGATATGGATATTGCAGCAAAGCATCTTAGGACATTTAATGACATATCCTAAATGGGTTATTTAGGAGCTAGCAAGTCTGAGAGAATTTACAAAACAAAATACAGAAATTTCTTTTTTTTATGCTTGATTTTTGACCCACACACCGTGTTCAGAGTTTACGTGTTCAGGTAAAGCTTAGGGAACCATATGTTATCTAGAGACTAAACTCAGGTCAGCTCTGTGCAAGACAAGTGGTTCTGTCTGCTGTTCTATATCTCTAGCCCCAGAGATTTATATTTCTAGTTTTAGTTTTATTTTCTTCACCTTTCCTCTTCTTCATTCTTCAACTTTTCCTGTTTTCCATTCTCCTTTAGTTCTTCTATTCAAATTTTCACTTCTCCTCCTTCTCGTAATCTTCCTCTTTCATCTTTTCTTGACTCTGAGAAAGATTGAGGCAATCAATGCATCTGATTAAATGCGAAGAACTAAGATGCTCTCAGGAGTATATACACTATATATTGTACTTGAGGGTAGCTCAAACTTAAGAATGACCAATGATCTCTGTCTTCTGAAATTCAAGCCTCTCAAATCCCTCCCACATTGCACTTGGGTCAGCCTGTGGTACCAATAGGATACAGCAGAAACAATGGCAAGTCCTTTCAGGGAAAGACAAAAGGTTTTCTTTCTTTTTGTAAATCTTCTTCTGTACATCCTTCACTCTGAGAAATAGCTCTCATGCCATAAGCAGCCCCATGGAGAGATCCATATGGCTGTTTTCTGTCAGTAGAATTGAGTGAGGTTGGAAGTAGATTCTCCAGCTTGTTCTGTCTTCAAAACACTATAGTTCAGGCTGATATCTTGACAGAAAGTTCCAGCCAGAATATTCCATCTGAACTGCTGCCAAGTTATGTGAGATAAAGAACTTGTGATACAGTTCTATGACCCACAGGAACCAGGAGATAACGTATGTTCACTCCTTCAAGTTGCCAAACTGGGAGGGTAATTTGTTATCTTTAATAGGAAAGTAATAACAACATTCAATAACAAATTGTCTTGCTATAATGCAAAGATTTCTCTCTCCTGTTGAAATTCTCTCTTTTGAGAGAGTTTTTTCTATTCCTTCTCTACAGCACCCCACTTCCTTTGGCATACACCCCTCTTTAGTCTACATTAGTTTTCTTCATAATCCTTATCATCATGAGATATTACACTGCTTTTATTTGTCTGTTGTTTAAATTTGTACCAAGTAAGTTTTACATGGAAAGAAATATTCAGTTGTGACTCCAATATTTCTATATGAAAGTGTCCATATGAAAGAAGTGGCTGGACAAGTGTCTGTTTATGTGTGTATTTGTGTATATTCAAATTTGATAATATATACATGTGTAATTTTGTGTATGTATACATATATGTATGTGAATAAAATGAAAATTATTAATATTTATAAAGACGAGTGAAATTTCCTCATAATCATAAAAACACTTAAAGTTTTTAAAACATACAGAAAAATGAAAATAGTGTCTACTTTTATTTTGTTGTCCACATCAATAAATACTCCCCAAAGCATTGTACAGATTGCATGCAATCCCTCTAAAGATACCCATGACATTCTTCAAAGAAGTCGATCAAACACTTCGGAAATTTATTTGAACAATAAACACCCATGAATAGCAATATACGATGGGGAAAGGAATATATAATGCAGCACTTTCTCCAACTTTAAATTGTATTACAAAGCTATAGTCATTAAAACAGCATGGTATTGGAATAAAGACAGACCCTCAGATCAGTGGAATAGACTTGAATATTCAGAGATGCTTCCCAGACATGCAATCAATTAATTTTGATAAAAGGGCAAGGAGTAAAAAATGGAGCAAGGAAAACCTCTTCAAAAAGTGGTGTTGGCACTCTCCAAACAAGTGGAAGCAGAGATAAACAGATGGGAATATATTAAGCTGAGAAGCTTCTGAATCTCAAAGAAAATAGTGCCCAGGATACTCCCACTGAGTGGGAGAAACTATTCACCCAATACCCATCAGATATTATAAGGAGCTAATATCCAAAAATATACAAGGCACTGACAGAACTTTACAAAAAAAAATCTAATCCCATCAAAAAAATGGGGAGAAGAAATGGACAAACAATTTGACAAAAAAGAAATACAAATGGCCAAAGGCACATGAAAAAATGCTCCACATCACTAATCATCAGGGAGATGCAAATCAAAACAACTATGAGGTACCATCTTACACCACAAAGATTGGCACACATCACAAAGAATGAGAAAGAAGCAGTGCTGGCACAGATGTAGAGAGAAAGAAACTCTAACCCACTGCTGGTGGGAATGCCGTCTAGTTCAACCTTTATGGAAAGCGATATGGAGATTCCTCCAAAACCTGAAAATTGAGTTCCCATATGATCCAGCTATAACACTCCTAGGGATATACTCTAGGAACACAAAAATCTAATACAAAAATCCCTTTCTCACACCTATATTCATCGAAGCACTATTTACAATAGCCAGTCTGGAAACAACCAAGATGCCCCTCAACAGGTGAATAGCTAAAGAAACTATGGTACATATACACAATGGAATATTATGCAGCTGTCAGGAGAGATGAAGTCATAAAATTTTCTTATACATAGATGTACATGGAATTTATTATGCTGAGTGAAATAAGTCAGAGGGAGAGAGATAGACAAGAATAGTCTCACTCATCAATGGGTTTTTCGAAAAATGAAAGACATCCTTGCAATACTTTTCAAAGACAAAAGAGAGGAGGGCTGGAAGGTCCAGCTCACTACATGAAACTCACTACAAAGACTGATGAGTGCAGTTAGAGAAATAACTAAATTCAGAACTATCATAACATTGTGAATGAATGAGGGAAGTAGAAAGCCTGTCTAGAGTAGAGGCAGGGGTGGGGTGGGGACGATGGAGATTTGGGATATTGGTGATGGGAATGTTGCACTGGTGAAGGGGGATGCTCTTAAATGACTGAAACCCAAACACAATCATGTTTGTAATCAATGTGTTTAAATAAAGATATTAATAAAAAAGAAGTGGTGTTGGCACAACTTTTCATCCAGTTGCAAAAAAGCAAACTCAGATCTCCATCTAACACCATGAACAAAGGTCAAATCTAAATGCATCAAAGACCTTGATATTAGGCCAGAAATCATAAGGTATACAGAACAACACATAGGTAAAACACTCCATGACATTGAGACTAAAGGCATCTTCAAGGAGAATGTAGCACTCTCCAAACAAGTGGAAGCAGAGATAAACAAATAGGATTATATTAAGCTGAGAAGCTTCTGCATCTTAAAGTAAATAGATTCAAAAGCCACCCACAGAATGAATGAAACTATTCACCCAGTACGCATCAGATAAAGGGCTAATATTGAAAATATACAAGGTACTGAAAGAACTTAACAAGAAAAAAACATCTAACCCTATCAAAAAATGGGGAGAAGTGAACAGACACTTCCTCAAAGAAGAAATGCAAACGGCCAAATGGCACATGAATAAATGCTCCACATCATCAGAGAGATGCAAATCAAAACAACCATGAGGTACCATCTCACACCACAGAGACTGGCACACATCACAAAGAACAAGATCAGTGGTGGTGGGGATATGGGGAGAAAGGAACTCTCATTCACTGTTGGTGGGTATGCCATCTAGTCCAGCCTTTATAGAAAACAATATGGAGATTCCTAAAAAAAAATGAAACTTGAGCTCCTATATGATCCAGCTATACCACTCCTAGGGATATACCCTAAGAACTCAAAAATAAAATTCAAAGATCCCTTTCTCATACCTATATTCATTGCAGTGCTATTTACAAGAGCCAGACTCTGGAAACAACCAAGATGCCCCTCAACAGGTGAATAGCTAAAGAAACTATAGTACATATACACAATGGAATATTATGTAGCCATCAGGAGAGATGAAGTCATGAAATTTTCTTATACATGGATGTACATGGAATCTATTATGCTAAGTGAAATAAATCAGAGGGAGATAGACACAGAATAGTATTACTCATCTATGGGTTTTAAGAAAACTAAAAGACATTATTGTACTAATTCCCAAAGATAGTAGAGTTGAGGGCCAGAAGGACTGACTCATGATATAAAGCTCACTACAAGGATTGGTGAGTATAGTTAGAGAAATAACTACACTGACAACTATGGTGACAATGTTAATGAGTGAGAGAAGTAGAATGCCTATCTTGAATACAGGTGAGAGGGGAGAGGAGAGAGATTGAGGAAGGTGATGGTAATGTTGCACTGGTGAAGGGAGTGTCTTTTTGTGACTGAAACTCAACTACAATCATGTTTGTACTCAAAGTGCTTAAATAAAGGTAACAAAACATTTCAAAAAAATAAGTGTATGTTTCCATTAGCTTGGATTCTCCTTTACATGGTTTTTTGTTGTTGTTGTTGTTGTTGCTGCTGCTGTTATTAATTATTTTGTTTGATTCTAAATCCACATTTGTCTTGGAAGGAAAGTCTTTGAGGTTTAAAACATACCCGAACTTTGACCATTTCTCACCAGTTGCACTATTCTGATTGAAACTACCATCATTTCTTTATTAGGTTGTTGCAATTAGTCTAGGTAGAACTTATGCCCTGGTGCCACTTAAGTCTGTGGCACCCTTTGAAATGTAATTCAAACTGTGGTATTCTGACTATTTGATGTTTCTTCATCTCACTGGAAAAAAAAACCAAACAAGTTCAATTCAATGGCGTCACCCTTTTACAAAGTCTCACGTTACCTGGGCAAGCCCCATTACCTGCTCGAGTCTGACTGTAGCCAAGTTGTCCTCCTAGCAGCTCCCAGAACAAGTCAATTCAGTGGGTCTTTGCTCTTACCTTGAGTTCTCTGTTGCAGTAGCTCGGAAAGTTGTTCCTGCTAATGTCCACCTTTCCTGCTTCCTGATTTCTCCCACGTCTTTTTGCAAATGCCACCTCTTTAGTAAAAACTATTGTTACTTATGTTAAAATGGAAAACTGTCCCTGATGCATTCTTAGTCTACTTTATGTTCTGCTACTATATATTATAAGTTTCTTATCTTTGTCCTTTAGCCTATTCTTACCCTCACTAACATAAAGCAATAAAGCACTTATGCACTTCATTAATTTTAATATTCTAGCACTTGTCCTCCAATGTTTATCTTTTCACCTTGTGAGATACTCAGGATTGAACAATTCAAGTTTTGGATGCTGCTGAGTCTATGGACCATACTTTGCGAACCATATTTCTAAAATTATGCTGCACAAGAGATAAGTGTATAGACTCATGTGTTAATTACATTTATGACAATGAGATGGGAGTCACTATGTTGAATTCACTCACCACTCATGACCAATGACTGGACTGTCTTATGAGATAGCATAAAGAACATTTTATTACCAATTTGTTCGATAGTGTGGTCCTTGAACTACAAACTAGAAAAATATATTGACCACTAGCCAGATGTGGCTTTTCAATTCAAATTAATTACAATCAAATACAATCTAACTCTGTTCTTAGTTCTCCCCAACCACATTTCAAGTTCCTACAAATAATGCAGGGTGACTACAATGGACAGTGTGGGTAGCATAAATGTTTAGTATTTGAAAATAAACAATTTTCATGACATAAACATTATTGACAAAGGTCCTGTGGAACAAAATCACTTTAGAACATTCTTCATGAGATCATGGACCTTTCTCCATCTACTTGCTCTATATCCAGTACCTTGAACAATACAATTCAAATGAGAATTTGACGACTGGTAGCTTAATACAGGATTGGATCTGTTTTGTGATTTGTCTCCAATTACTAAAGTGAATGAGTGACTATTAAAAACAACCAATTCCTTCAAACAAAGGGGGAAGGGATGAACAGAAACATCTTCAAAGAAAAAATACAGGTGGTCAAAAGGCATTTGAAAAAAACTGTGTCACTTATCGTCAGGGAAATAAATCAAAATAACAATGGGATATAATCTTGCAACCATGAGACTGGCAAACATTACAAGAACAATAATAACAAGATGTAGGGACAAAGAAACATTACTGGCTTCAGAACTCCTGTAGGATTAGTATGTGCAAAATTGCACACACACATAAAAAGGGAAGAAGCCCTGTAAGCCTCTGGGGCAAGAGTAGTCTTACTGGATCAGGCACAAAGGAGGTTCAGAGAAAATTTGTTCAAGTCAGCTTTAAAATCTTGGAGCTCAGCTTCATGGAGCTCATGTGACCTCTCCCATGAGCAAGTTCAAAACAATGCTTCTTTCCTCCTTCTGAAACATTCTCCCTCCCCACTTCCGATTATAGACCAAAATGCTACTCATTCTGAAATAAGAGCAACGTAAGCATTCCAAGGCCAAGTGTTTCTTGGACATTGTTAGGATATTTCAGGTCTCAGTCCTTTAATTACATTTTTTCCATCATCAGATTGAACTGATCTGTCTAAAGGCAAATGCTAAGTCAGTACAGATAAAACTATCATTGTGATTTATGAAAAATTTGTTTCTCTAGAATTCTGATGACTACTTCTGATTTTCAATGGCACCTATTATACTATATTTTTTTTTCAGAAAAAATATCTGGCTTGGGAATGAAAAAAAAAAACATGTAACAGTACAAAAGACAATTCACAGCCACCACATTGGAAAAAATATTGTGTTTGGCAAAGGAGAGTCATTTGGATGCCATCATTAAACAAGCTCATCTTTGGTCCAGTGACTAGAACTGAGAAAAGAATAAGTAGGTCATAAAGTTCTGTCTGCATCCTAATTCAAAAAGGTTACTTATTCCCTTGGATTTCAATTTTATTGGCTGGGTCAAATGCCTTCTTAGTTCTTATAATAGCTGCAATAGAATATCTCTATTCTTTTAAAGAAATCTTTTCAGACTTAATCTAAATCTTTAGACTGGCAAGATTTAGAGTGATTTTGATAAAAATTAAGGCCATAGAGCACTCAATATTTTTGATGGATGTGGCTACTCTAACTTATTTTTTTATGGGCCTGAACATTAATGTATTTCCTACAGCTAAATAAAATGCTAAGGAAGAGAGATTTTTAGGAAATTCAATACTTTTTATTACATGGTGTCAATATTGGCTGCTCCCTTTACCAAAATATCTATCATCTATGTGTGTGAATAGATGTATATCTGTATGCATACACAAATATCTCACCTACCTAAGTTTATGTATGTATCCATCATTTTTATATAAAATCAGAACATCTTATAAAATATGAATGGCAGTTATACTTAACAAACAGTGTGACTTCTTAGCATTACTTTTGCAATTTCCTCTTCTATGGAAATTAAGTGATTTTTTTTAAATTAACAAAATAATCATTGGTAGAATGAAAAAGAAAATTCTGACTTTTTGTGCTATTAAAATTTAAAGGCATACTTATCTGTTTGTGTTTGAAACATTTGTGAAGCAGAGTTGTTCAAAGTTTTTGGATTTCTTTTATCTTAGTACAGATTATATTAAATTTTTCTACTGTGTTTTTTGTTTGTTTGTTTGTTTTTGGGCCACACTCGGAAGTGCTCAGGGGTACCCCAGCTCTGTTTTCAGAAATCACTCTGGCAGGCTCAAGGAACCATATGGGATGTTGGGGATCTAACCCAGGTTGGCCACATGCAAGGCAAACAACCTTCCCTCTGTACTATTGCTCTGGCCTCTCTATAGTGTTTTTGTAAGGTCAAGGTGATGGAGAAATTAAGTGAGAAGGTTCTTTGAAGTTAGAAGGTCCTTTGAAGTTTATAAATGGTGGGTCTGAAGCAAATTGAGGGAATTTTAAGACTTGTTCATAAAATGTTTGAGAATGACTGAATGTAATGCCTTTGGTTTGAATCCTTGGGAAACACTCCATGGTTTCAGATTTGGAAAGAATTTAAGAAGGTTGGGAAAGTAGCCCCACTAAAAGGTCTACATTTTGTTCTGATTGTGAAAACTAAGTGAGATATTCCTATTTGTACTCAAAGTAGCTTCATTAAGGTGTACTGTGCAGATGTTTGTATGCACTATTGAAAGTAGCTACTTGATGCTAACTAAAGAAACTCAAAAACATTCAACCATAAGATATTGTGAAATAAAATCAGTGATATGTTTTATAACCCAAATTGAAAGTCTGAATATTATATATATATATATGTATATATATAAAGAATATTTGTTGCCATTCTACTGGATAGAAATATATTTACAGACCCCCATGTCCTGTGATAATCTGCCAGAATGAAATGCTATAAAGAACCTTGACAGTTTTCTAAGTGACTTTTAAAAATAACTTATCTGCATTTATGGGGAGGGCTATTCATAAGTTAGCAACAGATTTCATATGACAATTCTGATTGTCATCAATAATTTAAACAGAAATAAAGCATGGCATTATAATTGCTGTTAAAGCAGGCTCAGCTGGAGAAATAGGGAGGAAATTATGAGTGATGGGTAAACACAGACAAATTAAGAGATTATTTCAAACATTACCAGAAGATTAGTGGTGAAAACAGAGAGCACATTATAGATGATTAAATTTTAATCTAATTATTAAGTATATTAATCAAACCTGAGAGTCGGGTATAAAAAGAATCTAAACCCAAACCAAAAGAAATGCCTCTGAATTGATTAAGCACAGGTTTTTTTAGATAGGTTTTAATTAAGCCTTTGCAATAATCATGGAATTCACTTGTCATTAATGAATAGCAGCAGAATATCTCTATGATCTTCCAGAAAGAAGCTATTTGTATTTTTGGGATCATCTTCTAGAATGTTTTATGTTCCTGGGAAGGTAATTCTGCTATTCTGCAATGGTGTTTCTGCTGAACACTGGGTTCTTTATGTTACCTGAGAATTTCTTTGAAGCAACCAGAGAGTCCCAATAGGAGACAGATCCAAAAGTGGTCACACTCAGCAGAACTAGAATGGAAACTCTTGGACCTGTGTTTCATCAAGTGATCACCGAGAGCTCCAAGGCCAGTTCTCTATAACTGTGAAAACAATGCAGGACATTAATTTCCCTCTACAAAATCAAGAAATACGTTTAAAGGAAGTTCTAAAAGTTGCATTTACTCTCACACTAAGAAATATCCAGTGCATCTTTGTTTCAACCAAAAGTGATCCAAAATTCCCTAAGGCTTTGCTTGGATTTAAACTACTCCCAAGGTTTAATTGCTGATATCATACTTGGCATCATTTAGAAAATCTGATAAGAACTGCCACTTTTCTCTTGGCCCGAACAAGCTATAGGTTGTGAAAAATTAGTCATCCAAGCCCTGAAGTCATTAGGCCAATGAACTTAGGGTGAGGGTAATTAAATGGAGACCCTGGACACCCAACATGTGTGGCTTTTCTGTTTGTAAGCACAAAATCACGACTTCTTATGCAATATGATAACCTTTAAGGGCTTTTGTTGTTTCTCCACTTGCATTTGTAATGAAGCGCACATTTGCAAAGGGATCTGTGTGTTTTGGGGAGGGCTAATATCCCCCTACCCCTCCAGGCAGTGACTGCTTTTCCCAGGGCTTTGCAGTGCATTCTATTTTTATTTTAAAAAAGTGTTTTAATTGAAACCACTGTGATTTACAAAGTTCTTCATAGTTGGGTTTCAGGCATACAATGTTTCAGCACCAATCCCACCCACCAGTGTTGACCTCCTTCCACCAAAGTTCTCAGAGTGCATCCCAAGTCAGCACCCCTACCCTCTAGCCTGCCACCATAACAGGCCCATTTTAATTTGAGGGGGGGCACATGAAGTGGCGCTCAGAGGTTACTCCTGGCTATGGCTGGTTATTCAGAAATCGCTCCTGGCTTGGGGGAGCATATGGAATGCAGGAGGATGGAACTGCCGTTTATTCTAGGCTAGTGCTGGGAAGGCCTTACTGCTCTGTGCCACTGCTCTGGCCCCCCATTTTAAGTTTTAATTATTGAAGTTTGGACCTTAAGGGAAGGGTCCTGGGAGGCTGGGAGTCCCGGTTCAAATCAGGGGCCCATGCTCTATTTTAAGGCACATCAAGGAAATCATACAGACATGGAAATGTGGAGGATCCAGTTTTCGTTAGTTAAATGAGAGGTCATTTTTGTACGTTTCATTCCATTTCTTTTCTTTTTAAGCCCCCAGTAATTTGATATCCAGTTACTCAATGTGTTCATGATCATTATTTGTTGTTTTTTATTTAATGTTTGAGTGTAGAAAGAGCATCAACCCGGAAGATATTCAAACTTTCCAGTCCAATGACCCAATGGTGGCCTTTGCTGCTAGAATATTTTCCCATCAGCATCTGTCTGCTGCATTTCTGTGTTGAGAACTGCAGAAATGGTCTCAAATATCTCGCTCTAGTGCTTCTTCTGATGGTCCAGGTCTGTGTGGATAAGATGTTTTCTGAGGGCCTTCACTTAGTGAGTGTCAGGGGGCATGATGAACCTCCATTTCTCCATTTTCAGAGTCAACGATGCTCAATGAGGAACTGTAAAACTAAAATCCAATGCATTTGTGCAGCTATTCTGGAAAAATAAAACAGTACGAAACTACATTTTCTGGGCCTCTATCTCCCAAAGAATGACTGAGATAAAATGGAG
This sequence comes from Suncus etruscus, assembly GCF_024139225.1. NCBI lineage: Eukaryota > Metazoa > Chordata > Mammalia > Eulipotyphla > Soricidae > Suncus > Suncus etruscus. The sequence continues at coordinate 84,244,768 of NC_064849.1, forward strand.
AAGGTGATTTATCCATTGTGACAGTTTTGTTCTTTTATCTACTTTCTCATAAATGAAAAAGACTATAAGTCTTTAAATTCTATATGTAAACCTTCACAAAGAATACATTCATGTTGTATGAAACACTGGGGGATATAAAAAATTATATTTACAGAGGGTGGCTACTGGAAAAAAGGGATGTACCAATTACTGGTTAATCTTTGTAATTAAAAAAAAATTTCCTTGGTATCTGTTGCTTCCTATCTAGAAACAGTCTTAATGAGCCTGCCAAGGCTTTGGAGGCAATTGGGGCTCTGAAAATCCTTGAAGTCTGTTGTGTCAGATTACAGTGAAAAAGAGAATAATAGTCTTCCTATTCCTCTTAGCCTTTCCATGGTTGTGAGTGTTGAGTGTATCATTACTGTGGGCATATAGCTTCACGCTTTTAACCTTAATAAAATTTGAGGTTTCAGAGAACCTATCCACAGTGCACTTACAAGGAAAATCCATTTCTTGGAAATTTTAATGCCTGATTAATTTTATATGAGTCAGTATTTTAAAAAAAAATCGACTTTTTGAATAAAGGGTACACTGACTGAGAAATATCGATTATTCTATTTTCATTGTTATTACAAAACTATTAGAGTAATACAAAAAGAGTATCCATGTTGGCTAAAAAAATAAAGCTATGAATTACAGAGAAAGTTTCTGTCATCCTGTGAGCTAGATTTTGAAATAAACTTTTCTGGGTGGCCCACAAGGCTGGCATTTTAGCTGCAGATAATCTTGGGCCCATACTGCCAATTCCTGGCCATAAATATGCTGATGACAGGCAAGGATTATGCCATATCCAACTACCAAATGCAGATGTTTTCATCACATGGGGTTTACAAAAAAAGCTGGTCTGATACTTTGATATAATAAAAGGTGTATCCCCAATCTAAATGTCTATGAGAGTTCTTTCTTCCCTCATGCTAATGGCTGTGCCCCTTGATGGTCATCTTTATAAAATTTATATGCGTGACAATTTCAGGTGTCAGTATCTACTGTAGAAAAATGTTAGACATGTCCCCTAACTCCCTCCAACTACCCCTTGCATCTCTTTCTTGGTAACCTTAAGGACCACTTTGATACTTGCATCAAAAAGAAAAATCTGTTGACCAAGAAAGTACACTAACTTTACTGATTTACTTGAATATTTGCCTAGTCCTTGAATGTTCTTTATTCTCTTCGTGGCATTCTTCAAAGTAGATTCTTTAGACTCATCATGAGGATCTTATAGAATAAATCACTACTTTGAATGACTGAAAGTTTAGACATGGTAAGCAACTTCATGCTGCATTACTTTTCCTCTTAAACATACTCAATCTTTTAAATTTCATGTTGCATGGCTGTGAATTTAAAACTCCTGGAAGACTTTCTAGTTTCAAACAACTCTCAATCTAAGAACTCATAAACTTGATGAGAAAATAGGTTTTTATCTGTTGCTTACTTTTTTAAGGAGAGTTCCATGAAAGTTTTGGGAATTATCTCAAACAAAAGTTCCAAAGCAGTTAGCAGTCCTATTGGGTTATAGAAAATCTTTAAGCAGCTGACATAGAGTAGCGAAAAGGCTGAGGACAAAAACTTTTAAACTTGGCATCTCTTGAAGCCTTTTAATTTGCTAAAATAAAGTTTGCACTCATCTGTCAGTACCTGCTTTGTGCCATATTGATTTCTCAGATCTATTGGTTTAGAGTAGAGATTTGGCATTTTTCTTTTTCCAATGGCCTCAGTTATTTTTCCTTTCAGCTCAAGTCCCATGTTCTTCTGCCATATTTTACTGGTTTAAGATAAAAAATTATAACAACTAATGGTCTGCCTAAGTTTGAAGACTTCTCCAATGTCTGTAACCAGTGCCAGGTAAAACATCTGCAGATTCCCAGTTACATATCCACAATTTTGAAATCCAGAAAGCTGGAAGGGAAAAATAATATCCAGTTTTCATTTACGCTTGGCACAAATTAATTTGACGGTAATACCTGATCGAGATAACTGCATGGCAATTCAGTCTAGAACAATTCTTATTTTTTGCCTTTTATGTGGTGCTCAGGAGACCCAGGACCTCCCCTCCCCTTTATGATGCTCAGTCAGTGGGGCTGTGGGTTCAGCACAAGGGCCTGAGAATGTGATGTTGATCAGGCTCTGTGGTGCCAGTGGTACTATGTCCACCCCAGTAAAGCTGGGGGCCTCCAGGGTCACATTCAATGGTGATTAGGGCCTTCAGAACCTTCATGGCTCATGTTATGGAGCCAGAAATTAAAGGCAGATTAGTTGCATGCTCAGTGTGAACCATACCCTGTCCCATCTCCTAGCTCCTTAGTAATTATCTTATAATATACTGTGACAAATCCCATCTATTCTTGAAGAACTCTCAACATGTTGAAAATTGTACTCCTAAACCCTGCTAGAGATTTTACAAAAAACACACCACACAGAACTTCCTAAATTGAAAACATTTTGAATTTCAAAGTAAGTATGATTCTAAGAGTTTTAAGGTACAAGGCTGAAGACTTGAGCTCAACTATAAAGGTAATGAGTTGTTCATGAACCTTATGAAAGTCCAAGTCGAGGAAAATGACAAAATCCTGAGAGCAACTTTTAACAGCTGTCAAGACTCAACTTACGCTCTACTTCAAATAAGACACATTTTGTGCTTGGTCTTGCATGTTCACATCTGAATAGCATGTTCTTCTGGTGCGGGTATTAAGAGAGGCTTAACCAAATTACCAACATATTGCTTTATTTCTTGGTGGTAGTAAATTAAGGCTTTCTAGAGTCATACAGCACGCAGTGATTTGAACATTAGAATTAAAGAGAAAAAAAGAAAACGACACACTAAACAATGAGCATTCAATTTAGCAGTGGCAGGAAGGAAGCCCTATTTTCAAACAGATAAATTTCCTAGAGAGGACTTTTGCCTGGTATCAAAAAAACTGCTGAGTTGTTTCCCCAGTAACTTCTATGATAGATTCATCTACCAAGAGTAAAGTGAATGGTCAAAGAAAAGACTGGAGGTGTGTGTGGTGGAATGAAGAGGTTGGGGCAGATGGCATGTGCTGGGCCATCAGTGTGAAAGTCAGCTTTGCCTCATGTTCAGGACACAGTGTAGTGTGTTCAATGGGTGGGGATAAAGTTACTCACAATAGGATGTCCCTTCTCTAATTTGGGTGCCATTTTGAATCTTTGTATCAAATGCATTAAACCAACTCTCTTAGAAGACCCAAGATTCAAGGGTTAGGAATGATTCTTCATGACCCTCTAAATCTGAAAATTGAGATAAGGGACTTAAGACACAGAGTAAGAAAATGTCATCTCTGTACCCTTTACTGGTTTCTCAGTTTAAACTACCATTAGATATCATCCTCAAACAATTCATTCCACCCCCATGGCACATACCCTGGATGACTCAGCTAAACTCTCAATGATATTGATTATATAAGATTTCTCACTCCCATCTGATGTGGAGAAGTAACTTCCCAGATGGATGCCACCTCCCTTCAGCTTTTCCTTCCTAACCTGAGTAAAGGACCCTGGGGATTCTAAAGTGGGAACACAGTTATTATTCAGGTGGTAAAGCTGGATTCCAGTTTATGTGGGGCTGATAGATTGCAGAGGATCTGGGTTTGGATGGTGCTTGTTGAGAAAGAAATGGACGGACTGTTTGGACAAGGATGAAGGAGGGGAGTGGCCAGAGCATCACCTGAGAAAGGTCAAGTGTTTATTAACAAAACGCTACATTTTCCCCTAAATAACAAATGGATATTCTCTGGCATCTGGATTACACAAAAATGAGGCTCCCCAAAGCATTTCTGTTTACACGGGACCATTTCAAATGCAGCCTTGGCCAATGGTCTTGCTGGTGTGAGTTTTCTCTTGTGTCTGGTGCTTCATAATGAGCACCTGAAAGTATGTTTATTTTCCTCTTTTTAAGCTGAGAACATGCAGACAAACCAAGGGGAAATCACACAAGGTAACAAGCTGCACCAAGACACACTTCATAACCCAACCTCATCAGGCCTCATGTGTTAAAGTCTGATGCACAGTGAAATAAATAGAAAAGTCAAGATGAGACTGGAATGATGAAGAGCCTGGGCTTCTGTGCCTGCCAGCTGCATGGCAGATGTGCACAGCGAAAGATCAGAAAAACCGTAGAGGACATGTGTCCCCTTGGGCTTCGCTGGCTCTTGAAAAAACAGAGGGTCTTTCCTCCTCTTTGAAAACACTCGCCCTGACTGGAGGCATGTGAGCTTTTGCTGGGATCAGGAATTTCATGGTCTTGATTGGGCGGTGTGGAGTGAAGGAAGCTGAAATGCATGAGCACAAAAAGCATCCACTTAGAAGGGAAGAAAGTACCCAAGAAATGCAGAGGAGGCCAAAGATACGCAGAGGGGAGGAAAAAATAGGGTCAGATTTTAGCTTTGGCACATCCAGTGCTCCCAAGGACTATACAGACCCAACATTCTTGGAAGGATTAGATGCCTTGTGTGCACTGTTTGCTCCCATCTCTGCTTCTCAGTACTAAAAGGGGCAGGAAGCTAATTCTCCAGCTGGCCGGCTTAGATTCAGTGCCAGAAGCCCAAGCCCAGAGAGATAAAGAGCCCTGTCTAAGCAAAGCAACTGGTTAATGGGCGATTTGGGGAAAAGGCGGTGGGAAGGCAGGACAAGGGGTGGTGGGGGACAGAAGGCTGGTGCCTCTCCCCTGTGCTGCTGAGGCAAAGCACTTCCTTAAGAGCCTTCAGAAGCACTTGATAAAGAAGCACTCTCAACTACATCCATCTCCAGAATTAGCCAGGCATATGACACTGCAGAGAACTGTTTAGCCAGACAAGCAGGTTAAAGTGTGGGGTCTGACCAGTGCTATTGGGTGGATTTCTTGGTGCTGTTTGAAGAGGCAGAGGAGAGATAGGAAGAGGAAGGGCAGACATAGAGAGCTCTGGGCTGAGTGCAGCTTGTCAGATAAAGATGGGCAGGGCATTCCTCACATTGCCAACATTCTGCTGAGATGAATCTCAGGTGCATTGCAACTGTCTACAAGAGACTTGGCATTAAAAATAAATCACCATCAAAGCATTCATGGACTGTCATTGCAACTAGTCCCCCTTCTGCCATTTCCTTCCTCCCACCTCTATGGCCCATAAGAACGGAGGATAAAACTAAAGCTAGATTCCTAAGAGCCTTCCTGGAAGAAAAGAAGCAAATCCGAGTGTGATGGTAGACTTGGGTGGGTGTTGCAGTACCTCCAGCGATAGCTGAAAAAAAGAAAACCAAAGCACAAAGACTCATTGCATTGGGGTTTGGGTTGGTGTTCATCGTGGGGGTGCCCCGAGCTTTCAGAAGAAGGCCGGGTTGGTGTGTTCGATCACACATCGCTTGCAGTGGCGCTTGACAAACCGCAAGGCCTCCACCGACACCTCGCAGTCCTGCACGTTCAGCATCTGCAGGTCGAAGCAATTGGCGGCCACGATCTGCAAGCCCTGGCCTGTGACGCTCTCGCAAGACTTGAGGCTGAGTCGCTTGAGGTTAAAGCAGTTTAGGGCCAGGCACTCCAGGCCGGTGTCGGAGACCAGCGGGCATTTGCCAATGTCCAGCGACTTGAGCTTGGGGCAGTTCTTGGCCAGGTACTCCACGCCATGGTCCGTGAGGCCCTCGCAGCCCCTGGCGTTGAGGTAGCGCAGTTTGCTGCAGTACTTGGCTACATAACGGATGCCCACGTCGGTGACCCGGCCACAGTGCGCGATGCTCAGATAGCGCAGGCGGCCCTCGAGCTTGGCGATCTCTCGCAGGCCAAAGTCGCTGACAAAGCGACAGTCGCTGACACTCAGCTCCTTGATGGACGGGCAGTAGATCATCAGGTAGCGCAGGCCTTCGTCTGTGAGGCGCACACAACGCCGCAGGTAGAGATGCGTGAGCTGCGTGCAGTGTGCCGCGATGGTGTGCAGGCCCTCGTCCTCCAACACGAAGCAATCGGTCATGTCCAGGTAGCGGATGGAAATCTGTTTTCCGTGCAGCGGGGAGAGTTTGATGGAAGCCTCTCGAGTCAGGCTGATGCACGTCACTTTGGAGCATCCTAGGTAGAGACACGCAACACCGGTTCAGAGGGCAGTAATGGAAGAATCTGCACAGAGTGCTTTAGCATTGCATAATTTGCAATAATGCATTTAGCACTGCATAGGTTGCACTGTTGCATTAGCATCATTAGCACAGGTTTCATGCAGCAGTGCACACTCAGGCATACTTCTGAGAAATGGGGTGAGGATGAAGGAGATCTCATCTTGATTTCCAATGCCCATGCCACCCACCTAGCCCACTAGGTCCCTCTGGGGAAAACCAAGGTTTGCTAAGTTATGTGGCTGTTGATTATCGGGCCTGTAGAGGGTTGCAGGTGTTAGGATCCTGATTCTTCTTCCACTACCAGTGCTCTGCTTTGGGAAAATCAATTCATTCTTTGGATTCATTTCCATTTCTTAAAAATGGGCATGAGCCATTAAAATAGACGATTGCCAAAGCAATAATGCCAAAACAGATAGGGAATTTGCCTTGCATTGTAACTCAGCTGGTTTTGATCCTCAGAATTGCATGTGGTCCCCTGAGCACCACCAGGAGTAATTCCTGAGGACAGAGTCAGGAGTAAGCACTGACCACTGCTGGGTGATCCCTGCCCCTCCAAAATTCCCTAAAAGTGAGGATGAGCAAATCTTTCTTACTCAGCGTAACTAGGGTTCCCTTCTATCGCTCTCACTTCTGTCAGTGCTGTTAACTCGTGACTCTGTGTGTTTATTTGTTCAGTCCCTGCTTTCACTCTGGAATATAAGTCCCCAGATAAGGGACTTGGCCCAGCATTTTCTGCCTCACATCAGGTTCAAAGCTGGTGCTGAATTGAAAAACTGTCAAATGAGTAAGTGGATGGAAGGATGACAGAGGAAAGAAGAGGATTGAAACGCCAAAGGTGTCTTTCATATTATTATATATCATTGCACATGACTAGAATAAATGTGCATTATTATAATATTAATTTTTGAATCTTGGGTCATACCTAGCAGGGTTATTCTGGGCTTTGTGCTTTGGGATGAGCCTGGGTAGTACTCAGGGGACCCTCTACAGTGCCAGGAATTGAAACAGGGAGGGTAACATGCAAGGCTAGTGCCTGACCTCCTGACCACTTCTCCAGCCATAAATATGCATATTATCATATATTATATAAACAAATATGTACTTACATATACCTCTTTAACTCCCATGATCAATATATATCAAAACCAGGTGCTTAGCTTTGGGCACCTGGAGTCAAGTGCTCAGGGCCCTAGCCAAGTCTTCTGAACAATAAACATACTAGTACAAATGGGATTTTCCTCCTGACTTCTGGCAAGCTGTCTTGAAAACATGTACGAAATTCAGAACCTGAGGATTATCATGTTCCAACATCACATACTACCAGATCAGATTATGTATATTGCAGATGGAGAACAAAGATGCATGCACCTCATCAGAGGTTCCTATCACCACTAGGGGCTCAGAGGTGCAGTTTGCAGAAGGTGCAAAAGGTATGGGTCAATCTTAGCTTTCAAATCTCTCTTTGAGTTTCATTTTCTCTAGGCTGACTGAGCTCTATATGCATGAAGCTTGTAGCTCATCTTGGTGGCCCATCTGTGCTGCCTGGACAAGGACACTGTTTTATACCATCATCCGAAAAGCTATGTTCTTAGACACAGTTGTAGTTTTTCACTTTAAAAAAAAAAAACTACTTAGCTGGGGCCAGAATTCAGTAAAAATGTGTAACTTATGTAGTCAAACTTTGGAAGAATTTTTATGACTCTTGGTTCAAGACTCTAATTAAAAAAGTGATAGTCAAAAATTACTAGGATGAAGTATACAATGAATGAATTACATGGGAAACTTATAGTAAATTTGTCACAATGAAGTGAATACTTAGACAGTGAAGAAACAAGAGTATAATTGAGTGAGGGACTTGAATTCTTCCTGGAGGGCAAGATGGAGCAATTGGAGAGTTTATGCCAGAAAATATTTAGATTTGTCACCTGAAAAATATCCTTTTGGAGATTGGATGTGTGGATGAAGGACTGAGGGATTGAGATTAGTCTAAAGTGAGTAGTTACTAGTTAGACATATATCTTGTCAGGAAGGTAAAAAAGAGGCAACAGACTCAAGATATTAGAGATAAAAAAAAATCACATCCACAGGATATTGACTGAAATGTTCTAAAAGTTTAGGACAAGGAGGAAAGAGGCTTTCAGTTGGATGGGGCTTTAAGGAGACTTTGCCCAACAACCATAACCTCCAAGATATTGGAAACCAGCTTCAAAATAGTTCACTGATGTTTAAAGATAATATCAATGGCGATGGTTAATTTTAGGAGGAAACTTTAGGAGGAATGACCTAGGTCCCAGAAATTTGATAAACATTTTTTCCTTGGGTGTGTTTGTGAGGGTGTTTTGCTAAGATTAACATCTGAATAAGTAGACTCAGTAAAAGCAGACTGCCCTCCTCTTTGTGGTTGGGCCTCATCCAATCTCTGGGGGTCCTGCATAGAACAAAAGTTAAACAAAATGTCTCTCTCAGACCACCCATTTTCCTTGCCTGACTTTTGGTCTGGACAGCTGGTCTTTTGCCTTCTTAGACTTATGCCACCAATAATGCTGGTAATTAGATATTTGACTTGGACTAAAGCATACCACTAGCATTCCTAGTTCCCTAGCTCTCAGTTACAGACTTTGGGCATTCTAAACTTTAACACTGTGAAAATATACAGCTTATTAATATGTATTATAATGTCATAATGTATGTATATATACTTAGGGGCATCTTTTATGCATTATTAGTGATGAGAGAGGTAGTCTCATGTCCTCTGAGGGGAATAAATTTTAGAGAGGCCATGATTCTTTCATAATCAAGTTCGCTGTTATTGCAAAGGTGGCTACTGTAGATTTTATATCCCCTAAATCAACTAACAATTACTTAACTTTTAAATCTAGAGAGTTTAGATCCAAGGAGGTGATACATTGTTCCTTGTGGTATGGTGGATTATTCAGCTCTCTCTTCTAAAAAATCCCTCTCTTTCTACAATGCTGAGCAATAAGCCCAGGAAGTTACAATTTCTTCTTGTTTAGTCTCCATGTAAACAGATCTCAGGAGAACTCTCATGGAGTTTCTGTCTCAAAGAGTTCGTGTAGTTTCTGCATTTCTGAATTCAAAAGAGAGAGTATCATTGCTTGGACCCTGAATTCAGAGTGCATTATTGAGGGGCTGGAGAGGTGAAGTGCTGTACCTGACTCACCTGTCTTAGATTCCTGGTACCACACAGATTCCCCTGAGCACGATGAGGAATGTCCTAAGTGAAGAGCCAGGAGTGATCCCTGAACACGTTCAGATGTGGCCCCCAAACAAAACTAAAACCAAGAGTGTACTAAAGCCCCTTTAACAAAGATGGAGGATGGTTAAAATAAAGGAATCTCTTTTGGTTTTTTGTGTTTTTTTTTTTTGTTTTTGGGTCACATTCGGCAGCACTCAGGGGTTACTCCTGGCTCTATGCTCAGAAATCGTCCCTGGCAGGCACAGGGGACCATATGGGATGCCAGGATTCGAACCACCGTTCTTCTGCCTAACCTCCATGCTATCTCTCCGGCCCCAAGGAATCATTTTTAAGTCTGAGTAAAGAAGATTAGATGTTTATGAAAGAAATCACAGTACTTAGAAACTTATACTGCTAAAGAAACTCCTCCGTTGCTTCACTCCCCCCTTGAAGAGAAAATACTGCTAGAGAAAAGTGTGAATAAGCTGGAAACTAGTTCTACCATATCACAATACTTTCTTTTCCAGAATTCCTTGGAGAAAAACTCATAAGAAAACCTCTTCGTTTTTCTTGCTTTATAATAATACCAATAGCTTCCGACTATGTGAATGTACAGTGATTATGGTTTTGTCCTGAGGCCAGCTTATGGAGAGAAGCAAGAGTTTTCTATCCAGGGAAAGAATCTTTGAGAAATGACTGTCACCTGAAATATTTTCAGATGTCAGCTGTTAAAAGTGAGAGAAAACTGAGGCTTTTACCTCAAACACTCCCCCCACCCTTTTATCAGTTGCTTGTAAAGATCCCAAATTCTATGCATTCACCTGTCACAGTGTTTTTATTTTTTTGTTGTTGGTTTTTAGTTCCTGACCTCTCCTCTCTAACCCCTGCAGTTGGGCTCACATCCTTCATTTCATTAACTCCCTGATGCCAATATGTCAGACTTTCCCAGGTTCCTTCTCTGACTCCATGCAGGAAATGAAGAAAGGCAGTTAGTCTAGTGGTATCCAGGATTGGCACTAAAAGTGTGAGTCTGCACTTTAATACTTCTTTTCTGAGAAAGGGTGGAAAGCAAAGAAGCCATGAGGGCAATTCCGCCCATTAAAAAAAACAAATGGTCTGCTGATGTTCCCTTACTGTTGGTACCAAGTGGCTGAGAATTTTTCCTTAACGAATGATAGAATATCAACCAAGGGAGAGAAAGAGACTGACAAATGATAAGCTTTGTTCCAAGACTACCTCAATGTCTACAAAACAAAGACAAGTCTATAAGACAAAGCCCGCACCAACCTTCTACTCATTATCAAGCTCAAGAATTAACAACAGTAAAGATGGTTTCTAAACTACTGTGCTTGAATATGGAGATATTCAGCCTGGGTTTTCCTCTAATGTGATATTGGGTCCATGATCAGTGCTTGATGTGAAATTAGCAGGACATGGAGGACTATGGGAGGGAAAGACACTACAAGGTCGTCTAGACATGAGTTGCCAGACACAGACCATGGTTGAATAAAGGGATGCCCATGGTGTGCAGGGTCCTTAGACCCTAGGGACAGTTTGCCTGGCATGAGTAACCCTAAATCCTTCCTCCCTCTCCCATGACAATCAAGAAGGGTCAGAGGTCCATGTCATGCAGTGCTTGGGGACAGTGCCTGTGGAAGGCCGTGAGAGTCCCTTTACCTGACACATCCAGGTGCTCCAGGTTGGGGCAGAGCGACACCACGTCAAAGACGGCCTCGTTGGAGATATTGTAGCAGCCTGACACCTCCAGGCGCCGCAGCTCTGGGCAGCACTGAGCAATGGTGTAAAGCCCTCGGTCCGTGAGTCGCCGGCAGCCACTGACAATGACCGTTTCCAGCATGAGACAGACATTAGGGGTGTCCTGACACAGTCTGCGGGTGAGCACCTTGAGGGCGCGATCCACGTTGATGGTCTCACCCGTCAGGCGGATAGTCCTCCAGAGGTGCGGGTCCCATGCCAGGTTGTACCAGCGGCGACACACCCGGGCACAGCGACACAGCTGGTTGGTGGGCAGGAAGGAGAAGATGTGCACCATGGACGGGTCAGGCAGCCTCTCGATGTTGGCCTGCTCCTTCTGGGCCCTGGAAGCCAGCCGGATGAGTGGGTGCGTGAGGCGAGTTGGGGGTGGGGAATGGACCAAGGCCACGGTCTCCCCGGTGATGGACGATGAGGAGGTGGATGAGCCCCTTCCATTCTGAAAGCCGGGCAGGGTCGGTGGGCAGATGAGAGCTGGGCTGGGCGTGCTCAGTGTGCGCATGCTCAGGTCGGAATCTGGCAAAGGACAGACACAGAGTTAAGGAGGCAGCTAAGTGCAGAGTCCTGGAATGGGACTGCTTATCCCTTGGGTCCCCCATTCTGGGCCCCCACTGGGCAGTCCTTGATGATTTATTTTTTACATCTTTTTTTTTTTATTAAAATCATTGTGAATTATAAAGTCCTTCATAGTTTGCTGTTCAGGCATATAGTGATAGTGAATTAGGGCCATTCCCATCACCAGTGTTGACGTCCCTCCACCAAAGTTCCCAGCATGCATCCTATATATAGGTTGCATGGTGGAGTGTATTTGACAGTATTTATTGCATCAAGTGTATGGAATTGAATCAAGATACACAAATTTGTGAATCCTCTATCCTTAGCCCCCTGGCCTGTCAGTGAAACAGGCCCACTAAACCTTGATGCGTTTTAAACATTTTTTTAAATATATTTTGACTTCCATGGTTTTTCATGGACATAATTCCAACACAACACTCATCACCAGTGTAGCCATCTCCCTCCCTTTCAACCATCCCCCAGTATAATTAACTATGGGTGTCAGTCCTCCCCCCCCCCCCCGTTATGCTGCTGTAAATATTTTGAGGAGTTGTGGGCCATAAGGTTGGTCTCTGTGTTTGTCTGTTGCAACTACACACCAGTGCTACTGTAGTGCAAAGGCTTTTAGAAACAATGCATAAAGGAACTGGTGTCACGGTGCCAAAACAACTTATTTTCTCAAGCCAGACCAGCTGGATTTGGCCCTAGGGAAAGAGTTTGCTGACTTCTGACCTACATTACTGGTGATTAAAGGACACAACTTCAAAGTTGCATTATTTCTATTCTGGGAAGGAACTATATGTATATATATACATATATATATATTTATATATGTACACATAATGTATACATTATATATTAAATATACATTAAATGTATACATATACATTTATATATGAAACAGTTGATGTACTTTTCTAATTGGATTTGATTCTAATTGTATTTGGCTAGATGAATGATCACTTTCTTTGCAAGTGAGGGGAACGTTTTCACAGAAAGGATGACTAATGACTATATACAGAGAGAAAGAAACAGAGATGAACAGAGAGACAAAGAGAAAAGAAGCAAAGAGAGATAACTCAGACTCTGAAGCCCAGAAAGCTACTTCTATCCTTAGCCTGAGTACTTCAGGGTAGAATTTCCAGGACTTAAGTATTTGTGACAATACTTGTTTTTCTTTTTTTATTAACAGCCCCTCCTTTTTCACTTGAAATTATGTCCTATCCTGTGGAAATAGAAAGATCATTTGACAAGAAACACCTAATATTTAAGTTTATTTGTGTTTATGAATACTCTAGAAAATTGGTTTATGAAGTCTGTCCATTTTATACCCTCTACCTCTATATCTATAGAGATTTATTCTTTGTATTTGTATGTTTTATACAGATAAGATATACATACATATATACAGATTTAATTGGGCATATGTTATCTCTAAATATGTATGCATCTTGTATATAGGCAGAGAAACATGTATATATGAACATGTATATACCTGTATTTCTTTCTCAGCTATATCATTATTTATCTAGTTATGCTAAGATGATACAGATGTATATATTGTATGTAATCATGTGTAACAGACAATTTTTGGTTTGGATATATCAGTGGTCACTATCTCTCACCTTTGTTTGAGTCATGCTGTACCTTCTCTATTTGTATACATCCATCCATGCATTTAAGGTCAGAGTGATTAAGTGGTTCCATGAGAAATTTATCATAAAGTACCTTCATCGTTAGGCAACTAATGACTGTGTATAGAGGAAAGACAATGAATATTTAGCTCCAAGATCAAATTTCTACAATTGTAAAATCAATGAGTTGGGGAATTATTTCTAAGCTAAATTCAGCTCTAAATTATAGCTTAACAAATTTAAATAAAAGTTCTATCCTTGTGTAACCTTTCACACTTCATTCCATGGGGACATTCAAATACTTGGTAGACTTTTCAAAGAACTGCCAGTGATTATATGTAGCACAAGAACTTCTAACACTGGACTGCTGACATGCTCTTTCTAAATGTGATTAGTGTTTTTCAATTTACTTTTTTATAAGCTAACACAGAGATATTCTTTACATGTCTTTGGCTTTGTTCATGCACATCTTTAAAGTACTGTCTATGTCCCCATACCCTTACTTCTCTCTTGAAATACTACCCACTTCTGTGACTCACTGCTAGTGTCACCTCCTCAATGGCCAATTTCCTACTGTCTTTCAAATATATGTTGTCTTCTGTCATCTGAAATCCCCACTCCCTTTCTTATATGGGCATTTGTGAAGTTTCCATTTACAACCTGCCTGTATTATTTTTCTCAGTTTTACAACTCTTCCCATATCTTTTGTCACCATCATAGTGTTCAGTTTGGCCATATGGCTTACTTTGGCCAGTGAATATTAGGGGTTGTGTTGTGTTTTAAGCCATTTGTGTGTTTGGGCTTACTGCCTGGGTTGTACCTAAACTATGAGCAGAAAAAGACCTGGTCAACTCCACTGGTTTAGAGATGATGTGATAAAACTAGAACTGAGTCCAATTTGCCATTCAGAGTCAAGTTTAAGTATGCTCATTTGGGGTCAGCCAAGCCCAGATGAGCCACAGATGTATAAACTGAAAAGCGTGTAAGAACATGAAGAACTTCTCCAAGACAAAGATTAAATCCTTTTCTTTTAAGTTCTATCAGTGCCTGATATGGTATATGGTACATGGTCAGTACTAAAAAAATGTTTCTATGTTTAAACATAAAAATTTCTTGGGGTCATAGGAACCCGATATTTGTACATGATTTACATGGACAAGAACCAGTTTGATCCTCCATACGTTATGGTCCTCTGAAAACAGCTGTGTATGACCCTGAATATTACTGGCACCACAGAGCCCATGCATTGCCGTAGTCTTTAACACTGAACCATCTGGTCTAGCCAAGAATGCCCCTGAGGATATTTATCTTAGTCACACCCCTAGAAATAATTTCTAGCTCAGTGTGTACTCTTTGATCTCAGATGGCACACACATTGCATTTTAAATCACTCATAGAAGGGATGGAGCGATAATACAGTGAGTTGGGCCTTTGCTTTGCATGCAGCCAACACTAGTTTGATCTTTGGCACTCCATATCATTCCCTGAGCCCACCAGGAGTGATTCCTGAAAATGGAGCCAGGAGTAAGTCTTGAGCCACCAACTGATATGGTCCCAAGACAAAAAAAAATCACTTAATGAAATGGGGCCAGAGTGATACTACAGAGGGTAGGGTACTTGCTTTGCATGCAGCAGACCTAGCTAAATCTCTGGCACCAGATATAATCTCCTGAGCCCACCTGGAGTGATCCAGAGCTAGGAGTAAGTCCTGAAGATGTGGTCAAATACTCAATAAAGAAAATAAATCACTTATTGAAAAAGAAATTTTTCTTTGATAATAAAAATAAAGAGACATTTTCCCCACTTAAAATTTGAGGTTAACTTAAGCTAACATGCATGTACATGGAAATGTAAAAAATACTATGCCTCTAATGTTTAAGGAATTATGTAAGTTTTATGGCTTTAGATTGCCTTGTGTGCTGTTAAGAAATATTATAATGTGTTACAATCTGGGGACTTGAGGGACAAAGTAATTGTACATGGATTCTGTTCTATTTATCTTAACGTTCTTTGGCTGAAAGTTTAAAGTTAAGATATCAGCAAGGGGACTTCTTCTGAGAATTATGTTATGGGTGATTGTCCTTCCACTGTAACTTTACCTTGTCCTCTTTCTTTGCATCTTTTGTTCTCATAATTCAAAATAAAAAAATTTAAAAAAAAATAGAGACATTTTAAAAGAAAACTTTAAGGGTCAACCAGTGTGGGAATTCAGCTCTGCTTTTCAAGCCAGTTGATTCTGCCTTTTACCATGTGGTCAGAAGCCAGAGTTTTTTTGTAGGCAGGGAGCAACTTATTTTTGGCTCAGGAGGGAAGTGCATGCTTAGGTACTCAGTTCTGACAATTTAGCAGCTGTGAGGACTTGGAACTCTCTCTCCTGTTTGTTGCACTCTAAGCATCTTGAAAGAGAAGACATTTATCCACCCTTTGAGGGCACCTGTGCAATGAATCAGGTCTCAGAGGGACAAAGTTTTCCTCCATAGGATTTCCTAAAACCTTGCCTCCATCTCTGATTGACTTAGTCCCACTCCTTAGTCCCCAGCAGAGAAAGGGAGTAGGGGGACTACATCCAGATGGTCTAGTACCATGTGCATTTAGTAACACATTCAGTTTTCTTTTCCTTGCCAGTAATTATGCCCAAGCTTTCACAGAATTCATGTTCAGAAAAAGATGACTCCGCTGGGGGGGGGGGGGTCGGCAGAAGCAGAGAAATAGCTCTCTTTGTTCTTCCTAAATCATACTCGTAGATGTCCCAGTAGGAATCAGAATTGCCCTCTTATCTTTCCTACATATTCAACAGAAGATCAAGAAACTTCAGACCACTTCATTTGTACCCAGAGTACTGAAAGAACTAGAGGAATCTGTATATTGTTGTTTTCTAGAAGGGCTTTTAAAGAGCCAAATATAATGGACATGTCAAAGGTGCTGAATTTTTGACACAGCTAAGAAAGATCCTCATAGCTAAACATACACTCAGAGAGGATCAAAGGCTAAAACAAAGATGGCGGCACAAGAAGTGAGGTCCCGCCCCTTCCGTTCAGAATTCTGCAATCCAAGCAGAAGCAGAAAGAACAGACTCTACTTGAACGCAGAACATGGGCTTAGAACATTTGGTGGGCATGAAAAGATTTTCATATGTGGATACCTATGCCAAAATAATTTTTAGCCCTTTGACATCTTGAGAACAACAGCAGCAACTAATCTAAACAGTCTGAGGATACATAATGATTTCAGGCAGAGCTTAACAATAACTGTGAGCAGATTTGCTGTATTTAATGTATCATAAACTTTGTGTACAGTCATATTAAAAATACTAGCCATTCGCTAGAGGTAAGGTGTCTGTCTGCCTTGCAATCGCTAGAGTAGGATGGACAGCGGTTCAATCCCTCGGCGTCCCATATGGTCCCCGCAAGCCAGGGGCGATTTCTGAGCGCATAGCCAGGAGTAATGCCTGAGCATCAAATGGGTGTGGCCCAAAAACCAAACAAAAAACAAAAAACAATAATACTAGCCATTATACTGATCTTTCTTTAATGTTCTTTAGGCAAATGGATAGATGTGCGGATGCATATAGAAACAACTATAGTGTGAGGCATTATTCTGAGCAGGGAAAAACAGGATTAGAAAAAGGGGCTGAAAGAAATGTGTATTTTTGGGGGTACATTGGTGACAGAAAATATGCACTGGTGAAGGGATTGAGATGGGAGTTGGACACTATATGACTGAAATTCAATTATAGAAATCTTGGTTACTATGTATCGCACTGTGATTTAATTAAACAATTTATTTAATTTAAAACTATTGAAAAAACCCAAAGAAATAAAATATGTTTTCCTTCATTTTTAAAAGTTCCTACTGAGAATTAAGTTAATTGATGCTTGTTTTTGAATTCTGAGCAACTTTTTCCTTAAGTGAAAATGGAGAGCATATTGAAATGCCACATTGTAGCTTGTTGACCAGACCTCTTTCTCTGCTATTTCTGTAGTATCTATATTCACCTAAGAAACAGATATCACTCGCATGACATTGTTTGCATGTAAGGTAAATGCCCTACCTGCTGTGCTATCACTCCAGCCCCTTCACATGACTTTCTTGATAAAAGGTATATTCAGAAGACTCCTATCCCTTGAAGTAACAGGAAAGGAGCACCCAAACTCTTAGAAGAGAAATTTATTTTCATAACAGAAGAAATTTCCATAATATATTAAAAAAACTTGCCTCAAAACTACCAGGATTTCTTTATCCTTTGTAGATATTCTTTGCACAACATTTTCTCCCTTCCCAAGAGTAACTATAAAAATTGATAATGGCATCCGTTAAAGTGAAACTAAATTTGTGGGAGGATGAATAGATGAATGGAGAGATGAACAGACAAAAGTTTTCAGGAAATAAGCTGCAAAATATGCAGAAAGGATATGTCTGGTAAATCTCAAATCTAAGAATTAGATAGGGAGTCGTCAGTTACAAATTTCGAAGACTCTGAGCTTGCTTGATAGATGAATGGTAGAATTTGAAGAAGTTACCACCTACTTTTTATACGAGGATGTGACTTCCAAAACGTAAAAGAATCAAGTTTAAAAACTCCAATTACATGAAACTGAACACATTCAAATAGGCCTCCAAATGAAACTGGAAAACTGAATAGTTCCCAAAGATCAAAACAGAACCCCAAACCCTCACAACACTGATGTGTGCAGTAAGATATGCAGAGGGACTGTAAAGGAAACACCAGGGTAGACATTGGTTATTAAAAATCAGTGTTCGAAGCTGCTGCAGATTTGTGGATTACAGATTTATAGGCAGAAGAGAAAGCCATTCATTCATTCACTGGCTCATTTAACAGGCTGCAATGTCTGGGAGCTCAGAGAGGTCTAGGAAGGGAGGAGGTGCTGCCTTTAACTCAATTATCAGGCAAATGTTCCTGGCCAACCCTTCTTTCTGCAGCATAACCCCTAAAACCACCTCCATAGCACAGACTCAGACACATCTACTTTCTTGCATTTTTGAGGGAGAGAGAGGTTGCTTTATTGATAATGTCCTCTCTTTCTGTCTCCAATGTTATAGAGCAGAAATGTTTGTCAAAATCTGGATGAAATGCAGATTTTCAAAAGTCCAAGATGAAGAGGGGCTGAAGACATGATACAGCAGGTAGGGCATTTGCTTTGCACATGACTTTCAGGATTTCAGCCCCAGCCTGACAAGAGGAGTAATTCCTAAGCACAGAGCCAAGAGTCACCTGTGAGCTCCAAAAACAAAAACAAAGCTCAAGGTGAAGATAAGAAATCTAGAATTTCCCAGAAGTGGAAAAATTTTGAATTAAGTGTTTTTGTATAGTTTTTAGAATTCTTCAACATGATTTTAATCTTTGATACCATGGAGATATTAAGTTAAATACACGTGATCATAGATTTCATATTAACATTTTCATTTGTTAATAACAAATAACAAAGTATGTGTTCTTTAAGATTTAAGACTTTGTGACTCCATTCATAATTTAAGAATTTTTCAAGAATACACTTAAGGGCTGAAGACCTAGTAAAGGGGTGAAGATGTTTATCTTCCATGCAATTGATCTTGGTTTGATTCCTGACTTTGCTAGTCCCTACTGGATGTACTTAGAGACCCGTATAAGTGCCCCCAAGAATGTAACTTATATAAGGACACTATAGTTATATTCTTAAGTTACTCCAAATAGGCAAACAATAAAAAAAAAGGAAGAAGAGGAGCATTTTTCTCCTCCTCTGAAAAAAAGAAACTGGTATAAAGTTTTCCCCTCATTTCAGAAGTTCTAAAAGTTTTGCATCCTAGTAATTACAGCACCAAATATCAAAAGTATTCAAGGCAGCTCTTACACACATGCCGACTAGTCACATTTTCTTCTAACTAGATAGCTGCCTATTTTGTAAAAGTTTTTCTTTTCAAACCACTGCTGTTTATAGTCAAGGAAGTCATATTTACATTACACTGGGCTTTCAAAGTCAAAGCTTATGAAGCTACTCTGCATTTTTCTTTTCTGATTACCAAAACTTTTGTGCAAGATGCTTTCCATTATAACGTGTCTTTCTACTCATGCCATAAAAAGCAAGGTTTCTTTTTTTAGCTTAAGCTTAAGAAAACTATAAAACGGGGCCGGTGAGGTGGCGCTAGAGTTAAGGTGTCTGCCTTGCAAGCGCTAGCCAAGGAAAGGACCACGGTTCGATCCCCGGCGTCCCATATGGTCCCCCCAAGCCAGGGGCAATTTCTGAGCGAGTAGTCAGGAGTAGCCCCTGAGCATCAAACGGGTATGGCCCGAAAAATCAAAAAAAAAAGAAAAGAAAAAAGAAAACTATAAAACTAGTGATGGAAATTGGTGAAAACAATTGAAAGACTCCTTTTTCATTTTTCATTACTTAAAAATATTTTCTTTGGGGACTGGAGCAATAATACAGTGGATAGGGCATTTGCTTTGCATGTGTCTGGTCTCAGTTTGATCCCTGGTATCCCTCATAGTCCCCTGAGCCTGCCAAGAGTGATTCTTGAAAGCAAAGCCAGAAGTAACCCTCAACCCCCAGCACTGCTGGGTGTGTCTCCCAATTTTTTTCTTTGGGTACTGGAAAGATAGTATTGAGAGTAGGGTGATTGCCTTGTATGCAGCCAACTGAAGTCTGATTCCCAGTATCCTATGTTGTTGTCCAAGCTCTACCAGGAGTGATCCCTGAATTCATAAACAAGTGTAAAGCCTGAACACTGCTGGGTGTGGCCCCCAAACAAACAAACAGACAGACAAAATATACCTTCTAACAACTTTTTCTATTAATATGGTAATGCCCTATGCACATATAAAGACATTAAAAAAAGGTATTGGTTGTTATAAAATGGAAATTTAGGGCTTGGAAGACAGTTCAAAGGGCCAGAGTGCATTCCTAGCATGTGGGTGTGGCTTTCAGGTTCAGTTTCTGGCACTGCCTAATCTACTAAAAACTGCTGCTGCAGGGCGGGCAACTTTTTTTTTCTTTTTTTAAGAAATAAGAAATAAGGTCAGAGCCATAGCACAGCGAAAGGGCATTTGCCTTGAATACGGACAACCTGGAACGGATCTGGGTTCGATTGCCAGCATCCCATATGGTCCCTAGAGCCTGCCAGGGGTGACTTCTGAACACAGAGCCAGGAGTAACCCCTGAGTGCCTTCAGGCACTCAGTGATCCAAAAACCGAAAAACATATAAAATAAAATAAAAAAGAAATAAGAAAGTACTCACAGGATCAGATTGTGATTAAAACTACTACCAACGAAATGTAAGTTTTGTCAGTCCCCTGGTCTAATTGCACAAGAGGAGATCTATGGTGACTGATTCCCTGAAACTTCTATAATAGAGAACAGAATCCTGTCCAAATTCCTGGTTCGTTTATATGCCTTAACCTAGGTCCTCTAAAGTCACTGAGTTTCTACCTTTGAGCAGAACTATGGATTGATTCTACTTTTGTGTCACTTCTCTAGAAGGAAATAGTCACTTCTAAAAAGTTTTTAAGCCACATTTTCTAAGAACCATAATATCATAAACAAAATATAAGGTATTTTGGAATTTATAATGCAATTTGATTATGCTTATTATATGAGTAATAGGGTCCTTCTGGAAATATACATCTGTGTAAATACCAGGTGACTTCATAAACTAGATGGGTTCTGGATTATAACTCACTAATCTCCAAATAGTCTAATTTTGCTTGTTTTCTTTTGGCTATACCCAGTAATGCTTAGCACTAACTCCTGTCTTTGTGCTCACTGATCAGCCATGGTGGGGTTCAGTGACCATATGGGGTGCCAGACTGAACCGAGGTCAACTGTGTGCAAAGCAAGTGCCCTACTCTGGCTCCCTCATGGTTTTCTTTTGTGTCAAAGTATGACTTTGTAGTCTTATTATTATCTGTAATATAAAAACCTATTTTAGACTTCAAATATTTGCTTTTTTAATATAAAGATAATACTTGTTAGTTTCAAAGTCTTTGGCAGACAACAGTACTTAGTCAGGATAAAGCAATATTTTAATTGCTTTGTTTGCTTACTGCTCATTATAGTTTTTTTTTTCTAAACAGCATCAGGTATTTATGGCATGTTAAAGTGGTTTTCTACACAAGGTATTGTTGAAATATTAATATTTAAAATAAAAATTTCAGTTTACTTTAAAAAATACTGAGTGAATGAATAATACAGTCCAGATGGTGAGACGATATGGCAAAATTTGTGTCAGCTTTTGTTAATATCCTATGTTTAGGCAACGCTGTTAAGGTTGGAAAAAAACCCACAGAAGACAGATGGAATTGGAGTCTCTTTGCCTTCCTTTGCCATTTGGATCATTTGCAAGAAGTCGCTGAAACTTCATGAACCATAGATTCCTCTTCTGCAAACTGGAAGTAATTCCATCCACTCTACAAAGTAGTTACAAGGAGTCTAAAAAATGTGGATGGTACCAGGAGCAAATAGTTACATGAACAATGAGTGGAAATAAAAATGATCAGATCTAAACACCAAACCCAAAGTCAAAGACAACAGAATCAAGATACCCAAGGTATATACAAAGGAAACATGGTACACTAGAGTCTAAGGGGTAAAGAGGGTGGTATGTGATCTATGCTGGGAACAGGGGTGGAGGGAGGACAACACTGGTGGTAGAAATGACCCTAATTCACTGTCATTATGTAAATTAAATATAAACTGTGAAAGATTTGTAATTCATATTGGTCACAATAAAAATTATTAAAAAAAATGATCGGAGAGATAGCACAGCGTTGTTTGCCTTGCAAGCAGCCAATCCAGGACCAAAGGTGGTTGGTTCGAATCTTGGTGTCCTATATGGTCCCCCGTGCCTGCCAGGAGATATTTCTGAGCAGACAGCCAGGAGTAAACCCTGAGCAACGCTGGGTGTGGCCCAAAAACCAAAAAAAAAAAAAAAAGAGCAACCCAGTTATCAGTAGAGTACATTGAAGAAAAATCATACAAACTCGACTAAAAATTACATGAAGTTCTCCTGTCATGGGACATATTTTGAGTTTTAGTGACATACTATTCTAGCATTTCTGCTATGATCTCACCTTTTTTTGTCCCTTTCTGTTGCCTCCATACATTTGCCACAAGTCTTTCTGGGTGTGTGTGTGTGTGTGTGTGTGTGTGCGTGCGTGTGGTAAATAAGAAAGAAAATCCATATTTGGAGCATATTGTAGTTATTCTTGGTGAGCAGAATATTGATATAATCATTGCATGCATTGGTAAGAGTAATTGTAAAATTCTTTTCTCATTTTATTGAAAAAGCATGACCTCTTTTCTTTGACTTGGTCAACTCCTCTTTCCTGAACTTGCATCGATTTTTATTAATATTCTCTCTCCCTCTTTAGTTTTTCTTTTCTTCTCCTAATTTCTCAATTGCTCACTATCTTCCATGGTGTGGTAGATTATCAGAGTTCTTCATGAGTTTATCTTTATATCACATTCTCCTGGGTGAGCTTATATAATCATATGACTTAAGCAATTATCTATAATACAATAACTATTGAGAATTTCCAGCTTCCGGGTTCAGCTAATGCTCTTATTTGATCTCATTATCTTGCTCAAAATAGAAAACATATTTAAGTAATTTCTAGACTAGTGTTTTATAGTATGACAGCTACTAGGCAAAAATCACTATAGGACATTCAATTTATTAAAATAAAACTAGAAATCAGTTCCTTTGTACTACTGGTCCTATATCAGAATTTAATTAGGTACACCTATTTGTGGCAATTGTATTGAATAGTACAGATAAAAATAACTCCATACTTTTGGAAATACAATTGGGTAATGGTATTATCTCCTTTCTCACAGTTATGCTGATATGCCTTCAACACAAATGTAGAAGGGTGAATATTATTAATAGACTTTATAAAAATATTATTTGAATCCCATCTATAGTTAATCCATCACCAATAAGCTTCTGAATCTAAATTTTCTTCTTATTTCTTTATGTCTACTATTATATTTCAGCTCAAACTAATTTTAATATTTGATCTCTCCTTAACCTTCAACCTTCAACCTTCCATTAGTCCTTAAGGATTTAACTTCAAATTCCAGAATACTAATGCAAAATCCATGCAATATCAGGAAGGAGGATTTGACCAACTCAAAGAAAAGAGGTCAGACATTTTCAATAAAATTCGAATTTAACCCTGGTCTTTCTTCACCACCTTGATAGAGTCCTTGCCCTGAAGTCAGAGTCAACTTTCAAAAATATAGCTCACTTTCTTTCATTCCTTTTCTTGTGGGTTGAACTGTGTATCCCCTCAAAACACACAGATAAATCCTAACTCCAATAACTAAAAATAGAATAGCTGAAGGTTGAACAAGTTAAAGTGAGCTCTTATTCTATTTGAATGGTCCTTAAACAAGTATGATGGATGTGTTTCTAAGAAGAAAAAAACAAACTCAGAGAGAGAAGAAATAACAGAAACACAGTAGAGGTAGCTGGCAGATTAAAGATGGAAGCAGAAACTATAGTTTGGGCACCCAACATGAAGAAAATATATGGAGCTACCAAGAGAAGTTGAAAAAGGAGGGAAGGGAGAATTCTTCCTCATGCCCATGATATATCTTGACTCTATATTTTGAGCTTCTGGAGCTGTTGAACATTCTGTTGCTTCAAGCCACAAGGCTTGTGGTGTTCTGGTCATGTAGTCCTGGAAACTAAAAACCCTTATTTCTATTCTTTTTTATTGAATGCTTACTATGTGTCAAGCATTTCACATGGCACTATTTAGGCAATCAAGCTGGTTTTTAAAGAATGTATAAAATGACCTTCTCCAAAAACACAAATCAAAGCATCTACTCTTGGCATAGCTAGATATATAGACATGGTCTGGATAGATTTGTTAAGGTTGCCAGCTAAGCTGACATCTACCTGGGGTTTGAGAATGACTGGGGAGCTAGCAGTTATCCTGGGAAAATTGACTTGTATCAGAAATTATCTTTCCATGAATTTAAGCTGAATTCATTAGCTACTTTCAATGCTTCCATAAATGCAAATATATCTATATGATGGTCCTTTCATACAATATATTTCTCCCCAGTAGACTTTGAGTATCTCCAGGAGAGCTATCATATTAATTTCTAAATCAACTAAGAATCTCACCTGATTTGTCCACCACAAACTGTCCGGCCAATGCCATCCTTGTGAAAATTCTTTGCTTGACCATATAACAAATCATTTTTAGTTCCTTTTGATTAGAGCTGGACATATTTACAAGAACTTCTTGAAGGGACCATTTTTTGAAAATGAAGTTGGACATCTCTGTGCTTTATCAACATTTCCTTTTCCTTGCCTCTTCAATCAATTTAAGCCAAGGTTGTGAATACCCTCAATTTAATAATGTTAGTGTACTTAGAAGATATTTTATCTATCTTTGTCTTTTGGGAGCCATATCTGGAGGTGCTTAGAGATTGCTCCTAGAAGTGTTAGGGCGGACAACACAATATGTGATGCCAGAGATCAAATCTGAACCAGCCACATACAAGGCAAACTCTCTACCTGCTATGTCTCTGGCCCCTCAGAAGATATTTGAAAAGACAGACATATAACAAAATGATCTCTTGCAGCAGGAACACATAAAATAGCTGAGTCAAATTTTTAGTGCTTTTCCCATGACATTTGCTATCACAAATATTTACACACCTCCCTCCACTTAGAAAGAAACATGAAACTTGTAATAAATAGAAAGAAGTGGCACAGGAAAGTATTTATGTAAAATATTTATGTGAAATTTATATAAAATCTCACAACATAAAAGTTGGTCTAGATTTGCAAGAATTATTCTAAGTTTAGTTACCTAACTAAAACAGAAATCTTTTTTCTTCCAGTATCGATTCACACATCGATTGTAATAATCACAACTAGGCTTTTCTTGACAGGGCAGGAGAGACAGTTAATTGATGTCTTTTAGAGAGCTCACTAGTAGTTTTGCTAAGTTTGGGATGCAAGTCAGCTTTCATCTTGACAAGAGAAGACACATATAGATTTTCACAGAAAAAGTTGTGATCCATAATTTTCAACCTTCCAGTTGTACTTTTTATGGCTTTCTTAATTGTTTTCTAGATTCCATTGTCAGATAATGCTTTTCCCTCATTTCCCCATGAATAGCCCTACAATTCTGACATGTGCAACTTTTAAAATGTAATAGTATTGAATTTAGATTCAAGTTAAGAGACACGTAGCTTTTCAGCTCACAGCAAAATCAGGTCCCCTAGGGAGCAATAATCTAGTTCATAAATTCAACATTCAAGCAAGAAATAAGCAAAATCTTCAGCAAATTTATGAACACACAAGCCACTATTAATGAATTAGAATGTGTCCACAGTAATGTAAATCTCTGAACTTTCTTAGGCATTGAAGATAAGAAACACTATTCTGTAATTCTTTTAGAACTTCTTCTAATGCAAAAATATGTAAAGCATTTATTGCAGAGGATAGCCTGTTCTATGTAGTTTTTATATATTGACTCATAAATGCAATACTCCTATTATTATCCTTACATGCTTGGGAAAACCCATTACCAAATGATTTAGAGAAACACTTTATTCTCTTTATATTACTAGAGACAGGAACAATGAAAGGAATTTAGTACATTTAAATATTGTTTTCTTTACAGCCTGGTGGGTAGATGAGGAAACATTTTGCATAGAGGGAGTTACCTAGACTAATCTCAGTGCAAATTCAACCTTTTCTTCAGAGACCCCAGGCATGCCCTGTGGGATTTCCCCAGGAAAGGGTCTAGTATTTCTAAGTATAACACTGATTGTTTTTTCTATATGTCCAATTGGGCTTGGGGAAGAACTCTCCAAAAAAGGCTCACATGAGTTCAGTTAGAAATGATCTTATCCTGCAAATTGTAAAGCAGACTTGTTTTCAAAGGAGTTCTAATTTTAAGTGAAAATTAATAACAATATAATTAATAACAATCTCTTAGAAATTCAGCTGCAGAGCTGAATTCTAGCAAGCTGAAATGCTTGGAAGGAAATTCTTCTATGCCAGTTAAACAATACACAATGAATACACCATAAAACTCTTTGAAAAATATACTATAAAACCAGAATCTTCTATCATTTTTCCAATTAACTTTAAGTTTAACTATTCTATAAATTCTTGGTCATACTTTCCTTTAAAAAGATGCCTAGAAGTTTTATAAGTAGACAACTCTCTTAAGAACATTTGGATCAAGACTAAGAAAATAAATCCAAAGTAAAATCCTAATTATAAAATATGACATTAATCCATGTTTCAAGTTTTCATTTAAGCCCAAGACCATTCTATTACAACGTTTGAGTATTGGCTGGCAACTGAAAAAGCAGTAAATATACATTCAAAACATTGCAAGTGATCTCAATTTAAGACTAACTATCTGAATTTTCTCTTTTGTCGTTACTTTCTCTAAAACCAAAAATTGAGACCTACCATTAAGCAAACAAAGTGGTAGATTCTTCATCATTTATCTACATATATGATGTTTTAAATTCAGGTTCTAGTTCCCAGTCTGGTTTGACCTTGTGACATGAGTCAGGAAGGGGAAGGGGAAAGGGACACATGTAGAAATTTGGGGATAACAGAACTACTCCATATTTCCTTTTGCATTTTATTACATTTTTTAGTTTATTTATTTATTTTATTAATTGATTGGTTTTTAGGCCACACCTAGCGATGCTCAGGGTTACTCCTGGCTCTGTGCTCAGAAATCGCTCCTGGCAAGCTCAGGGGACCATATGGGATGCGAGGAATTGAACTGAATCAGTTTGTCCTTGGTCCGCTGCATGCAAGGCAAATGCCTTACCACTGTTCTAGACCACATTTTATTACTTTTCTAGCAGATGAAGCATTTTGTTAGCCTTCATAAGAAAAAAAGTTGAACTTAATACTTTATTTTCCCTAAAAAATCTTAACACTATGATATTAGATCCCAAACAAGAAGCTTCTGTGTTCTTTAGATTTTATTATTTTTTCCTCCACACCTTATTTTTGGCAGGACTGTGAGGTTTTGGGGATCATCGAAGGTCCTTTTTTGTGATGCATGCATGACAAGTATCTTGCCTACTTTCCTAACTCTCCAGCTTGACTAATTTGCTTATAAACTCCATGTTAAATTGGGGACAGAGAAATAGTAAGCAGGTAGGGTGCTTGCTTTGCTCATGGCCAAATGGAATTAGATCCATGAAACTCCATAAGATGCCCAAGCACTGCCAGGTGTGATCTCTGGGGGCAGATTCAGGAGGAAGTCATGAAGATGGCTTGGTGTAACACCCCTCAAATCTTTGTTAAAGAAGTCATTCTTTCCAAATATCACAAAAATCATTTTTTTAGATTTATTTTCCATAGACCTGAATAGAGGTTGAATAGATACTTGAGGTAGAATTTGTGCTGGTTCATTCACTATGAATAGACTCAGAGGAAATTCCTTGTTCTGGGCCAAATGACCCCTGAACACTAGATTAATCCTTTTTGTTAATAAGAACATTGAGCTTCACCAATAGCTGAAAAGGGGGGAATAACGGGTGTGGGTACTGGGGAAAAAAGGGAGGGATAAATGAAAATGACACATTAACTTTAGATTTAAAAATTTTTTTCAATTCCTTATTATTTTGGAATAATTTTAGGTCATTTGCAGCAAAAAATAAAATGCATGGTTTGGAGCTCAGTGATTGCTTGGCATTGCTCCATGATTAGACAAATGAAAAAGATGACTAAAACAGAATTTTCCAAAATGGTCAATTTATCTCCTTTGGCCTGGAATGAATCTTGTGAAATAACATACCCGAATAGCCAGTAATTGGCTATTATGACACTAAAGTACAGCACAGAATAGCAGAAACCACGGAAATGGTAAGATAGTTGTACTTTTAACATTTTGAGGCCAGTAATATTAAGTAAAGGGCACAGATTTTTCATGATTAGAAAGTAACTCATGTTAGGTATAATAAGTTCATAGTTATAAAATATTTTGTTTTCAAAGATAAAATTAGTACTAGTATAACCATGGTTAATATTTAAAAGGGTAAGACATCAAACATGCAATTCTTTGTTTGTTTTTGGTTTTTTGGGTCACACCCAGCAGTGCTCAGGGGTTACTCCTGGCTCTCTGCTCAGAAATTGCTTCTGGCAGGCACGAAGACCATATGGGATGCTGGGATTTGAACCACCATTGGTCCTGGGTCAGCCGCTTGCAAGGCAAATACCCTACTGCTGTCCTATCTTTCCGGACCCTAAACATGCAATTCTTAACATACAGATTTCTTTTTTATTTTTATAACTTACATTCTTAAAAATAATATTGAACAACAACATCTACAAAGGACTTGTAATTATCTCTCTTTAGGTTTGGCATTGCTACCTAACTAAAATGGAGAACCTAAATAATTGTATAATTACATAGGCTTTATGAATTTTGTATGTTTTCATTGTGAATGAGCAACCAAAATGTCAGAAAAGGGTCAGTTGCAATTTACATGTGACTTATAACTAATGTAGTATGAAAAAAATGTATGCAAATCTTAGATATATATCAAAACACAGTATATATATCTGTGTGTATATATATATATATTATATATATAATATATATATATAGGGGCTGGAGAGATAGCATAGCATAGCATAGCATAGCATAGCATAGCATAGGTAGGGCATTTTCCTTGCATGCAGCCAATCCAGGACGAACAGCGGTTCGAATCCCAGCATCCCATATGGTTCTCTGAGCAAGCCCAGAGGGATTTCTGAGCACAGAGCCAGGAATAATCCCTGAGCGCTACTGGGTGTGTCCCAAAAACAAAACAAAAACAAAAACAAACAGAAAAAAAAAACCCACAAAAAACACAAGTATATATCTTTTACATTTGAATAGACAAGAAAAACAAATGCAATATTAAGCATTATTTAGCCACACCTTAGCATTCATAAATAGTTTGGTTCCTTTATTCAGAGAAATAGCATCACAACAGAAAGTGTATCTATGAATATTTAACTCTACTAAATAGGTAGAACTGTGAAATGTATCAAAGACTGGTGGATGTCCTCAAAGATTCAACTTTCACATCAACTTACTCTTTTCACATCAATTTATTTGTTTCCCTTTCTTCCCAAAGGTTATAAAAAATGTACTATTCAAAAGGTATGTAAAATGTTCTAACCAAATTGCTGATGTCTAGATTTTGAATAGGTTGAAGATAGAAGTATATATTCTACTGTAGTTGTGTTAAAGATCTTTGAATATGAATTAGTGGCTCTCTGACCTCCGACTTATTTTTTAAAACTTCGAGTTGGTGAAACAGTAAAATCCATGAAGTAAAATCCTTTGCTCTATTGTAAAGATTTGAGATATTCTTTAAAAGAAATGCCTTCAAAATATATTAATGTTTTTACATCACAAAATTAAGGGAAAATTATGTTTAAAATTTTATAATAGAGTCTGTATTTTCTTACCCCTCCTTTATATTTTTATAAAAAAACAAAAAAACTATTTTCATGTAAAGATGAGCAAAAGAGAAAGCACATTCAATAAGAAGGTATTGATCTATGCATATAAAAGTGACACAGAGAGCGAAGAATGAGGTGAATCTTCATCAGATTTGAGCAAGTTTCCACTCAAACTTCCTCCTTCCAATCCACCCAGTTACAACTCTGTTCTCCATGGCTGTTGTACTGGGCTTAGTAAAGGCAGGAAACTGGCAAGTTCTCCATCATTTATCAAAATCCTTCAACAGTGTTGATTTTATTTTTAAGGTCAAAAACCTTTAAAGAATTGGTTCATTTTTTGGTGAGTCCCCTTTCCACTCTGCTAGTCATGAAATATACTGGGAGTTTAATAAGCCATTTGAAATACTCTCTAGTCTTCCCAGTCCTCATTTGGCTTTTTTTCATCTTCTTGCTGTTGGATTGTTTGCAGGTGGATCTCAGAAAAAATCAGATGAGTGACTGTTGTCTATTTGATGGGTAACTCACTGATCAATCCTGGAGGAATTTTGGGCTTTGATTGTCTATGAAGGGAAAAACTAAACTAGCTCTAACTTTGCTTGCTGGTAAATAATAGAGCCTCATCATCTACACAATCACAATTCTATTGCTAATCCAAGCAGCACAAGGGGAAGATCTAGAACCTACCATAAAGGGCTGAAAATGAAAACACAGTGTTGGATTCCTGGGGAAAGTTTTATGACTTCTCAGAAATTAGCAAACTTTGTATTAGCACTGTATTTTATTGCTGCTTCCTGAACTCTAGCCAAACTAACCTGTAACTTATTGGGGGACAAGGGATTCTAAAAAATATAAAGCTAGTTTTATTCTCTCCACAAGAGAAAACTTACCATGCAAGCATGGGTAAGCTATGAATGCCAATATCATTAATGAATCCCATGCTTGGGGATCATAAGACCAGATGGAAGTATATCTCATGTGGAAAGCTGGGTTGGACCAACTTTAGCACATCATCTGGAGACTTTTCCCCCTTTTAATCAAAGCCTGTGAATTCTCCCTTGTAGATGATTCAGTTGTCTTCCATCTACACAATGGCAGCAAATGGTAGAAACATGCTGGCTGAAAACATGAGTCCATTTAGATAATAATTGTGTAAACAGAGATATGTAATTGGGCACTTTGACGAAGAGGACTTAAAGAGCTTTGGGACTTCATATGTTGGGGTGTCTGTGTTTTTTCAAGAAAACAAACCGATAACTGTGCAACTTTAAACATCCTGTTCTTTCCCAAATATTGAACATATGCTGGGGGGGTGGTTATAGCCATGTGAGAGCAAGACAATCAGTATAAAGCTGTCACTGTGAAGTCTAAAGACACACAGAGAAGTTGAAGAATGACAGAATGAAAGACAGCTGCAGTGCCCTTTCCCATTTGAAAAAGTGGAGTGAAGAGAGTATCAAGTTTATTGGAGCAGTGTTTTTTGGGTCTCAATGGCATGCAGATTTGTGGGCATCCTATAATCAGACAATCATTCATAATCTATATTAAGAAAGATGCAGATAATTTTCCTAGGTACTTCTATTACAAAATGGTAATAACCTTAAAAATAATGTGCTCAAACTATAGCAAAATATGGCAATGACACCCAGATTGAAAGTCATCAAGAAAGGCACAGTCAGAAATCCTTCCAGAGATGGTAGAATTGTCTAGGGCTTGGTTCTATTCAAAGGAAGTAAAATATGATGCAAAATTTAGTGAGTGATATGATTTACCCCTAACTTGTTCATATTCTGGTGGGTCCACTATCCCATGTTTATTTATAAAAAAACTGTTTGGATGAATCAACAGTATAAAATAATCAACAATAATAAAAATATTAGATAGGAGGACCAGAGTAATAGCACAGCATGTAAGGCACTGCAATGCACATGACCCACTGAGGTTCAATATCCAATATCCCATATGGTCCCCCATTTCCACCAGAAGTAATTCTTGAGCACAGCACCAGGAGTAACCCCTGAGCATTGCTGAGTGTGACCCCCAAATTAAAAAAATACAGGAAAGTTCTTTTAACGGACATTTGATAGACTGGATCAGTAGACTAAATGGCTTTTGAAAATTAAACTACATAACTATTTTTGATTTTTTGAATTTTTGAAGTGAATATGTTTCTACTTAATACTTTGGAGAATAATTTAGATTTCAATAAGAATTCAGAACTCTATTTTTTAAAGATCATTAATTTTCATTAAGCCCCTTTCATGTATTACTTGCCTCATTTATATTAGGGTTGTAAATTGAAATAGTTCTAAAGGAAACTTCAAGACTACTGCATGGGCCAATGGATTCACATGCTGATAAATATTACCAGACATGACAGTAAAATAACTTTTCTCTTTCCTCAAATTCAGTTGTTTACATTTCAGTCAACATTGCTTTGATTTCTACAATTACAGGTTAAGGTCTTACTGATTTATTTGCTCTCAGAGAGAATATAAAATTATATAAAATATACTCCAATGGGTTCTTATTAGATTTTAAAGTTGTACATTAGATTTATTTTCACCTGATGCTCTAACTCCAATAG
Organism: Suncus etruscus; assembly: GCF_024139225.1. Classification (NCBI taxonomy): domain Eukaryota; kingdom Metazoa; phylum Chordata; class Mammalia; order Eulipotyphla; family Soricidae; genus Suncus; species Suncus etruscus. Next base: position 84,277,098 of record NC_064849.1, read on the forward strand.
GAATTTAGTATATACTCTCTGGGTACAATATCAAAATTAATGATCATAGTTTCTTGAGGTTTGCAGCCAGAGAACAGTGGATAGGGCTTTTGTTTTGCACATGGCTGACATGGTTTTGATCTCTGGCACCCCAGATGTCCTTTGCACCCAACAGGAGAGAGTCCTGAGTGCAGAGTGAGAAGCAAGAGTGATCATCACCAGATGTGGCCCTAAAACAAAAGAAATAAATCTCTAAAAAAAGATTTGGTTTATTATTATCCTTTTCCCAACTAATATTTAGGTCCTTTGCACTAACCAGGAGTGAGCCTGAGACAGACACTTGGTATGAGACACACAGAATGAGAAACAAGAATGATTATCACCAGGTGTTGCCTCCCCAATAAAACCCTCCAATAAAGATTAATTTCTGCTCTTTGATTATTACCATCAGCATCCTTATAAGCTCCATCCCTCACCCATTCTACTTGTAGAAAGATCTTTTTGGTTTATTTTGATCCTTTACCCAACTAATATTTAATTTGTTGGGCAATTTTTTTGTTTGGGTTTCTCTTCAGGTCTCTAAATTGCTCCTCATTGGGACAGATTGTAATGACATTACACAGCATTTCTAATACATTTCAAATATATTAATATACTGTTCCTTCCAGTTTAAGAATTGGTAGAGTAAAACCACAGTTATGTAATTTAAGAAAAATTTATTTTCTTCATCATTTAGAGCAAAGTTTTAAAATTTTGGCTTTAGAAAAAGTGAAGTAAATTCTTATTAAAATCAAAGAATTTGTAAAATAAAATAATTTTTATAAATTTTAAAATCATTTTATTAAAAATAAAATAAATTTTAGCTTTAGAAAAAATTTTTTCTGTATATGCTTACCTCCCATATTAAACAATTCTACATTATTATTACTACTGTAATCACAATCAGCAGAACCCTTGAAATGGAACATTAAAAATGAAGTTAAAAATGATTTCAAGGGCCCGGAGAGATGGCGCAGCGGCGTTTGCCTTGCAAGCAGCCAATCCAGGACCAAAGGTGGTTGGTTCGAATCCCGGCGTCCCCTATGGTTCCCCGTGCCTGCCAGGAGCTATTTCTGAGCAGACATCCAGGAGTAACCCCTAAGCACCGCTGGGTATGACCCAAAAAGTTAAAAAACAAACAAACAAACAAAAAAAAAACAAAAATGATTTCATGACTGAAAGCATGTATATATATAACATTTAGATGTGCATTTGTGATCTTAGCTATTATTATTTATGTATGTATATATAAAATTATTCTGATAACTTATAAGCTATTCATTTCTCTTCAAAAAGGAAGATAAAATACTATCTATAAGAAATAGAAATTTCTGGCCAAAATAAAAAAGATAAATACTTCACAGGTGATGAGCAGACACAATAAAGTGTCTTCTGAAATGAAATAGAAAATAAATGAAATGAATGGCATTGTGATTCAACTGTTTTATGTGTTACCAAACAGTTCATAATATAGTTTGGAACCACAGTCCCGAAGGTGTTGTGGATTAGTTGAGTGAAGAGCACAGCGACTTTAACCTTGGTGCCTCTAGAAATGATTTTAGATGGAGAGTTAGACATATTTTTAGCTTGAGGCTAAAATCTAAAATTTCCCATTAAACTCTTTTCACATATCTATGCTCCAGGAGAATTTGATTGGAATCAACGCCCAGCACAAATGTCTTTTGAGAATGATGAGTTGTTCAAGTCAAGTTTTTCATTTATCACTTCTCCCCTTATGCTAATATGTAGGTCATCTTTCTCATTTCCTCTCCTCACACATACATGATGTGTCCATCCATCAGTCTAGCTGTTGGCTAGATTGCTGGCTAGATTGACTTCTCCGTCCAGAAGTTATGGCTGTTACCTGTGGCCTTTCTTTCCCGCTTTTAGGTAAATCAGTACAATTTCCTAGATGGTTGGCAAGAAAGAGGCTGAGTCATTTCTTTTTCACTGGAAAAGGGTAGCTGAAGTGTTGATGTTTGAATCAATGTTTGTTCTAACCTTTGAGATTCTTTGCTTAAGGCCGAAAATTTCACTCTGTTCTTCTATTTCATATGCAGTAACTATATGTAAGAAATCTGAAAGAGGAGTCTTTATAGTCCAGTGTTTGGGGGAAAATGGTATTTAAACAGGGGGCATGGAGACTTTGAATACACACAAAACACACACACACACATACACACACACATACACAGTCACACATACAGATGCAGCCTATCATTGCTAAGTGCATTTCCTTTGTCTTCTTGCTTTGCAGCATGCTTAATTACCAGTTGTTTAAACCACAATGACATAAATGCCACTTAATGAGAGTGTTGGCCTACCAATGGATTGCATACCTTTAGCATTTTTCCCCCAATTCTAATCTCTTCTGATGAGATCAATCTTAAAATAGTCCTCTTCTCCACATATAACCTCACTCATCATCATGCCTAACTCTGTTCTTTGTCCACTAAAAATCCAAACAGTTTCCTTATCCACTTCAGGTTGGCCTAGACATAATTTTTCAAACTCTTTTCCAGTCTGTAGAAACTATGTGTGACTTAGCCTACAAAACAACTGAAAAATTCACTATTTCTCAAAGCACGAACTAAATATTTCCCTATTCAAATGTTACTTTTCCTTCTTGCATGTTTATATTTTCTACAAATCTTGCCTAACAATGTTGTTATTGGGAGCTACTTTCTAGGGTACACCAATATTTGATGAAACCATCATAATAGCTCCATTCTTACTTAAGGACTTTCTTCATCTTCCTATTGATGAGGTTGTGAGCTCCTTAAGAGCCACCTGACTATCTTGTCACAACTATTTTCATAGCATCTACAAAAGTGCGTCCCATTTAAATTCTTTACTTCATACTAGCTGGATAAATAAATGGACAACATAGAGGTGCTATAGCTTTAGCTCCTTAAAGTTTTTTTAATCTCCTGCAGAAGTTTGAATGTTTACACAGATTACCCCAATGTAAAGTTATTCTATGCAGAAAGAAGACCCTCCCAAAATATTTGTTGAGTTAGAAAAAAGTGCATCTGTTCATGATGGATTCTAAATCACTTTTGGGTATATTATCTTTCTCTAGACTGGTTCAGTTTTTATTTTCATTCCAGTTTCAGATTGAGTTCTTAAGATAAATAGAAAAACATAAAAGAGTATCCCCAGGCTAGAACTCAAATATTTTGTGATGTTTGTCAACAATAACAGATGCCCAAATAAGTAGCCCAGATAATCTCCATTTGAGAGGATCAGAGGGAGAAAGAATTGACAAAAATGACTCTCATTTGTTACTTTTGATTCTTCACAGTCAGAATCTACAGATTGGCAAAGGTGGTTACCTCGTCACTCTGAAGTTTTCCCATCCTCTCTCTGAGACAGGTAATTTTGGGAGCTATTTTATGCAGTTAGGCTCTAAGAATGCATCAATGATGTAAGGGCTCTGAGATGAGAAGTGGGTGACAGGTCAGTAATTACTGTACACATGCTCTCTACTCATCTGTGATCTATCTGACCTAAGCATGTAATGCTGAAGCAGAGACTTTAAATCAAGTTGACTCAATTGATCTCGAGCTTAATGCCCAGAATCCCAATTTTAAGACAAGACTTGGGCTTACAAATCTGAATAATTGCCCCAAGAAGCAGTATTGGTTGATTGTTTTATAGACAACAGAATTGGATCTTCTACAATTATATATTTGTATTATTTTTACTTAAAACAACTACTGAAATTCAGTGTGTTCATGCTTCTATAAACTTCCTTACTTATTAAAGTTTAATTTCACAGTTTTAGGAGATTTTAAAAAACACTAAGTTATTTTTAAGGCTTTCTGTAAGAAATTCAATTATTTCCAAAATCATATACAATATTCTAAGCATGATACTTGGCTTCTGTGCCTCCTTATTAACTACTTCTTTTTTAAAAAATTAAAAATACTTTAATAGAATTTCACTAATATAATGAAATTTCAAATATATGAATATGACCAGTGCTAAAAGTTTAGAAGATATAGAATCATACGAATTACTATAATATCTCAGGTAATAATTTTAACAGGGGCCGGAGAGGTGGTGCTAGAGGTCAGGTGTCTGCCTTGCAAGCGCTAACGTCGGACGGACTGCGGTTTCATCCTCCGGAGTCCCATATGGTCCCCCAAAGCCAGGAGCGACTTCTGAGCGCATAGCCAAGAGTAACCCCTGAGCGTCAAATGGGTGTGGCCCAAAAATAAAAAAAAAAAAGAATAATATTTAACCATTTGAAATGTATTTTTAACATCAACTATATCTCTGAAAAAGTTGGTGGGAAGGAAAATAGAAAGATAAGTAGAACTAGGGGCTGGAGTGATGGCATAGTGGTAAGGAATTTGCCTTGCATGCAGCTGACTCATGACAGACCATGGTTTGATCCCTCGGTATACCATATGATCCCCCAACACAGGAGTAATTTCTGAGTGTATAGCCAGGAGTAACCCTTGAGTGTCACCAGGTGTGGCCCAACATCCAAAAAAAAAAAAAAAAAGAAAGAAAGAAAGAAAGAAAAATAAGTATAACTAATAGAAAAACACACTTTGGATTATTAGGATTTTTGAACTGCTTCTGAAATATGTAAATTCTTTGATCTTCAGACTTTAGTAATCCATTTTATAAAAACTAACGATTCAATATCTGAAACATACATTGAAATAAAAATTCATATATCTGTAATTAAACTATTTAGAAATTTTCTCTTCTGTGAAGCAACTTGAGATCATCAATTTAAAAAAATGAAAATTTGGGAAGAAGATATAAAATAGTGTTTAAAATGCATGTCCTTTATGTGGCTGATCCTGGTGTGATCCCAACACCACACAGTTCTCTGAGCATGGCTGGGTGTAGAACTGGAGAACCCCCAACTACCACAGGAACCAGGGGTCCTTGAAATGAACTTTCAGTTTCAGTTGTCCAAGAATCACTGGGAGTAGCTTCTTAGCATCACTTGAGAAGGTCATCTGATACCCCTCATCCCTCTAAAATCCTTCAGGTTCAGTTCTGATAGCAAATCAAAAACAATTGACTTGAGACTGGGGAAATAGGAGAACCAAATACATGCTTCCCATATGAAGGCCCAGGTTTGATCCCTGTGCGGTGTTTGAAGTGAATCTGGAGCACCAAGTCTTGTGCATTGTCAGATGGAGCTCAAAAACAAAGTAAACAACATTCAAGAGGCTGGAGTACCTACAGAAAGTTGGTTATTATCACCTTGCCCAAGACTGTCTTGGCTTAAATCCCCAGATATCCCATATGGTTGCCCCCTGAGCAGAGCCAGGAGCCAGGAGTTATCCCAGAGCATGGCTGGATGTAGAACAAAACAAACAAAAATTTAAGTTTTTCACTGGGTCAAATGGTATAACAATAAGTGATTTAAAGTATAGTCTTCAGGAAGGCATATTTTCCCTTCTGCAAATCTTTTGTGAGAGTTTTATGATAGTCAAAAGTCTACCTTATAAATATAGTGTCAAGACATAATAATCTACCTTCACAATATAAATGTGGCAGGATCTTCTTTTAAAGGGATTCCTTTAAGACATTCTGGTAGGCTTTTGATAAAAACCTCAGCTTCATTAAAATCAGAGAGTCCTACAGACAATACAGATTCATACATAAAGATACCATGTCCTTATTACCAATCAGTAGCCTCCTCACAATTCTTACATATTCATAGTGCCCAGGATATTGCTACTTACACATTCATTGGCACAAGATAAGCATCACATTTCAGTTTCCTTAGATTGAAAATGTTATCAGGGCTTATTATCTGTGTTTTAATGTTAACTATATAATGGGCATTACAAAGTATTTTAGAATCTGGCTTGCTATATCTGATATGGTAAATAGCATTGTGTGAACTCTCTCAGTCTGGGGTCAATAACCACCTTCAATTTTTTTCTGAATGTTGACAACTAGTTTTTCTTTTCAAGTCTGGTTGATGAACTGAATGCTTGGTTGGATCCTAGCTGGATCCTACCTGCATAGGACTGCTGACCCATTAGTTGTACACCAGTGACACACTTGAGTTTGCCTCTTCAGTTCAAAGTGCAGGGAAATAACATTTCATTTCATGCTTAGTTAGAACGGATAAAATAAAATACCTATTTTATATGGCCTACATAAATTGACCATTCCTGAATAACTGATTCAACTTGAGCAGATGACTATTTTTTGCTTAAAGATGCATTAAAAACATTGAAGAGAATATCTTGGAATACTAAGCAGCTGCAAGGAATGATAAAAGCATGCAGTTCACTGCAACATGGCTAGAATTGAAAGATACCATGTTACCTGGAGTAAGCCAGAAGCAGGACAAACACATGATGCTCTCACATAATTGTGGCATATAGAATAATAGGACAAAGGAATGCAGTGTCTTAAAGGGAACATGACTAGATCATTTTTGGCCCAAGAATATAGGTAAGAAAATGACAGATAAGGAAATCAAGTGGGGGGGGCGAGGGAGAGACAGATGGAAAGAAAGAAGGGGCTGCTGTGTGCACGGCAAACACCCTGCTAGCTGTACTATCTCTCATCCCCCTGTTACTTGAACTGTCCTGAACTTCTTAAAATGTACTAAGTATATTTTCCCTCTGGACTTTCTGAATGGGTGGGATGTTCCAGGAGGACCAAAATGGGTACCATGTAGGTACAGCTTATAAAATAAGTAATATTATATCAATTAGGAAAAATTTACTATAGAAATCTTTTGGGAGATAAGCCAAGAATCAGTTCAGGTAGCAGAAGCGGTAACTGAAGATACTAAGGATACTATGAATGTAGATACTAAGGGGAGTAAGAAGCAAAGGTGAGAGCTAAATTGGATCGTGTGGGGTAAATAAGAAAAAGGAATTCCTTAGCCACTTTGCGTGTGCGCGTGCACACGCACACACGCACACACACACACACAACACAGACACAGCAAATCAGGAATGGGGGAGAAATAGCTTGTTTGCTGACAATCAACTTTTCTGCCTCCAAGGGCTATCCTGCTGACCAGTCTTTCTTAGCTGAAAATCATGGAGCAAGAGATATTGGAAGCCTGGGAAAGCAATGGGCACACACAAGTATCCTGTAGCTTGGATAGCAGGAAAATGAGACAATGTCCCAGAAAGAAAAGCAATAGAACACAATATGGAGATTCCTCAAAATACTGGAAAATGAGCTCCCATATGATCCAGCTATACTATGCCTAGGCATATACCCTAGGAACACAAAAGTACAATTCAAAAATCCCTTCCTCACACCTATATTCATTGCAGTGCTATTTACAATAGCCAGACTCTGGAAACAATCAAGATGCCCTTCAACAAAGGAATTGCTAAAGAAACTGTGGTACATATACACAATGGAATATTATGCAGCCATCAGGAGAGATGAAGTCATGAAATGTTCCTATACATGGATACACATGAATCTATTATGCTGAGTAAAATAAGTCAGAGGGAGAGAGATAGACACAGAATAGTCTCACTCATCTATGGGTTTTAGGAAAAATTAAGGCCATTATTGTAATAATGTCCAAAGACAATAGAGATGAGGGCTGGAAGGGCTGGTTCACAATATGAAGCTCACCACAAAGAGTGGTGAGTGCAGTTAGGGAAATAACTATTCTAACAACTATCATGATAATCTTAATGAGTGAGAGAAGTAGAATGCCTTTCTCTAATATAGACAGGAGTTGGGAAGGAGAGGGGGCATTGGTGGTGGCAATGTTGCACTGATGAAGGGGGGTGTTCTGTTTATGACTAAAACCCCACAATAATCATGCTTGTAATCATGGTGATTAAATAAGGATTTCTTATTAAAAAAATAATTCAACAATCTTGCACTAGTTAAGGGGGTGTGTGAATTTATGCCTGAAACCCATTTATGAACATCTTTGTACCAGTCTGCTTAAATAAATTATTTTTTATAAAAAAGAAAAGATAAGCAGTAGAGCTCAGCTTCCATCATAAACGTGCTACTAAAAATCTCAGGTAAGTGGATTATAAATGGCAAAACATAAGGAACAGGCTTTGTTACACTATTTTGAATACTAAATGCAATCGTTAAATAGAACCAGAACCACTCTGTTCTGGGTAAGTTAAAGAGTTAAACTTATAGAGGATGGAATAAAAATATCATTGAATATCTTTTCCCTTGGAGTAAACTGAGTAAAAGTAACTGGTGCATCTCTGATCTGAGCAGGATTTGAAGATACAATTCCCCTGACATGAGAGCGTATGTTAGAATTAGAGAGTAATGCATTAGGCAATGACTTTGGAAAGCTTTCTAAACTATTGAAACTGCACTCTCCAAGCAAGTGAAAGCAGAGATTAACAGATGGGAATATATTAAGCTGAGAAGCTTCTGCACCTCAAAGGAAATAGCGCCCAGGATACAAGAGCACCCCACTGAGTGAGAGAAACTATTCACCCAATACCCATCAGATAAGGGGCTAATCTCCAAAATATACAAGGCACTGACAGAACTTTACAAGAAAAAAACATCTAATCCCATCAAAAAATGGGGAGAAAAAATGGACAGACACTTTGACAAAGAAGAAATACAAATGGCCAAAAGACACATGAAAAACTGCTCGACATCCCTAATCATCAGGGAGATGCAAATCAAAACAACTATGAGGTACCACCTCACACCCCAGAGATTGGCACACATCACAAAGAATGAGAACAAGCAGTGTTGGCGGGGATGTGGAGAGAAAGGAACTCTTATCCACTGCTGGTGGGAATGCCATCTAGTTCAACCTTTATGGAAAGCAATATGGAGATTCCTCCAAAAACTGGAAATCGAGCTCCCATACGATCCAGCTATACTACTCCTAGGAATATACCATAGGAACACAAAAATACAAAACAAAAATCCCTTCCTTACACCTATATTCATTGAAGCACTATTTACCATAGAAAAACTCTGGAAACAACCAAGATGCCCTTCAACAGACAAATGGCTAAAGAAACCGTGGTACATATACACAATGGAATATTATGCAGCTGTCAGGAGAGATGAAATTATGAAATTTTCCTATACATGGATGTACATGGAATCTATTATACTGAGTGAAATGAGAGAGAGAGAAAAACACAGAATGGTCTCACTCATCTATGGGTTTTAAGAAAATGAAAGACATTTTTGCAATAATAATTTTCAGACACAAAAGAGAGAAGGGCTGGAAGTTACAGCTCACCTCATGAAGCTCACCACAAACAGGGATGAGTTTAGTTAGAGAAATAACTACATTTTGAACTGTCCTAATAATGAGAATGTATGAGGGAAATGGAAAGCCTGTCTAGAGTACAGGCAGGGGTTAGGTGGGGAGGAGGGAGATTTGGGACATTGGTGATGGGAATGTTGCACTGGTGATGGGTGGTGTTCTTTACATGACTGAAACTCAAACACAATCATGTATGTAATCAAGGTGTTTAAATAAAATATATAAAAAAACTATTGAGACTTGGTTTAAGAACCCAAATGGGGGTCTGGAGAGATAGCACAGTGGTAAGGTGTTTGCCTTGCACACGACCAACCCTGGATGGACCTGGTTCGATTCCTGGCATCCCATATGCACCCCCCTCCCAGCCTGCCAGGAGTGATTTCTGAGTGCAGAGCAAGGAGTAACCCCTGAGAACTGCTGGGTGTGACCCCCCAAAAAAAGAATCCAAATGAACAACAACTTTACCCCATCCTAAGAGTAAATTATACAGAGTAAACAGAGTAATGCAGCCATCATTAAACTATTACACTTACTTCAGTCCACCCAGATAAGAGTTTCACATTTCTAGTTCTAGAGATTTTATAAATATGTTATAATCAAACTGATTTTCCATCTAAAAATAAAGATCAAATTTAGTATCAGAAAAGAAATAAAAATTCCTTGATCTTTCCATTAAAAAATAAGACCATTATACCTTGAAATTTAAGAAGGGATAGCTTCAGGTTTTGGAGCACATGCTTGGTGCATACGAGAGTCAGGGTTTTATTTTTAATACCACAGGACTTTGAGTACGTAAAAGTGTAGTCCTAGTGACTTTGCCTCACTGGGCCTAGGCAATAAAACTCACCAGACTTGCAGTCGGGCTGCATATCATCAGGAGTGACCCCCAGACTCCCAAGATCTACTACAGTAGGACCCCTTTGGCTCCTAGACATGACAACAAAATGAGTCTTTAATTTCTATGAGATTTCCACAGCAGGGTTAGCTTTAATGGACAGCACAAATCTGACCATGTCCAACTCTATCCCAGACGAGAACAGAAAGTGCAATATGCCAAGAATCATAATCTGTTATGAAGTCAACATAAGGAGAAATCTCCCTCAGGTGGTGAGTGATCCACCTTTGTCCCACCTCATGGAACAGAAGTACCTGCTGCCTTTCTGTTTGGTTTTACAAGTGTTAGTACAAGTCTCCTGGGGAGAAGCTGCTGAGTAATCATAGGGCCATGGGAAGAAAGAATCCATAGGGACTGGAGGTAAACACGCTCACAACAAAGAGCAGAGCACCTGCAGACATTCACAGGTAGGCTCCCACTTTGGACTTGGCTGCACAGAGAAATTACCTAGAGAGCTTCAGAACCTCACTGGTGCTTGGATCTTACCCCCATCCCCCACTCCAGAGGATGAATTAATTGGCATGAAGTACCCCATAGGTATTAACTGGAATGGGGAAATCTGCTGGAGAGTGTTTAATTGACTTGAACCAACTGTTGGCACTCCGTAGACTTCCAGAGTCCCCTGGTGTTTTAATAGGACAGAGAGTTGGTAAAAACCACTGATTAAAGAAACTAAACTCTCAGGTTTATCTTCAGAAGAGTTTTCAGGTGATTTTAGTCATTTGTAGCTTCTGCTGCTCTACTCTGTAACGCAGGTGTGCCTGGATGCCCTCACTTTAGTTTCTGCAGCAAATCTCATGGATTATTAATTTTCTAAGGAATATGAACTTTTGCATTTCAGGTAAAAAAAAAAGACAGAAAATTTGTTTGTAAGAATCCTGACAAAAAAGCATTCCGGAGAATCTCACCTCAATTTCAACTAGGTCTGTTGAAGGGCATACTTATCTTCAACTACTGAAACCTAAAGAAGAGTTTTTCCATGGACTTAACCCAACTGCAAATTGCACAGTACATTGAAGATCCATTAACCCTGAAGGCTCTTTGCATCTGTTTTCCTCCACCCACTTTACCTACTGTTTGGATTAATGCAAAGAGTTTTCAGCACTGTCCATTCTAGACAGGGACCAGCTCAGGCACTCTTGGGAGCATGAACAAAGCAGAAACTTCACATGGAGGCAGAGACTTTGTAAAACCACAGAGCAGCTCTAGATCTTAGAAAAATAAGGATTGATTTTGACATTTTCTGGAATGAAAGAAATATTTTCACAAATGACAATGTGTAGTGAGAATAAGAGGAAGATGGTTTCAGATGATTATTTTCAATGCTGGCCCAAGTAGTTCTCTTATGATCAGCAGCTTAGAAAGGTCACCACACTGAGATTAAAATCATAGGGCAAAAAAGCAGTCATTACTGGAAGGCACTTGTATTAGCACATGAGGGAACACTTACAGGTAGATGACAATAATTGGGAGGTCAAGATTCTTGAAAACTGATAAGTTCTAGGTGATAATGTATGACTTTATCAAAAAAATGCCTTTCAGTCTCTCTGTATCAAAGTACTTTGTCCTAAAAGTACAAAATTGGCCTCCTAGATTGTCCAATTAGTGCCTCCATTAGAGCCTTTGAATGGAGGTCAAGAGATGAAGGACAGAGTGGCTGATGGCTTCACTAGAAAGTAAAAATGAGGAGCTACACCAGAAGGATCATGGGACTATATGCCTGGAAGACTTAGACCAGCTGAATGGTGAGTGCAAGAACATAGCAGCCACAGGGAAACAAAGGATCCCTGAGTACATTACACAAGTTTTAAAATATTCACATTTTTTCCTCCTCCCACACGTATTAAAAATTGCTTCCTAGGCACTAACACTACAGTCAATCCTTTTACTAATATAACCACATATAGCATGCTTTAATTCCAGTAATAACTGTACAAACTCATGTGTAAATTCGAAGTACATGGAGAGTGGTAATCTCATGAGTGGCAGAGTTAATATTTTAATAAGGGTGTTTAGTATTATCCTTGTTAGCTCCTCATCTCCAGGGACACCTCTTCACACAGCCTCACCATGCATGTGGTCAATATTTATGTTTGCCAGACACATCACAATGGTTTGGAGTCATTTGCAACAACAGCTGTGCAAATGGTCAATGTTGTGGTACTTTCTAGACTTAATCTCTGTTTGGAGAGTCTAGTTTTTGAGACATAGGAGAATGCTATTTGGGATTTCGATGTCAGGCAGAGAAGGGTCATCCCCATGCTTTGCCTCACACACACCACTTTGTTTTTCTCTAGGACGTGCCTTCTCAGTGACAAAGCACATGGCCATGACTCCCCCTTGAGAAATTCCCAGAGCCTGCTCTTTTGTGCTGACATAAACACAAGGGGTGAAATGTTGGCTGGAAATGTAAACTTGGATCAGGCTTCCAAAACACAACAGAACAATTGGTGGTCTTGTGGGGTCCGGTCCTTTTTTAATGGGACAAAACCATAGCCTGAACTAGGCTGTTCTGTTTATAGGTCTCATCCCCACATGTAAACGGTTCTTAAAAATTATGGGAGACCCACATTTAGAAGTGCAATGAGTCTTTATTTAGAAAAAAGCAATTTGTCTGTCTCTTGAATTGCTAAGCTTTCCCCACATACCTCCCTTCCTATTTCCAGTCTGAAGCCAAACAAAGCAACTTGCCTTCGAATAGAAGGTATACCAACTTGAACCTAGTAACTTTAAATAGTTTTAAAGAGATATAATTGTTAGATTAGCAATATTGCTCTGTGCATCATAATTCTTAGCAAATATGAACTTGTGAGACCAGCACTCAAGATATGTGTGTGTCTCCAGACAGGCAAACACATGTATAACACCTATATTCTGTCAGATTTTTATTAGAAAAGATTTTCTCCATGGGTTTGTGTATAATATTCACAATCTGCTAATAAAGATGTAGAAAGTCTTTAGTTTATGGGGAGAAAAGCCTTCTTGGCAAGGTGGTTGTCCCTAAACCAGCCGAATGAAAGGGCTAAGTAGGAATAATTGGAATTCGCCTTCATGTGAAGATTAGAAAAAACAAAAACAAAAACTCTGGTAATGAACTAAGTAATTTTCACTGGATAGCTGTTTGGAGCAAAAAAGGAGAAATATACTTTAGAGAAGGGAAATTCCTTTTGGAAACAGGACAAATGTAGACCTTTCCAACTGAAAAAAATGTCCTTCTGCCAGTTTTATGGATTCAGAGAGAAAGCAAAGCAGCAAGGGACATAGACAAGGCCACCCACAAACAAGCTTGCAATGATCCTTTCCCTGAGTGTGTTCTCATTGCAAAAATTTCCAAGCCCATGTTCCGAGGTACACATTAGAGTATATGTATGCATGAATACACTCAACTTTGAGTGCTTCTTGCCTTTCATCCTGTCTCCTTGAGGGTGATTTTTTATAGCTACATACTTCCAAAAAGTGAAAGTTGGAATTTAGAGGAATAGCTCGGTGTTTAGGATGCCTACCCAGTAAGTATTAGGTTGTGAGTTCCATCCCCAGTGGTTCCACTTGCACCAAGCATGATCCTAGCAGCTCTGCTCTCTCCAATGAAGATTTAGGACATGGACAATACGTGAGAATTATAGTCAAGTCCATTCATCCCAACAGAAGCATCAGTAACAATGAAGGAAAAGATGCATTCCATAAGAAAGTAAAAAAATGAGAACAATCAGTGCTGGCGTGGATGTGAGAGAAAGGAACTCTTATCCACTGCTGGTGGGAATGCCGTCTAGTCCAACCTCTATGAAAAGCGATATGGAGATTCCTCCAAAAACTGGAAATTGAGCTCCCATTCGACCCTGCTATTCCACTCCTTGGGATATACCCTAGGAACACAAGAATACAACACAAAAACCCCTTCCTCACACCTATATTTATTGCAGCACTATTCACAATAGTCAGGCTCTGGAAACAACCAAGATGCCCTTCAACAGACGAATGGCTAAAGAAACTGTGGTACATATACACAATGGAATATTATGCAGCCGTCAGGAGAAATGAAGTCATGAAATTTTCCTATACATGGATGTACATGAAATCTATCATGCTGAGTGAAATAAGTCAGAGGGAGAGAGAGATGCAGAATAGTCTCACTCATCTATGGGTTTTAAGAAAAATAAAAGTCATTTTTGCAATGATCTTCAGAGACAATGAGAGGAGGGCTGGAACTTCCAGCTCACTTTATGAAGCTTACTACAAAGAGTAGTGAGTGCAGTTATAGAAATAACTACACTGAGAACTACCATAACCATGTGAATGAATGAGGGAACTGGAAAGCCTGTGTAGAGTAGAGATGGGGGTGAGGTGTAATGGAGGGAGATTTGGGACATTGGTGGTGGGAATGTTGCACTGGTGAAAGGGGGGTTCTTTACATGACTGAAACATAATCACAATCATATTTGTAATCAAGATATTTAAATAAAGATATTGTAAAAGAACAATAAAAAATGGGGAGAAATGAACAGACAGACACATAAAAATGTTCATAGTCACCAAAAAAAAAAAAAAAGAAAGAAAGTCAAAAAAAGTTGAATGTTGAGAAAGTGACTTCTTTCCTGTATTCTCTTGACTGAAGAGTTATTTCTCTACTTGAAGCATCATGGGTGACTAATTTTTTAGCCTAATTGTTTTAATATCTTCCTTTTTCTTCTTTCTCTCTTTCTTCCATGCTCATTTGCTCACTCTGATTCAGAAAGATGTGTTTGAGCTGCCCATGGAGAGAGCACATAGGGAAAAAATAGCAAGAGAGACCTTCAGCTAACAGCTCAGAGAAACTGAGGTCCACAGTTCATGAACCTGCAAGAAACTGAATCCTACCAACAACCATTAAGAGCCTATAGAATAGATCTTCCCCAGGGTGGCTTGGAGGACAGCCAGCTGATACCTTGATTCTTTTCTTTTCTTTTTTTTATGTCTGATACCTTGATTCTTATCAAACATTTATAGTATTAAGAACATTTAGCCTCACTGGGACTCATTCCTGACCCATAATCTTTAATTTTATCTTTTATTGATAAAGAGTTTTGGAGGGTCACACCCAGCAGTGCTCTGGGATTATTTTTAGCTCTACAGTCAGGGATCACTACTAGTGAGACTCTGAGTACCATACAACACCATACATATGGTGTTGGGAATTGAACCTAGGTCAGGAAGATGAAAAGCAAATATCATACCCACTGTATCATCTCTCTGGTCCCACAATATCTATTTTTAAAATGTTCAAAGTCACCAAATTTGAGGGCAATTTGTTCCTCAACATATATTCTCTATTTTTTATTGGTAGAAATATTTTAAAAAGGAAATTAATATAAAAACAACACATTGAAATTTTCCTTGGTGGGATGAGGATGCTTGATTTGAATTTCACCAATTTTATTTCTAACAGAATCTAATAGGTTTCACTGTATTTAAAAATGGCTAAAATTTAACTATGAATAATGGTGATTCAATATAATTTAAAAAATGGTTCTCATAAAACACACTTTTGATACTTTCCTATAGTAACATCTTGAATTAGATGTTTTTAATTTTCATTTTGAATTCAGTATGATTCACTTGAATTCAATTTGTATTCTCACTGCTTACTCTAGTATTTTTTTGTTCACCTCAAGAAAAAAACTAGTAAGCAATATAAGTTTGATTCACAGGATAGGTGATTGCCATTTGTGTATGTATGTGTGTGCATGTGTAAAAGTAAATCTATAAGCACTGACTGGAAAGTTTGTAAAATTTGAACTTGTATCATATATTTTAGAGAGAGGAAGAGTCAAATAATTTTAAACACATTACTTTTACTTAAAATAGTTTCTCAAAAAAAAGAAGATGGGTCTCAGGAGTTAATGAGTCGCAATCCCTGGGTCTCTACCACCCACTGGAAAATTGTGTCCAGATGTTAAATAGAGCTGAATGACCAGCAGAAATGGTCATTTAGTCAACACTGATCTAGGATTTAAGACTTACTCTTATGACCACATCTTGGACTTGCTGCCAAAATATTCCAGACATAGAGGGTGTTTGTCTCACTACCTGTAAAGTGGTGAGTGCATTCACAGTAACCAATCTGGGACCATAAAACCCATTTCTTACTACATTGAAAACAGTTATGCATACAAATGGTGATGAGAGACCAACATGTGGGAAACGTTATTTGGTGAATAACAGCTCTTGGATACATGGTTGAGAAATCATTGGGTACCTCAGATCTATTTTCAACAAGAATGGCATAAATTGGTAGTATCTCCTTTTCTGGGAATAAAAAACCCCAAAACCAAAATGTTTGTTCATAATTTACGGCTCTGTCCACAGCTGGCATCAACACCAAGCCAGGAGGATTAACAGTGAACACGGAAACACTAGAAACCTCGATAAAAACCTTCACATTTCTTCTTTCCTCAACCTTCTGAAGAATGCACTCTAGCATACGAAAAGCAATTATGAGAATGATGGTTTGGATTATACTGATTCATGGTGCTCATGGCTTATCTGGCTCTGATCACTCCTGGCAGTGCCTGGACCATAGGCAGTGGTACGGATAGAACCAGATCAACTACATGCAAGGTAAGTATCCTGTCTGCTGTATTATCTCTGAAGCTCTGAGTCATGGATTAAGAAAATCACTAGATTGACATCAAAAAACATATTTAGTTATTAATAGATTTATTGAAAGTATTGATATTTCAAACACCAATTTTCTGAGTTATCTTACATTAAAACACAGATGAGTTGCTTAATAATTCCATACTCATGTCTTTTCTGTTCCACATACTCAATAATTTGATCCCAGTTTAGCCTTTGGATTTTAATCAAGGAGAAAGAAATAGTTTTGTGTCACTAAGTTTTTCTACTTGGAATACGGTAAAGAGAGTGGAATAGATTCAAAAGGGATTGAGCTGTCTGTATCCAAAGCTATTTGACTTCATAAGATCCTTCACTAATATCCTCTGAGAACTGATGCATTTCTTGTCTGGAGTGACTCCATACTGCCAGATTGGAATGTGAGTTTGATCAAAATATTATCTGCTTATATAAAATATTCAAGATGGATTGATTTTTGTTCACAAAGCACTACCAGTTCCTGTCCCAGACAAGTGAGATGCCCAAGGAGAGTTCTGAATTCTCAGAGAGAGGTAGCAGCTTCATGGACTGGGTCCCACAAAGTGCCTACATGGCTCTTGGTCCTGGTACTTTAGGGTAATTTCTGATCAATCTCTGAGCTCAGACAAGATAAACTGGATTAAGTTTTCTGGATTCTAATGCTTTCTTTCTACACTTTATCTAGGAGGCAAGACATAGGTATTCTAGAAACAAAGCCTCAGTGAAATATTTTTGATAGCCAAAGCCCATTACATCATCTTTATATAGAAAAGTTCAGGGATTAACAAAATGGACTCATTCAAATTTAAAAGCAAGAATAATAACAAATCCATTTAAATGATAGGATTATGTCTCTTTTGAGGCATTGCTTTTGAAAAACAGTCCTCAAATTCCTCAGCAAAATGGTGAATTTGGCCAAAGAATCTGTGCTTTAACAATAACCTTCTCTCTCTCTCTCTCTCTCTCTCTCTCTCTCTCTCTCTCTCTCTCTCTCTCTCTCTCTCTCTCTCTCTCCCTGCCACACCTAGGGTTCCTCAGAACTTACTTCTGGCTCTGCACTTTGAATCATTCCCAGTAATGTTTAGGAACCCATATAGGATGTTGGGGATCAAACCTGGGTCAACCATGCACAAAGCAAGTGTCTTAGCTGCTGGGATATCTCTCTGGCCCTAATGTAATTTTTTGTAGTTTGTTTTTGGCCCATACCTGGTTGTTTAGGGGTTATTCCCAGCTGGTCACTCAGAAACTTTTAAGGGGTACCTGGTTCAGCCAAATACAAGCTAAGTGTCCTACCTCAGGGTACTTTTTCATGGTTAAATATATACAATAATTTTCTGTCTTTCCTTCTAGTGGGATCTCAATGTGAGAAGATAGTATGATTTGGTAGATAAGAGTGACATTTCTGAAGACTGGGAAGGGGGGGTTATTTCAACTCACTGTTGATTTTTTTAAATCTGAAGAATGTAAACAGATGGGAATACATTAAGCTGAGAAGCTTCTGCACCTCAAAGGAAATAGTGCCCAGGATACAAGAGCCACCCACTGAGTGGGAGAAACTATTCACACAATACCCATCAGATAAGGGGCTAATCTCCAAAATATACAGGGCACTGACAGAACATTACAAGGAAAAAAAACCATCTAATCCTATCAAAAAATGGGGAGAAGAAATGAACAGACACTTTGATAAAAAAAGAAATACAAATGGCCAAAAGGCACATGAAAAAATGCTCCTCATCACTAATCATCAGGGAGATGCAAATCAAAAAAAAAAACAATGAGATATCATCTCACACCATAGAGATTGTCACACATCACAAAGAACGAGAACAATCAGTGCTGTCGGGGATGTGGAGAGAAAGGAACTATTATCCACTGCTGGTGGGAATGCCGTCTAATCCAACCTCTATGGAAAGCGATATGGAGATTCCTCCAAAGTCTGGAAATTGAGCTCCCATTCAACCCAGCTATTCCACTCCTAGGGATATACCCTAGGAACACAGGAATACAATGCAAAAACCCCTTCCTCACACCTATATTTATTGCAGCACTATTCACAATAGCCAGGCACTGGAAACAACCAAGATGCCCTTCAACAGACGAATGGCTAAAGAAATTGTGGTACATGTACGCAATGGAATATTATGCAGCCATCAGGAGAGATGAAGTCATGAAATTTTCCTATACAGGGATGTACATGGAATCTATCATGCTGAGTGAAATAAGTCAGAGGGGGAGAAAGAGATGAAGAATAGTCTCACTCATCTATGGGTTTTAAGAAAAATAAATGTCATTTTTTCAACAATCTTCAGAGACAATGAGAGGAGGGCTGAAACTTCCAGCTCACTTCATGAAGCTCACCACAAAGAGCGGTGAGTGAAGGTATAAAAATAACTACACTGAGAACTACGATAACCATGTGAATGAATGAGGGAACTGGAAAGACTGTGTAGAGTACAGGTGGGGTGCGGTGGGATGGAGGGAGATTTGGGACGTTGGTGGTGGGAATGTTGTACTTGTGTTCTTTACATGACTGAAACCTAATCACAATCATATTTGTAATCATGATGCTTAAATAAAGATATTATAAAAAAAAAAAAGAAACAGTCAGAGTCACACAAGGATTGCCCAAGTATACAGAGAGACAGCAAAAGGACAGAGTAAGAACTCCATATATCACTTTAAAATTTTGAATGAAAATGGAAAACTTCCCTTTGTTGCTGCCCTGACTTGGACTCTATCTTACAAAGCACAGCTTACAAACTTACCTATTCATGCACTAAGGAGCAGAGCTTCAAGATCTTTGTATTTTTTTGCATTCTTCATAATCATTAATTACTAGAAACCATTAGTGCCAACAAAGGGAATAAAGATAGATGAGATTAAAGCCCAAACTGTGTTGGCAGCCTTCCTTCCTCCCCGTCATGTCTCTGCTCACAGATGGGCACCTGCATTGATGCCACCAATAGTAAGACCGGTGCAGAGGACAATTTTTTTTTTTTGCTTGAATAACCATTCACTGGCATCGAGTCCTGTGTAGGCTAAATCTCTTTTGTTCTAGAACATGTACTTGGTCTCAGTGCCATCAGGAGAATATCCAGTCTTGGAAAAAAAGGTCAACAGGAGAGAAAACAGTGAAGAACAGAGATGTTGCATCTATGGGGGTGCAGAGCAGTGATCAACACCTTCAGAGGTTAGTGCAACAGGGTTCTAAAAGCAGCACTGGGTAGGAGCTGTGTGTGGTGCTTTGCCAAAAGAGTGTATGTCCTGAATGTCACCCATAGATCTTATGGCAAAAATCCCAGGCTTTTCTCTTGGAACCTCAGTGATTCAGAAGAGGGGCCAGAGCGGTGGCATTTAGCAACGTACTGGTACAATTATCCCATTTCTAACCCCAGCTCCACTAACTTTTAATCTTTTTACTTTGTTTTGGTGCTAAATTCAGCTATTCTCAGGGCTTATTCATGGCTTGTGATCAGAAGTCAATCCTAGGAATGAGATCCTATATAGTGCCAGGGATAGGTTGTTCACATGGAAGGCAAATACCTTATCTATACTCTCTCTCTCTCTCTGTCTCTCTCTCTCTCTAACACCTCTATCTGTTTTTTCAGTACACTCATGTGTCTATAGACTATTTTGCTTCAGCTTCCAAATTAAGCTAAAAAATAAATGGCAATTTTGTATTTTCTGATGAGTTTAATGGGCATAGACCAGTAGGTAGGTCACCCATCCCAAGAGGAAAGAAATTGGTTTTATCAGGTCCCTTTATACCATGGCAATTTATATTTGGTATTCACTTTTGAGTTCCTAAGCAAAAATTTACTGCCTCCATGCTAATTTCCAATATTAAAGTCTTCTACCATTTGTTGAGCAACAGAGACCATTTTTCTGATCCCCTAATAAGAAAAAAGCGTTCCAGGGAGGTGTGCAAGATCTTGAGCTCACTGAGGCATGCAGGAGGCTATGAGGGCACCCTGGAAAGTTTGATATTTAGAAAAATGACATTTGAAGCTCTCCAACTCCTAACTCTAGAGAACAGGGCTGTTGCCTTGAAAGTTTTCTTCTCCCCATCAAGAACGCTGGACTCCCTGGTTGACGTGTTGATATACTTGACATCAAAATCTTTCTTTCTGTGTTATCTCTCTGAATAGTTAGAAGGATTTTGTAAAAAAAAAAAAGAATGGTCTGAACTTACAATTATTAAATGCATTGCTTTGTCTAGGTTCTATATCAAAATGTAAATATTATGGAGAAGAAAGCAAGCATCATTCATTACTGGTGAATGAATAGGAATCTGTTTCTACTTGTTTTCATCTGAAAAGCCTTTGGTGACAGCAAATTCATCTGAGAACAGAGCAAAGGGTAACATTTTTTGACCTTGGTTGTGTTTTAAAACAATCTAAGAACCTTGGAAAATGATTCATGTCTGGTTGCATTGTTAGGGACTTTGCTACTTCTAGACAGTCTTCAGTAGATTAAATCCTGGAGCTTAGAAATCTATTCAGTTTCTGTTCCCAAACCTCAAAGAAACTTGCTGAAAATAAGAAACTATTGTGCTTTTTTTTTTTCAGAGGATGAGAGTGAGTTGGGCCACATCTGGTGGTGCTCAGGGATTATTCCTGGCTTTGCACTCAGGGACTACTCTAGACAGTGCCAACACTGGAAGTATACAGGGTGAAAAAATGAACTCCTGTCTTATCTGTATGGGTTTGGTGTTAGTTTTTGGCCTTCTCTGCATAATAATCAGTTACACTTATGGTCTAAATTCTACATTTTTGATAAATGGGAGGTTCCAACTGAGTTTCCCTTTTAAAAAGTCTTAAAAGTGTCTACAGAATCAGACTGAACAGATAACACTTTTGGAAAACATTTTTCATTCTATTATGCATAATGACTTGCCAAAATCAAATGGATTTATTAACTTGGACATAGAACCTTATCCACAGGAGAGCATTAATGTGCCTCTATGATTGATGTTTACAGACTGAGGGGACATTCTCAACCTACATTCTCTGCTCCACGGTCTCTTTTCATGTGGCCAAACATTTCCACCTGAAGATGAGGATTGAACAGCTGCAGAGTCCATTTTGGCTTCAGAATTTGAGTCCTCAACCAGAGACTTGGAAGTGATCTTCATAGATCTACAGTCTATCCTAAGATCAGCTCGTTTGCAGATCTTCAAGTCCTAGAGAAATTTTTTTCCTAATGCTTAATCCTACCCATCTCCTGCACAAAATACTCATTATTCTAGTTGCTTTTTTACTGCCTTCAATCTACACGCACACACATCCTTTGCAGTCAACTCCAAGGAAGGTGTGAGAAGGTGAAGGGAGATTGGGCTGAATCCTGATTCCCCATAGAAATTTGGAGGGGGACCAGGGCCTGCTTTTATATAGTCTCTGAAACTTTTGGGATTTCTTTCCTCTCCCTCATTTTTCAAGCTGCCCTAGGTGCTGTTCTTTCTCCACTGGGCTGACTAGAACTTGAACTATAGCTGTTCAACATGTGAAATCAGAGAGCCTAAATATTTTTAAAACCTTCCCAGATCATTTTAATGTGAAGTCAAAATATGGCTTCCTGGTACTTACATATTCCTGTAATCACTTTTCTTAAGTATGGGTGGGCTTGGGGACCACCATAATTGAACAGAATATAGGAAAAATGATGAGAAGTGTGTTTCAAAGATCAGGTTACAAAGGCCTGTTATTTCTGTCTTGTCATTTTCTTTTGCCTTTGAGACTTGCTCTCTTGGATGGGAAATCCATGTCCCATGGAACTGAGGTTGGCCTTCAGCCAATACCCAGTGAAGAAATGATTGTTGCAGTCCAACAACAACAATGGGTGGACTATGGCCAAATGGAGTGAGGTGGGTCATTGTCATTATCTGCAGCAGAGCTTTTAAAGAACACAGCCCCAGCTGATGTTTTGTTTCACTTAATTTTATTTTCAAGTGAGGCCATAACCCAGAGTTTCTTAGAGTTACTCCTGACACTCTGTTTGGGAGTCAGGAAGTTAGGGACTGAACCCAGGCCTCTGCACTCAAAGCATGTGCTTAGCTCATAACCATCTTTCTAACCCCTTAGAAATCCTTCAATTCTTGATTGCAGATGCCAAAGCTTGAGAACCCAGCTAAAGACTATCTGAGTGACCCAGAGACACAGTGAAGAATGATGTGTATTGCTTTCCTTAAATATATATATGTTACAATACAATGTTTTGATAAATGTATAAATTATTAAATGAGTACCACCCTCAAGCATACCTCATGTTGTATAATTTCTATATGTATATATGTATGTATGCATATGTGTAGAGAGAGAAAGGAAAATTAAGATCCTCTCACTCTGTAGCGTGTTATATATAAATAGTTGAAAATGATGCAGTCTCTCCAGTGGTCAGTGCTAAGTGGGGAATACAAAACATAGAAAAGGACTATAAAATAACAATAAAAGTGAGGGTAAGAGATCATTTTGGGGTAGAGAGACTAAGAAGACTTCACCAAAAAGATTCTGTTGAATAAAAAATGGAGAGGTATGAGGAGGAAATGATGATGTAGATGGCTGTAGGTATTCCAGGCAGATACATAGACAGACAACAAGGCAGAAGGAAAAAATGACCATGTGGATGCCCCAATCCTCCGAGAGTTATTGCTCCTTTATTTTCAGACTGACCACAGAGTACTAAGCTGGTAGTGTAGAATTAGAGACAAATAAACAGAGTTGGAAACAAGTGTAGTTAAAAAGTGGGTGCTTTTGGAGCATGGTGGAGGAGCCAGGCTGTAGCGTTGGCCCAATAGTATCCCAGGAAATCTGATGGGAAAGTCCATAGTTCCATAGGAATCGACCCACCTCAGTGAGACTAAAAACTAAGACAGAAGTTCTCACCAACCACAGCCCTGTGAATCCTTAGACACTGACTTTAGTAACATCATAGAGAGATAAAACAATCATTTCAATCTGAACAATATTGATCTGAGTTTTATGATTCCATTTGCCTTTGTGCTGTAAAATAAAACAGAAGTGAATTTGTGCCTGCATGGAGACAGACTGGGGTGGTGGATGACACTGGGGAAGGGAAGGACCTACAGATGGTGGGATTGGAATTGGAACCTTTAATGCAGGGGCCCTCAAACTTTTTAAACAGGGGGCCAGTTCACTGTCCCTCAGACCATTGGAGGGTCTGACTATAGTAAAAACAAAACTTATGAACGAAATCTTATGCACACTGCATATATCTTATTTTGCAATGAAGAAACAAAACAGATACAAATATAATACGTGGCCCGAGGGCCATAGTTTGAGGACCACTGCTTTAATGCGTTGAACCACTGATATGAACAACCTGGTAAATCACATATTGTGATCATAATAGAATTAGAAAGAAAAAGTGGATGATAATAATACAAACTGTTGGTTTTTGGGAAGGGCAGGGTAATGGCATAATTGTAGGGGAGTCAGGAAGAGATAGGTTCATCACAGTTCATAAAGAAACTTTATCCTAAAAGATAGATTCAAATTTATATGTCCATTCAATTGAAAGAAGATTTAATTGTTATTTATATGTGAAGTGAAACTACTTGTTTCTCTATGTTTAAATCCTCTGCAAGTTAATTTTTCGATCCTGATACATCTTTTTAATGTTTTCAACTAAATTCTTAGACTAGGTAAGAGCAAACACTGGTTCACCCAACCTTCTTTCTGGTAAAGAATGGCCACTAGTCACAGATATAATTCAAGTTACATATAAAAAGAGGGACAATTTCTCATTGAAGTGACATCTGGAAATGCCTGATCACATGTGGCGTGTCTTTGTGTATGAAGCTATGCTTGCACCTACGTGTATTCCACTCTGCTTATAAATATATAACTGCAGCCTATCCATGTATTTTTGGTTCCTTGAGGGTGACATTAGACACTGAAGTTAAAACTTTTCCCCAATACTAGGTATGGTTTATTTATTAAATTTCCTCACCTAATCATTTTTCAGGTTCATGGATCACTGTTGAATCTACAGAGAATAGAATTGTGGCTATCTGTCTCATTGTGTAACTCTTTTGAGAAAAAGGTCACTCTTTGCAGTCATAACAACAAATCTGGTCATGCAGATTTTGTTGTGGGGGAAAACAAAATCCTCACAATTGTTTGTTTATGAGCATTGCTGGGCCACTGTGGGCCATGAGAGCTAAAGGTCCCATTGTTGTGTCTGAAGACAGTAAGGGAGGGGAGACAATCTGTTCTGGAAAAAAACAGGGAATTACATGCTGTGGCAGGAAGGGAGGAGTCATTTTTTGTGGGTTTTTGTTCCCCCTGCAGCTGGTATTTATGGAGATTGCTTTCTCTGACCCTTGAAGCACTTTTCATTTTCTCTACAAGGAGAGGTCAGTATTTCATCTTAACAACAATTATAGTGAAAACAGCTCTAAGTACAAATGGACTGAAAGTAATTGTGTCTCCCAAAAGGGACCATTGTATATTGTTTTATAAAAAAGGCTATTTTAAAAGCAAAAGACTAAGAGGAAGAAAGGAAGTAGGGGAGGTGAGAGAGAAAGAGAGAGAAGTGAGAGTAAAAGGAGAGACACAGAGACAGAGATACCAAGAGAATCACACACACAGACATACAGACACACACACACACACACACACACACACACACACACACACACACGATATCAGAAAATGTTGACTGAAGATATGAAGTGTCAGGCAAGAGATAGCTTCTCCAGAGTTAAGACCTGTCACCTTCCAGGGATTTCTGCTGGGATGGCAGTTTCATGTAATGCAGGAATTAAGATGTAGGGAATCAGTTTTGCTTCTGGATCCTTTGACAAATCAAATCTGAAACAGTCTATACTCCAGGAACATCCTGGTCCAACTGTAGGCAAGTACCCCTTAGCTTTCTCAGATGCTTTTCTCGAAGCAGTGCTAGGATCTCCTGCCAGCCCTAGGTTCCTGTGTGCCCCTGAAAGAGGATTTTGGTTGGTTCATGATCCCCCTGCATGTTGGTGCCTTTCATTGAAGACAGCCCTGCCATCCCTTACCAGGAAGTAGAGCCTCTTATGTAGAAATTGTACAAATTGTGCCTTTGCAACCCATAAAGACATTAAGGGGACAGACCTGATGCTTGAAACCAGGCAGTTCTGTAGGTTGCATGATAAGTTTGATTAGTAGCAACTCCCCATCATGAGAAAAGATTGCTTTAATGAATCAAAGCTACCCTGTAGAAATGGGTCCCAAGTCTCCAGAGAAGCACAATAGTCTGATCTCCAAGACCATTCCCAGAATGTCCTAATTTAGCTGAACATATTCAAGACAACAAAAAGTCCCGTACATGCTATATATGTTGTTTCTATTTGATCTTAAGGGCAGTTTAAGTTGAATTTCAATTTTTCTGCAGGTGAAAAAAAACATCTAAAATACTGGAATATTTTTGAAGTACTTTTCCCCTCGTTTTTTTGAGACACTGTAATTTGCAATGCTGTTAAGAAAAATTTCAAGCATAAAACATTACAGCAATGCACACTTTTTGTTGTTGTTTGTGGGCCCACATCCTGTGCTCAGGACTTATTCTGTACTCATGACTCATTCCTGGAGTTTCTCAGGGGCTATCTGTGGTGCTGGGGATGGTAGCCAGGTTGGTCCAAATTTGTTATTCAATATTACTCACTGTTACTTTGTTACTCAAACTTTGGTACGACAGTGATGCAGAAGAAACTTAGTCCATAAATAAGAGAGCATAAGAAATAACATGTCAGTGCTTTATTTTGTTATATTTTTTGTACACACCTGGAATAACTCTCAGGGGTTACTCCTGGACCTGCACTCAGAAATTACTCTTGCAGGCTCTGGGGACCTATGGGATACTAGGGAACAAATCTGGATAAGCCATATGCAGGGCAAATATCAACCCAGTGTACTATTACTCTAGCCCCAATCTTTGTAATTAATAATCTGTTTACATGTGTTGGTATATTTTCTCTAAGTCTTTCTAGTTGAGTTTTGACTGTTTGACATATTTTGGTTTTGTATAATAACCAACGGAATTTGTCCTTCCTAGCAATCCCTGAGAATGCTATATGCCCTTAGGTAAAATAGTTGAGGTCTTCAAATGCAAAGGGTTTGCAAAAATGTACCCAGAAAAGAATGATATAGCAGAAAAGACTAGACAGATAATAAATATCTACCAGCTTCAAAAATGCTCTAGGCAAGTACAGAATAAGGCTATGTAGAGTCTTTTAGGGGCACAAATAGAATAGAAAAAGGTCAGGATTTTATATAAGGGGGCCTCCTGATAGTAAAAGACCTCAGCCTCTGCTCTTCAGGATCCTATTGAATGCTGATGTGCTTGCCAAGTGTTCTTAATGTCTCTGTGAACAATGGCTCACCTGCTGGGAGCCCCCTTGGGTTGGGGAATCATAAAATATTAAAAATGTGTTGGCTGTTGGACTACTGATGACTGCCAAGAAGGCCAACAGCTTGGGCAACCCTTGTGTTAGTCTTGCCTCCTAAGGTGAGTCTGTCTCATTCTCTGTGACCAATTTCTCTGCTGGATGGGGTCAAAGGTACCAATCCAATTGGTTCTAGAAAATTCTTCACATAAATCATCAGTGACACCACAGTTTCTAAAGATACATAACCCTAATGAATCTTAAATGTTTACAATTGACTACTGATACACATATTATTTTATTTCTTATTTCCTGAGAAGAAGTTTTAGCAATTAAATGCATCAACTTAATTAGTCAGGCTTGTATTTGATTCTAACTCTGCCATTTGTAAACTGAGGTCCTTTTAGAGTGTCTAGTCCCTGTTCTATGAGTAGAACAGGGTTTTCTATTCATAGAATTACTGGTATTTTACTGGTATTGTGTCTGATATTCTAAGTAGTATCACTGGACACTGCTTGCTAGATACCAATAGCAACTGGCAGGTGTATTTATGAAAAGTTTCCAAACATTTCTCCAATGTCCCCAGACTGAGGATAACTGACTTCGATTAAATACACTCATTTCAATTAATGTAGGAGAATGGAATAAAAGAAGAACTAAGTTCCTGGAGGAAAACTGTGGCAGTCTCTTTATAAATTCCTTTTATCTTGATTTCAGTCCTGGTGTCAACACTTTGAATCTTTCAAGACCTCATCTGTCACAGTCCTGAATCACTTTGCCATCTAGTCAACACTGAGGCTTAGACAACTGGCTTCTTTATTTTTCTTAAGCATACGATGACAATTTTGAATAACTCAAGTTAAATGATGTAGATGGAAGAAATAAAGGGAAAAAATTAAAGCACTATAAGTCTAAAACAGTCATATTAAAGTCCTGATATATCACAGTGGAATACTAGACAGCTGTAAGGAATGATAAAATCATGAAGATTGCTTGGCTCAACATGGATAGAACCAGAAAATCTCATGTTGAGTGAGCCAGAAGGATAACACAGAATAACCTCACTGATCTGTAGTATATAGAATAACTGGATAAGGGAATGCAATGATTTAAAAGGGGGGAGACTTATATCACCTTTGACCTCACTATATAGGGGGAAGGAAAGAAATAGCATGGAGGGGAGGGGGCGAAAGGCAGATGGGAGATAGCGGAGGACACAGTGATATTCATGGTGTTAAGGAAAGACAGAGCTAAATATGCAAACCGCAGTCTCAACAACACTGAAATTATGAGACCAGAACAGAACTTTAAAAGGTGCCTCTTAAGGTGGTGGTGGTAGGGTAGTACGAAAAGGACAATAGAAACATTGGTGGAGGGGAGTTGACACTGGTAGTGAGAAAAGTGCTGAAACCATTGGATGCCTAAAATAACTCTGAATAACTTTTTAAATCATAGTTCTTTAATAAAATGAAATAAAAACCCTAGTATTTTTCAGTTTAGTAAAAATCTTCCTAAACTATCACTATCTTGTCTATTAATTATATCCTATTTCTTTTTTTGGTTTTTGGGCCACACCCGTTTGACGCTCAGGGGTTACTCCTGGCTAAGTGCTCAGAAATTGCCCCTGGCTTGGGGGGACCATATGGGACACCGGGGGATCGAACCGCGGTCCGTTCCTTGGCTAGCGCTTACAAGGCAGACACCTTATCTCTAGCGCCACCTTCCCGGCCCCACTATATACTATTTCAAGGTCATTGAGCTATCTATCTATCTATCTATCTATCTATCTATCTATCTATCTATCTATCTATCTATCTATGTACCTATCTGTCCATCTACCCATATGTCCACCCACCTGTTTGTTCATCCATCCATCCATCCATCTATCTTATCTATCTTATCTATCTATCTATCTATCTATCTATCTATCTATCTATCTATCTATCTATCTACAGATACATACATATATTTACCTTTGGGGGATGCCAACCAATATTCAGTAGGTAAGGGGGCCCCCAGGATAATTCGAGGTCACCGAATAAGGCTGGTAGTTTGGGGTGGGAATCCAAAGATGTGTTGCCTACTGGGGCCCTGCTGTGCCATGAAACAAAGTCCATCCAGGTGGTATTGGGAAGCCATCTAGGGGATGCAAGGGGCTTCCAAAAACACACCTAATGATGCTCATGGGAGGCCATATGAGTCCAGGATTGAACTTGAAACAGACACATATGCTCTAACTGTTATACGGTCTCCTGCTTGCAATATTTTATGAAATTTCTGATGACTGAATGGTCACCCATAAGCAATATAAAGAGGGTCGGTTCCAAGAACTCAAAGAGATAATACAGGGGGTAGGGCACCTGGATTTCAATGTGCCTAACATCAGTTAAATCTGTGGCACTGCATGGCACTAAGCATGCACCAACCAAGAAGAACCAATCATTTTATCAGGTCTCACATTGAACTGCTGAACTTGTTGACTAAGAATCAGGAGATTAGGTTTCCCAAGTACTACCTGGATAGCCCCTTCCTCAGTAAAGAAACCAAAACTACCTCAAAACAACAGCAAAAAAATGCATAAATAGTTTAGAATAGAAAAATGATGGATAAAATATGAGAAATGTTTCCATATTGGTATTGACCACAGGAGGTAGAGGAAAACAACTAAAGTCAGGTCAAAGAATCAAAATAATCAGAATCTGTTAATATAAAGAAAATAAGCAACAATTATGAAATTAACATGTGGCTAAGATAGTCTGATCACTCAGGGATTCATGTTTGGAAGTTGTAGAAGAGGTCACACAAAAATGTACATTAGAGAATTCCTACCAATGTCTCTGCAATGGCACGACCCAGTAAGAGGATTGTCTATGCTGTCTGAACACAGCACTTGACCAGAAATACCCACACAAAACCAACAGTCCTTAGATCCCTTAAAGCTCACTACCAAATAAATACTTAAGCTGAAAAACCATTGGCTTTCTTCTAAAAATCCCTTCTTTTATCTCATGAATTCCAACAAGGGAACACTATTTTGAAGCAAAATATTGTGGCTTAGTGTAGAATATTTTTTATTTTTACTATTGATGATGTGTTACTTATAGTTATGTCTAAGATGATACATAGTTTGAATGCTTGATAAATCTTAATCAAATACATATTTCTTTCCCCTTCCAATCTCCCTCCCAATTCCCTAATAGCTAAAAGGCTAAAATTTACTATAATTCTTTTGAAATGTTTTAGTATTTTAATGTGCAAAAAGAAATGGAACAAGACTGAAATACAAAGGAACTTGGAAAAAAATCCAAACTTGCCATCTTGATGAATATTACATTTTTCTGAGACTTTATATCAGCTCAAAACAATGGTTTAAGGTATCTATTTTCTCAATTTGTGGATCTTGGTCCTTGGAAAAGAAACATTTCAAACAAATACATCAAATAATTACACATGCATACATATATTAAAAACTATGCCATTTAGCAAAAATCAAGCTTTGTATGACATCTTGCATACAAGTAACATATAGATATGTTAGTAGTTAAATGAATTAGTACTCCATTGAAGTAAAAAGAAAATCAACTACTTCTTTGTAATTAAACTAAACAATTTAATTACATGATTTTATCACTTTGCCTAGGACTACAGAAAAATATTCATTACTTTACCTACTTCTTTGCTAATAATAAATTTAAAATAATCTCTTATTTTTCTTCTAGAAGAGTGATTATCCAACAGTATTCCTAAGAACTTTTTGGGTTCCTCAGTAATGTATCAGGATCTCTTATGGAATAAGAGATAAAGTTGTTTTTAAGGGGGTTCCTCTTTCCTTACTCTGTACTAATATTTTGATTTTGTTTTGTTTTGGGG
This sequence comes from Suncus etruscus, assembly GCF_024139225.1. Classification (NCBI taxonomy): domain Eukaryota; kingdom Metazoa; phylum Chordata; class Mammalia; order Eulipotyphla; family Soricidae; genus Suncus; species Suncus etruscus. The sequence goes on from NC_064849.1 coordinate 84,308,133, forward strand.
CCACATGTTGTCTTACTCCTGGTTTGGTACTTGGGAGACTATTTGCAGTGCCAGAGATCTTATCAAGTTCTGCTGCTTATGAGGATAATACTTTATCCTAGACCAGCTCTCCAGTCCAGAACTAGTGCAAACTTGAGTTAATCACACCCCTCAAACCTCTCAAATAGGAATATTCTATAAAACATAACTGCAAAGAAGGATTCACCACGAAAACCCAGTTGCGTAGGTTTCCAAAGTTTGTGGCCTGAAAGTTTAGAGAAGAGAATATGAGTTCACTTCATAGTCACTTCATGAAATATTAATTTTCCAACCTGGTGCTATATTTGGTCTGCTTTTATGAAAGAAAGGGAAAGATAGGGGTGAGTATTAAAGAAAGACTTTTTATGTAGTGAATGGAACAATTTTCTGATAAGTGGCAAGTGAAACTTGGCTCAAGTTTGGCTAAAATTGGCAGAGAATCAGGACTGGTAGCAATGCCAGGGAACTATGAAGGGCTGAAGAGCATAGGCACTGAAGTGGTAGAGCAGTAGAGGGAGCACCAAGGCTCCCAGGGCAAATCAGAGAGAAACAAAGAATCCCACAAACATTGTGGGTTTGGCTGTGAAGCTGTAGAAGGTAGATAGAGGGAAGATTACAAGGTTGGGCATTTTGAAGCATAAAAAAGGGCTCCCCACACCAGAAGACAGGCCAGAAACTTTAAGGGAAGGTGTCTTCTGTCTACCTGGAGGTCACCGTTGCTAGAAAGCAAACACTAAGTTGTGCAGAAATCCTAGAGTAGAGAACCTCAGATCAAGAACTCAAATGGTCTTTCTCCATTTTCTCCCTTAAGGTACATACAAGGATTTTATTAAATTAAAAGGCACAGTCTTACTGACACGTCTTTTTCTTGCTGTGAAAATTCTTCAAGCAAGTTTGTAACCCATCTCACGTTTTCTTTATACTAGGTCTAGGTTCTGAGTGAATTTGTAGACACAGGAGTCCTAGCCTCTGCGTACATTCACCAGAAAGTCTAGCTGCAGCTTGTTGGTCAGAACTGATGGTGCATGCTTCTTCCCTTGTCCTTTGCTCTAAAATCTCTCTCTTCCCCCCCACCCCCGCACCATGCACTTTCTCACTCAACTCAAAATCCATGACTGTGCCTGTGCCCTTTATGTTTGATGATCCATAAAATATCTTCTTTTCTTTCTTTCCTTTCTTATCTTTCTTTCTTTTCTTTCTTTCTTTCTTTCTTTCTTTCTTTCTTTCTTTCTTTCTTTCTTTCTTTCTTCTTCTTCTTTTCTTTCTTTCTTTCTTTCTTTCTTTCTTTCTTCTTTCTTTCTTTCTTTCTTCTTTTCTTTCTTTCTTCTTCCTTCCTTCCTTCCTTCCTTCCTTCCTTCCTTCCTTCCTTCCTTCCTTCCTTCCTTCCTTCCTTCCTTCCTTCCTCCCTCCCTCCCTCCCTCCTTCCTTCTTTCTTTCTTTCTTTCTTTTTCTCTCTTTCTTTCTCTCTCCTCATCTCTCTCTCTCTTTCTTTCTTTCTTTCTCGCTTTTCCTTCCTTCCTTCCTTCCTTCCTTCCTTCCTTCCTTCCTTCCTTCCTTCCTTCCTTCCTTCCTTCCTTCCTTCCTTCCTTCCTTCCTTCCTTTCTTTCTTTCTTTCTTTCTTTCTATTCCTTCCTACTGTCCTCCCTCCCTTCTCTGTCTCTCTCTGAGTCTCTCTCTCTGTCTCTCTCTATCTCTCTTCCCCTCTCTCTCCTGCCTTCCTCTTTCTTCTTGCTGTTGATCCACATCCCTAACTACAGGGATTTCTTATACTTTTGCCTGCTTGATGGACTGTGAGGCAACTTGCTTAGAAAACCTCTTAGAAACAACCGAGACATCTGTTTTCTATTTATTTTCCAACAGTACTATACCAAGCATAGCGTGCAAGTTAAGAACACACTATATTTCTTAATGGCATGCTACCTTAGGACATAATGCCCAATTCCAACCACATAAATTTTGGGAGCAAACAAACTTAACCTCTCAGTGACTCAGTCTCCTTATCTTCGTCCTTGGGAATGGTCATATTCAATTCATAGGACTGCTGTTAGGATGAAGTGTTTTCAAAAGAGGTTAGAACTGGCTGGTACTCAAGTGTTTGCCTGTATTATTATTGTGTTTGATGTGTCTAATACTGCTTTCAATTCAATATCCACTGGGCTTGATCCTAGTTCTTAGAATATGTAGGATACTTGGGCAAAACCTTTCTTGTCTCTGTGTTCTGGCTCAGTGTTTTGATTAGTTAAAATGAGAGGATTGAATGATTTTTCTTTTTTTCTTGGATTAGGTTTTATATACATATCTGGGGCTGGAGAGCAAGAGGCATCCCCACTCTCAATAACAATTGTTAAAATATTTATAGAAAAATTTTACAATTATAATTTAAACACATGCAGTACTTCTAGTCTCAGGAATTGCAAAATATTTGTATACAGGCAAAACATATATAGTAATGATACAGAAATATTGTTTATAATATCCATGAATATACATTTATTAGGAACTG